>NC_050465.1:64024971-64335804 GCF_903995425.1 Onychomys torridus
ACCAAACATATACACAGACTCACACACAACATATGCATACCACACACACACACAAACACACACACATACACAAAATAGGTCAAAGATTTATACTACACATCATACACTTTCACACCAAACATATATATTACACAAACACATGCATACATGCAATAGCACATACTCACAAGCATGCATACAGCACACACATACAACACAATACACTCACACTAAACATATTTACCATATACATGGCATATACATATGCTCACCAAACATATATAACCACACAGTATCACATAGCACACACATACCACACACATTCACACCATCTACACCAAACATATGTACATATACACAGCACACATTACATACATACTTCACATCAAGCACACATACATATTCTACAGACAGCATACATTCACATTAAGCACATACTATATATACATACTATACATATTCACATACTATATACCCACATATTTCACCTACATACTACATGCACATACCACACATACCATACATCCACACAACACACATATATATGTATATGTATACACATACAGCATGCACATACTATATATTCACACCATACTCACACACATTACATGTAATACACACTATTTACCTGTTGTTAATCTGTGATATTTCATCATAACCAGGTCTGTGACTGATTCTTCCCTGTTTTCAGCTAACAGAATTCTTAAATTAAGACACAGATGGATGAGTCAGGGCTGGAGACATAGCTCAGCTGGAGTGCATAAAATCCAGCAACATGAAAACTGAGCATGTTAGCACATGCTGTAATTCCAGCACTTAAGAGGTGAAAGCAGGAGGATCAAGAGTTGAAGGCCAGCCTTGGCTACATAGAGACTTCAAGGCCAGCCTGACTACATAGAGACTTCAAGCCCCCCTTGACTACATAGTGACTTCAAGGCCAGCCTTGGCTACATAATGACTTCAAGGCCAGCCTTGGCTACATAGTGAGTTCCAAGTCAGTCTGAGCTCCCTATATAAGACTCTGCCTCAAAAACTTAACAAAAAAATGACTACCTTCTAGAAAACTTCTCAGCCCTTTAGGACTTCAAGCACTCTCTTATTCTCTAGTTTAAACTTTTTTTCTTAAATGTCAGCGCTATCTTTCAAAGGTATTTACTGTGGTGGTGGATCTGACAGGGCACACAGCTGTGAAGGTGGAATTCACAAAGTTCGAGATCCTGTTTTCAAGCTGCACACTAGATTTTCTAGGTCTTTTGACACTGTGTTCTTTCATCTCTTTCAATCACACCCCAAATTCCTGAGGCACCATGGGACCATCTGCAATCCAGGTATGTGTTCAAAGATCATCAATTTTCACACGTGGGGGAATTTAATCTAAGTAAACTTAAGGGACTTTTCTCTGGTGCACACAAATGCCCAGCCTTGGCCCACCACCTTATCTGTCTCCGTGACACTATTTCAGGCCTCCTCTGCTTCTTTTCCACCTACCACAACTATCACCACCTGAGTTACACATGCTTAAACCCTGCAGAGTTCTGCGGAGTCCACCCAGTTCCCTGGCTGGACACCCAGGGGCCCTGTCACAGAGAAGAGAGCTAACCTCTATCTTCAAGCATCTGTTGGCAGCTTTCCCAACAAGCTGCACCTCTTTAGCCTTTCACTGATTATCCCCTTTTCAATGCCCTTGTCCAACTCCCACTCTACTTTGCTCTTGAGGGATTCAGCTCTTTCTCAGAGAATCAGCATAAGTATTCCTTCCTCCAAAATCCTTCCCTGACCAAAGTCCTACTCACATTAGTGCACAGGGCACACCATTACAACTACTCCAAGATGTCTGTCTCCAGAAGAAAAGGACCACAGTGCTATGGTTTTTTGGTGGTGGGTTTATTTACAGCTCTCTAATGCCTAGAATATTCTAGTCTTGGAAAATCAGTAAACAGAGCGTGTGTGAGACCAACACAGGAGAAATCTAAATCAGTTGTAGATTCTGATGCAGCAGAACACTCACACTACAAGCTGTTTATTTGTTAGCTTCAGAAAGAACCCTGAACAGAACATCATTAGTCAGCACAGCTTTCCTGAGTATGTGTTGAAGTTGGAACGTGCATGACCAGTATTTCTTCTGTAGCTCATACTTGACTAGAAAAGTCATGCTAATATTTATCTTACTTTTTAAATAAAAATTATTAGTCATCTTCTTCAAAGTTAAGCTTTATCCAACCAAACATGAATATCACCTGGCCCTAGAACTGCTTTCATAGTTAAGTGTGTAGACCTTCTTGTCGTGAGTCTATTGAAAGCCTGATGGGGAAGTGGAGAAGCGATGGTCTGTTTGACTGGACTGGAAGTTCAAAGGGGATGTGTCTGGACCCACCTACTTATAACCATACTGAAATAACAGCTCATGACCCCATTATCCAACGCCTTCCTCTTAGGAAGTACAGAGAAGCCAACTAATGTAGCCCCAACCCACAATAATCACTTACTTCCTTTGAAAGAATATGAAACAAAATTCTCTGGAATATTAATAACAAAATAGTTTCTCATCCCCTCACTGAAAGAATTTTAGTTTATAAGAAAATCTCTGAGTAGCATTCTTTGAAAAAAAATTGACTTGACTTCAGTTTTATCACAAGAGGGGAAGATGTTCTAGGACTATCCAACAGAGTATTTCCTGACTCCATACTGGGCTAAGACACTTGATTCTACCACAGCTGCCTTGAAAAATAACATTCATAAAACTAATAGAGTGGATGTATATTTGTCTGTAAAATTCAAAACCTTCCTTCCCTCACAAAGAGAAGGTCCAAACACTTAACTATAGTTATATAAGCAAAAATATTAGTAAGGAATGTTGTATGATGTTCCAAACAAGAGTTAAAATGCTTGAAGCTAAATGTTTAGTTTACCAGAAGAATCTCAGGTCCAGGAGCAAATACCACTGTGCATTCTGGTGAAGCCAGCTTTCTAGATCATTTCTCAGTATATGATCTACATCCCACAAAAATGAGGAAGTCATGACTCCAAAAACATTCCTCATGGCTAGTTCATTAAATCAATCCAGTCAGAAAAGAAATAAAACACTCAGCAAAGAAATATATTCAAGTGAGTAGAGATAAGGAAATCAGTCACTTGGAGCCATAAGCATCCCTATTTTATGTAGATTGGTCCAGAGATCTTTCCTAGGGCTTACATCACACATCTTTGTAATATTTTTCTCTGACCTGTAACTACCTGTTGTGATTTGAATCTGAAATGTCTTCCAGAGACCTATGTTTTTGTTTGCTTTTTGAGACAGTCTCGTGTAGCCTGGGATGGCATTGAAACAACTATGTAACAAAGGCTGGCCTTGAACTTATGATCTTTCTGCCTCTACCTCCTAAGAGCTGGGATTACAGGAGTGCACCACCATACCTAGGCAGTCTCATATATTAAATACTCAGTCCCCAACTGGTACTACTAATTTAAAGGCTATGAAGACTTGCAAATGTGGAGCCTGGCTAGTAGAAGTGGGTCAGAAGGTCCTTTGGAGGTTATATGCATCCTGGTTCTGACCTCAGCTGCTTCTTGTCTGCTGCCAAGTGAATAGCCACCGCCTTTTTCTGCTGCTTCCACAGACAGATCTATTCCTGCCACTCTGGCCTTGCTGCCACAATGGAAAGACCATAAGTTAGTTTCTGTCGGGCATTTAGTCAGAACACTGAGAAGGGTTACTATTCCCATCACCTCATGATAGAGCTACTTTATACCAGACAAAGGTACATAGATGCATCCTCACACATAAGTCATCTGCAAGAGCATCATCCTTGAGCCCATCCTTGAAGAGGAACATTGTCCATTTCATAACTTAGGAACTATAGGAGCCTAGCATGGGCTTTGATATGCAATCAGTGTATGTCAATGGAAAGTCATATGTCCTTTCTGCCAGAGACAAGGGAAATGACTCCTTTTGGTAGATGGGAACCCATTTCACAAGTTCTTGAGGAATGCTGACTGTTACCTTACTGTCAGAAATCCTTCTCCAGTCCAGCTTGAGATGGGCCAAGACGGTCCTTTCTGGACAAACACACCGCATGAGACGGGCAGAACTAGGGAACGGAACTGAGGGTCTCACTTGCACTAGGCAAGCACTCTGCCACTGTTTGCTATAGTACTGCTCACTCTTAATGAACATTTTGAGCTACCGGAACAGTTGGATAGTTAGGGACAGGGGTAGCAAGCTGCAAGGGGGCTGAAGAAAGGTAATAAAGCTTGTCCTAGCATAGAGGAGACTGTCTGTGGCCACCTCTTTCTGGGCCAGGTGTCAGACCCTTAATATCTCTGCCTAGTGAGAGCTTTCCTGAGCTGATAACGGGTTGTCAGAGAGAAAAGTCCCAGCCTGTGTACCACTTCCCATATACATGCAATTTTCATAAAAGACGGGTTTTTGGAATCATTCCTGTATTTACAGTTCATTTGAATAACCAGCTCAAAATATGCCAAGGAAACCTATTTGGAATAGGATATTTTGACCTCCCTCACAGATCTCCACTTCAAGAGATGTCCATGTTTGCCCTGGAAGACAGTCACCATCTATATATAAAGAAGGTTAAAGTAAAAAAAAAACTAATGTGTGAGAGAGCACAGGGTCTGGGGAACAGAAGGAGATGGTGACTGGTTCATTTCCTCATTGCTGTGATCAAATACCTGGCGAGAAGCTGTTGTTTGTTTTGTATTCTTTTACTCTTTGGGGGGCCGCCATCCAGATTCCAAATAAATCACACATGAATACTTATTCTTACTTGTGAATGAACAGCCTTAGCTTGGCTTGTTTCTTGCCAGCTTTTCTTAACTTTAAATTATCCCATCTACCTTGTGCCTCTGGGATTTTCCTTTTCTTACTTCTGTAATCTTACTTTCACTCTTACTCCATGGCTGGCTGGGTGGCTGGGTGGCTGGCCACTACCATCCTCCTCTCCTTGTTCTCTTGTTCCTTTTTTTTTCTCCTAGATTTCTCCTTCTATATATTCTCTCTGCCTGCCAGCCCCGCCTATCCTTTCTCCTGCCTCACTATTGGCCATTCAGCTCTTTATTAGACCATCAGGTGTTTTGTTTGTTTGTTTTTGTTTTGGGTTTTTTTGGTTTTTCAAGACAGGGTTTTTCTGTGTAGCTTTGGAGCCTGTTCTGGATCTCACTCTGTAGACCAGGCTGGTCTCGAACTCACAGAGATCCACCTGGCTCTGCCTCCTGAGTGCTGGGATTAAAGGCATGCACCACCACTACACGGTGAGCATCAGGTGTTTTAGACAGGCAAAGTAACACAGCTTCACAGAGTTAAAATAAATGCAATGCAAAGGAATGGATCACATCTTTGCATTATTAAACAAATGTTCCACATCATAAACAAATGTAACAGATCTTAAAATAATATTCTACAACAAAAAGCAATTTAGAGTTTGAGAATATTCTCCATCATGGCTGGGAAGGCATGGTGGCAGAAGTGTGAGGGGTCTGGTCACATTGCACCCATTTTTCAGCAAGTAGAGAGCATAAAGGAAGTGGGGTCCAACAATCAAAATACAAAGCCTGCCTTGAGTGACTAACTTCTTCCGACTAGGCTCTACCTCACGGCTCATTCAGATGAGTATCAAATGTTCAAACATACTTTATCTATAAGGGACATGTCACATTTAAACCATAACACAGGCTCCAGATCTGTGATAGTGACCTAGCAAGCAAGAAGCCCTGGGTTTGATCTCTTACACTGATAAAACCAAAACTAAAAGCCATGAATTCGAAAAAGAACAAAGAGACAGAGAGGGGGGGGAAGTGGATGTAAGGGTCTTGAGGGAGGAAAGGGAATGGGAAATCATGTAATTATATTATAATCTTGAAAACTAAGGTTGGTTGGTTGGTTTTAAGTGTAGCATTATGCCTGTGTCTACCCTGCAGTGTAATGTGTAATGGATTTCCACAGAAGGGATTACTGTGAGAATGAAGCTTTGAAAACGGTACCTTTGGTGGGTCCTGCCAAGGTGAGCCCATAAGAGATCACCATGCCCTGCATAACAGATCTAATGCAAGATGGTTTTTTTTGGGGGGGGTAGGAGAGCAAAAGACTGTCTTGGAGTGGGGACATGAGAGAGACAGACAGACTGTGAGACCAGGAGACAGAGAGGACAAAGTGGGCAGGGTCTTTAAGGGGGTGGGAGTGGGTAGGCAACTCCACGCAACTTCTAGTGATGCAAATACGCCTGCTTGCTGCTCCAGGAAGGGGCAGATGATGATGTAAGCTGCTTCGGGCAACAGCCACTGAAAGGCAGGCTGGCAGGGCACCAAACCCACAACAGTTAATATTGTCATTGTTGCCCGCTCAAGCCAGTTGCTTTGTTTTCATTTTTATTGTGGTCCTGGGGATAACCCCAGGGCCTTGGGCATGCTAATCAAGCACCTTCACCCTTGAACATCATCTCCAAGCCCAGCTTTGTCAGTTCAAGTGCTATTTTTCAGAGTGACTCCCATGCCACCTGTGAGGGAAAGTGTTCCTACCTTGACTTGGTGGAGTCTACTTTAGACCAGATGGGCAGTCTTTCTAGAGAGGTGTAAATGGGACACACAGTGACAGTTGATGACAAAGATAACCCACAAACTCTGGAAGGAGAGAATTCAGTGAGTGGAATGGCAGTGGAGAATTCAGGCCCAATGATAGGACCACAAAGGAGGAAGAAAGGATTCCTGCTCAGTATACCAGTTGAGATTCTTGTATAGGCTCTGTGAATGCTGCTGGGACTCTGTGAGACATAATAAGAACAATAACTGCCCATTTACCTCTTAATAAAAAAAAAAGTCCAAATCTTGGAGTTACTGTTTGTTGACCTCACTAGGCCACAGAGTGCTAGAGAATTTCGTAAAACATAATTTTGGGGGTATACTCATGAGAATGTTTCCAGGAAAGAATGTACCTACCTGTAACAGGCTTTCTCTTGTAACCAGCTCTCAAATAAAGACACCAAGACTTATTATTAATTATGAATGCTTGGCCTTCACTTAGGCTTGTCCCACTAGTTCTTATGACTTAATTTAACCTGTTTCTCTTCATCTACGTTTTTGCCTCTGTGCTTTTTACCTTTCTTTCATCCTGTTTGTCCTACTTCCCTGTGTCCTCCATGTCTGTCTGGCTGGCTGGCAGCTGCCTGGCTGGCCCTAGGCATCTTCCTCTTTTTCTCCCTCGTTCTTGTCTCTCTCAAGCCTAGATTTCTCCTCCTACTTTCTCTCTCTGCCCACCAGCCCCACATACCACTCTACTGCCTACCTATTGGTGGTTCAGCTTTTTATTAGACCAATCAGGTGTCTTAGACAGGCAAGGTAAAACAGCATCACATCTTTACATAATTAAACAAATGCAGCATAAACAAATGTAACACCTTTACACAGCTAAAGTAATACATTGCAACATAAATGTAACACATCTTTACATAGTTAAAATAATATCCTATTCTACCACACCTACCTGAGGATAAAAGGGTCTCTTTTACAGGCTTCTGGTCTCATAGATAGCAGAATTTAAAGATGGACTTAAAAGGAAAGCTCAAGGAAATTTTTATTGGAATTGGAGAGAAAAAAACAACAGAACAGACAAGCTAAGGAACTGAGCTGCTGGGAGAGATACTATGACCACAGCAACACTTATAAAGGAAAACATTTAATTGAGGCTAGTTTACAGTTCAGAGCTATAGCCCATTGTCATCATGGCGGCATGCAGGCAGGCATGGTGCTAGGGAGAGTTCTACAACTGGATCCACAGGCAGCAGGAAGAGACAATGACACACCCAGGCCTGAGCATCTGAGACCTCAAAGCACACCCCCAGTGACACACTTCCTCCAACACTGCCACACCTACTCCAACAAGGCCACACCTCCTAATAGTGCCACTTTATGAGCCTTTGGGAGGCACTTTTATTCAAATCACCACAGCGGACTTTGAGTTAGAGTCAAAAAGGCAGGTAAGCTCAGGAATGAAATCTGTATCCAGCCTCCTGGGGTGGGGTGCATCTTTAGAGAAAGTGAGAATTCCTAGAGCATCAGGGCAAGCAGGCCTAGGATTTTAGCTAATCTTGGGGGATAGAAAGAGGGACAAGAGAAAATACTAAAGAGAAAAGAAGTTACTTTTTCTGAGTTGGATCTCAGAGAGCAGACAGTCCTAGGTGTAACAGTCTGCAGGCAACTGTGTGGTGACGAGAGTAAGAGAAGTTTGTGTAGGAAGTGGGGGTATTACAGCAGCGAGGATCTGCGAGCAACTGAGGCGAGAGGGCTTCTGGGTCTACAAATTCACTAAGGGTTAGGGTATTCTTGGCACTTCTTTTTTTGTGCAGGGGCACTGAGATCTTCACTAGGAGTCCTAGGTGCTCTGCTCAGCACCTGTGTGCTGTGTACAGGACAACAGTGATCAATATGGGCAGCATGAGATGATATCGGGTGCTATGACGTCTATGCCTTGCAAGATGATTTCTACGTAGAGAACCACAGTCTCTACAATGTGAACTGTGGGCTGAATCTGGTTTTGGGGGTTTTTTTGTTTTTTTTTTTTTTCCCCAACACAGGGTTTCTCTGTGTAGTTTTGGTGCCTGTCCTGGATCTTGCTTTGTAGACCAGGCTGGCCTCGAACTCACAGAGATCCACCTGGCTCTGCCTCCCAAGTGCTGGGATTAAAGGTGTGCGCCACCACCACCCGTCTTCTGGAGGGTTATAAATGCATACAGTGCTTCATGAAGTCTATTCTGGGTACACTTTCCAATCTACTGGGCCCTGTCATTCTGTTCACAACCTGATGACAGCTATAATTTGTATTATGAGATGTATACAAAAGCAGGCAGGTCTTTGTATGGACCATGATGCATCCAAACAAAAGCATAATATGAGATGAATTGATGGTACCAAATTTTCCATAGAGGGAATTATATGTCTCATTCTGCTGTACAATCATAACTGGTCAAATATTAGGCATAGAAGTGCAATTATCTACTCTAGACAAGTGTGCTGTCAATGTATAGATGCACTATAGGCTCTATGCAGGGCAACGTGAGCCTCATACACTGTAACATGGCACTTATGCAGAGCACTATAGACTCTAGAGCAGGCAAAACAAATTATGTACAGCGAAGAACGGCTTATACAGTAACCATTAGGAGTTGCATGTGGGGTATCACGTATGCTATACAGGGCACCAGGACATCATACAGAGAAACATGATGAATGCATAGTGAGAACTATGATTGCTGCAAAATGTGCTGCATGAGCGTTATACAAGACATCGTGAGCTCAATAAATTTGCACTATGATGTTCTCTACTCAGGAGTACTATGATCTCCATAAAGGGCTTTATGAACTCTACACTGTGTTCTGTGAACTAGAAGCAAGGCAATACAAGCTCTGAACAGGTCACTGAAGCCAATATATATGGCATTATGAGTTCAATAAATGGCTTTATGGCCTCTAATAAAGGACACTATGAGATGGATATAAGTGTAGTATGGCACCTCTGAGGCCACTGTGAGCTGTTGTTACAACTGCTTTCTGAGAGGCACAGAGGAGACTGCGAGGTCTATAGTTATCCCGTCACACTATGCTCTTATATTACTGCAGTACCTGAGTTCCCACATGCACTGTGAACTCTATACATGGCCAGGTGAGCTCTGATACATGCACTGCGAGTTCTGTGCAGTGCACTTGGGCTCTGTAGAGGCCACTATGAGTTCATAGATACCGTACCCTCTGATTGTGAGCATTGCGAGCCACACAGAGGTGCACTATGAGCTACGTAAAGGACGTTTTGAATTATACAGTGCTCTATGAGCTCAACACAGAATTCAAACATGAATACATGGGGCATCATAAGCTGTGGCCATGGCATTCTGGGCTCTACACAAGTGAAGTAGGAGTTCAAATCAGGGCATTATGACCTCAATGAAGATGCAGTATGAGCTCTAAACAGACCACTCTACACCTGATAGAGCTCCGACTCTATGGGAGCAACACAGGTTCACACATAGGTCACTACAAGCTCTGTTCAGGGCTACGTGAGCGTCAGGTGTATTGTGGTTATGAATGGCTTTGAAAGGTGCACTGACAACTCTATGTCTATGCAGTATAGTCTCTGAGTAGATGTACTATAAACTGGGTGGACTATGGCCTATACCCAGGGTCCCTGGAGCTCCAGGAGCTCTGAGCATCACAGCACACACACCTTGTACTTCATGCAAGTGGAACATGATCTCAATGCAGGGCATCAGCCCAGTGAAGTTCCATTGTGGGGTTTTTGTTTGTTTGTTTGGTTGGTTGGTTTGGTTTTGGTTTTTCAAGACAAGCTTTCTCTGTGTAGCTTTGTGCCTTTCCTGGATCTCGCTCTGTAGACCAGGCTGGTCTCAAACTCACAGAGATCCACCTGCCTCTGCCTCCCGAGTGCTGGGATTAAAGGCATGCACCACCACCGCCCAGCCAATTGTGGGTTTTAATATAACACTATGCACTGTGAATAGAGCACTTTGAGCTTCCTAAGATCATTGTGAGTGCCACATAGTGCACTTTGAGCCACAGATTTTTCAGATTTTCATGATGGAAGTGGGCTGTGCTTATTAGAATCTTCATAGTGTGCAGCAGGAATCTTAAAGAGTCTTATTAATAAAATCAGGGATTGGGGATTTAGCTCAGTGGTAGCGCAAGGCCCAGGGTTCGATCCTCAGCTCAAAAAAAAAAAAAAAGATGCTGGGTGGTGGTGCCTCACGTCTTTACTCCCAGCACTCGGGAGGCAGAGGCAGGTGGATCTCTGAGTTCGAGGCCAGCCTGGTCTACCAAGCAAGTTCCAGGAAAGGTGCAAAGCTACACAGAGAAACCCTGTCTCAAAAAACCAAAGATAAAATAAAATCTGAGGCCAGTTATTGGGGTGAATGCTGGAAGATCAGAGGAGCAGAACAAGCCACAGCTACCTCACCTCGCCAGTTCCTCAGCTGATCCTGTTTCCTCAGACTGGAAGCCTCTGAGTCCTCATCCAGAATGAATCTCAGCTGAACTGTTGCTCAAAAGTCTAAAAGCTTAACCAGCCAAAAGCTTCTAGTTTCTGGTCTTCACGCCTTATACATCTTTCTGTTCTCTGCCATCACTCCCTGGGATTAAAGGCTCACTTCTTGGGATTTAAGGGGTGTGTCACCATGCCTGGCTGTTTCTAATGTGGCCTTGAACTCACAGAGATCCGCCTGGCTCTGCCTCTGGAGTGCTGGGATTAAAGGTGTGTGCTACCACTGCCTATCCTCTATGTTTAATATTGTGGCTGTTCTATTCTCTGACCCCAGATAAGTTTATTAGAGTGCACAATATTTTGGGGGAACACAATACTACCACAATAGTTGTCTTTGGTCTTTGGGTGCGTAAAAGTTTTGATTTTGTTCCTTCATATTTGTAGTCAATCAACCCTTAGATCATCATGTAGCAATCTAACTCAGTCTCTCTGGGTTCTATTGAACATCCTGAGACCTAGAAGTCAGCAAGTGTGAAGACCTTAAAGCCTTCTATACTTCATTTCACCTTTAAGTGGCCAGATCCATTCAGTACCTGTGGTGGTCTGAATGAGAACAGCCCCCACAGGCTTATGTATTTCAATGCTTGGTCGCCAGGCAGCGAAACTCTTTGGAAACAATTAGGGTGCGTGGCCTTATTGGAGGAGGTGTGTCATTGGGGGTGGGCTTTGACATTTCAAAAGTCCATGCCAGTTGGCTTTCTCTCTCTCTGCATTGTGGTTGTTGTTTCAAGATGTAAGCTCTAAGCTGCCACGAGAGCTTATTGCCTGTTCACTACCATGATCATCATGGGCACACCCTTTGAAACTGTGAGCCTCCAATAAACTCTTCTGTAAGTTGCCTTGGACTTGATGTCTCTTCAGGGCAATAGAAAAGTAGCGTGTTTTAGGATTTCAACTTTTGAGTGTGAGCTGTTGGGTCAGCTATGAGAAGGCTTGACCATTATTGAGGATAGACCCTTCCTTACTGGTAGCTTGTAAAACTAGCACGTGAAACCGCAGGACTTCAGTTCCTTCTCAAAAGACAGATTTCATCATCGGCTCTGCTGAAGACATGACATTCTAAACACCCCCAAAGATGACAAGGTTACTGTCTAGCTGGGAACTTCCTGGTAAAGAACGAAGATATACCATTGTCCCCTCCTTTAAAAGTTAGTCCAAGTAGACTGGTTGGTGAAGTGGACAAGAAAACACCCCCAGGAAGCTGTCTTTTCATATATAGATTGACACAATGTTCTCACTGGCTGTTGTCTACTCTTTCCAAAGGGAGTGCTTCCCTCTGCTATGGACCCTTTCGATACTGCTGTCCACTCTCACCTGGAGTGGACCCCATTTGCTCTGAAAAAAAAAAAAAACTCCCAGTCTTCCACACCACTCTCTCTGTCTTGTCTGAATACTTTTGATGACGTTTGCAAAGACTGGGGAGCTAGCTGAGGGGAGGCCAGAGGGAGGGCCCCAGTAACAATTGTTCTGGTGTGCTTGTGACACGGATCTGCTACATGCATGTGTTCACAGGTGATATGTTTGATTTGCATCAATAAGCCGTTGGTCGGTCTTTGCTTTGTGATTTGTGCTGGAGAGACGGTGGTTGGTTGCTTGCACAAACAGGAGATAACATTCATCTGCCCTCAGCATTTGCACTCAGAATGGAGTTGTCATGAGCCTACTGTGTCAGAACCATTGATGACACGTTTGTGTCATTCCACAGTGTCAGAATGGATTGAGTAACAATGAATTCACAAGCTACATTAATTTCATTGGAAGCAATTTGCTAAGTAGCCCTGCGTTCCCTTGATAGCCGGGAAAGGAAAATACAAAATCTTTTATTCCGATGCTGACTGCTGTTATTGACTCCTACATTACACACCACACAGTAAACACACACACACACACACACACACACACACACACACACACACACACACACACACACACAAAGGATGGCTAAACGGGGCCACAGCAGAGTACAAAGAGTTTCACGGGGCCTCAATGGGAGGCAGCCGCTGAAGGTGATAGTTCTGATAAAGGATCTCACTGGGTTTGGAGAAGGAACCCTGCTGGAGGCATTGCTGCAGAGTGAAGGTTCCGGGTCAGAGTTTAATCAAGTTCAGGGTTAATTCAAATGGCAGCATCAAGATATGGGACCCTGGAGGCCATGCAGGTGAAGGCCCAGACTAGGTCTAGACAGATAGAAGAGTGGACAGCGGCTCCAGGTGGACTAATGACAGGTACATGGGTGGGGGGCAATGCTAGTAGGTCACATCAGCATTGGAGACTGCGCCCAGCTGAATTCTGTCCTGGGGGTTCTCTGCCTGTCAGTGCCTTGACTCACACCCTGGGTGGCCAGATTACAGGTTGGTGGGAGCTGTTACCACCACAGGTGTTAGGTTCATGGGGACCAGAGGAGGGTGTTGTATCCTTTTCTCTGTCTGGATGTTAGACAAGCCCTTGGTCTGGTTTGCTTGATAGGATTTTACTATGTCCATGTGCTCCTACAGTGCCAATTCACTCTGATAAATTATAGTGTGGCACCCTTCCTACAAGTAAGTCATCTATCAGTCTGTGCCCCACGGGTAGTGCTAGACAGATGGCGTTGTTTATATGTCCACCAAGGTGCAGAGACATCAGGCACAGCCCAAGAAACCACTGGTTTATACACTATGAGAGAACTTCACGTCAAGTACAGCTTTCAAGAGGAGCTGCTCTGTAAACGAGAATCACCAAGGCTAAGGCCCAGTTGAACGCACGACTCTGCACGCTATGAAGTAACTTAGAGCAGAACTGCATCTGACCTCTTCACTATCCCACTCACCTCCCACACGGGAAATTCTCGAGCAGCCATAGAAACCTCAGTGAATTTCTTCTGGAGCATGTCATTGTTTTTCTCATTCAACCCTTACATCACACTAAAATTCCTGTCTGGGGCTTTCAGGCTCATTTGTAGCAACCAATTCCGTCTCCATCCTGACCACTTCAGCTTAACTAAGTGGGTGACCCTCTTTGGACAAATGATTGGATCTTCTACTTGCCACACCATCATCAGGAAGGTAAGAAGGGCCTCAGACTAAGGACCATGTGCAGTCAGCCCTCTCACCCTCACCCGGGCCAAGCTTTTGTCCACGCAGCCCACTCAGCTAGACCCTGCTACTCCCCAACATTCTACTACCAAGTCCTTGGAGCTGTATTCCAAATGGTATACATCACCTACTGTATCAATGTTCTTTCAGTCTCCTGTAGACTGAGAAAACCATATCAACACTGTTCAGTGAGTCCAGGCAATTCTTTGCAGGCCTTTGCCTAAGAGGATTAGTTACAAAATGCCTAAAAGACTCTTTTATAATGTAAATACCACCTTTGTCATGGAAACAACATCCTGTGGTCCCTGAAAACAGAATAGGAGTAATATTAACTTACTGTTTAATTCATCTTCCTTTCTCTCATTTCTGCCCATGATTTAAGGATTTGGAGACAGAAAACACAGTTCCATTCCTCCCCCCCCCCCCCCCCACACACACTCTACAGCACCTTAGCAAGGACAGATACTGCCCTTGGGAAGGCACAATGAACTGGGAACTCTCAGACATCCAAATGGACCTTGAATTACAAGGAGTCCTCAGAGTAGTCCTATGGAAGGATCTGCTCACACTCACTTGCCTTAATTTATTATATGTTTGATTACTGAATTACAACCACAGTTTGTAAACATTTTTTAAGCATGATTGGGATTGAACCTAAAGCATGCTAAGCGAGCACTCTAACAGATGACCTATATCTTCAGCCCTCTGTACTCTTTGAAGCTAATTCATTCTAAATTGCCTAGGCTGCCCTTGAACTTGGTTTTCTCTTGCCTTGTCCTTCTGAATAGTTGGAGTTAAATGCCTGTAACACCAGACTCATCTTTATTATTCTTAGACAGAACAAATTATAATTAAGAAAATGCCAGGCCCAAAACAAAAAAAAACAACACCCCCCCCCCCAACCAACCAAACAAACAAAAAACCCAAGAAACAAAAACTACCAGTCATGATGGTACATGCCTTTAATACCAGCCATTGGGAGACAAAGGCAGATAGAGCTCTGTGAGTTTGAGACCAGCTTGATCTACATAGTGAGTTCAGTCTACAGAGAAAAATTCTAGACAGCCAGGACTATGAAGAGAGACCCTGTTTCAAAAAATAAAAAGAAAGAAAGTAGGGAGGCAGGGAGGGAGGGAGGAAAGGGGGAGGGAGAGAAGGAGGGAGGGAGGGGAAGAGAAAAATGCTAAGTTCTTGGTCAGGAATTACTTACTGTCTTTTATCTAAAGTAAGAAGGACATGACTAGCTACAATACTTAGTACTACTTTTTTGTCTTTTTTTTTTTCCAGAGCTGAGGACCAAACCCAGTGCCTTGCGCTTGCTAGGAAAGTGCTCTACCACTGAGCTAAGTCCCCAACCCCTTAGTACTACTTTTTGTTTGTTTGTTTTGTGGGGTTTTGTTTTGTTTTTGTTTTTGTTTTTCTATTTAAAATAGGGCTTCTCTGTGTAGCCCTGGCTGTCCTGGACTAGCTCTGTAGACCAGGCTGGTCTTGAACTCACAGAGATCCACCTGCCTCTGCCTCCTGAGCTTAGTGCTGATTAGTTACTTTTCTGTTGCTGTAACAAAGTACAGACTGAGGCAACTTATAGAGGAAGGAGTTTGCTTTAGCTCACCTCTCCAGAGGGAGATACATCCACCCTGGTAGAGAGAAGCATGAGTTCCAAGGCTGTAGGCATGGCAACAGAGACAGGAGGCTGAGAGCTCACATCTCTTATCATAAACACACGACAGAAAAGGTAACCTGGAAGCCACACAAGGCCCTTCACGCCAAAGCTGGCCCCTAATGACATAATGCCCCCCAGCAAGGTTCTACCACCTAAATTCTCCCAAACAGCATCACCAACTGGAGACTATGAGGGATATTTCTCATTTAAACCACCACAAGATTCTCTCTATAATAACATTTGTCGACTAGCTATTAAACCATAGCATGATTTCTTTAAAAAAAAAAAAAAAAAGCTTCCTGTTATGTGTAATAATTTCAGTGACAGTGATTTTTCTGTGTGAGTAGCTCCCACCAGGTGTGACAGGCACTTAATGTCACTGACTTCTCATCTTGGTCCAGTTTAGCAGATGGAAGCTGAAGTTCCAGGGATTCCAAATCTGTTATTGGAGGAATCCCACAGCTGTAGGTCAACCAAGAATTTAATGCATTTCTTTGACCCTGACATTTCCATTCTTCAAGAAGGGCATGTTGCTGGGGACAAAAAATGTGAACTGAACTATCTTCAGTTTGCCCAACTCTCTATATAGCTCACTATTGAAGTTGCATGTATCCCCCAAAACAATCATTTCATTCTTAAATTTGGTTTGCACAGGTCTTCACATTTAGTTCAATAGAATGGTTTTTAAAGATATATATATATCCATTTCCCCAGCATTATCCAGGTTGGAGGCTTGAGACAGTGACTGCTATATTGCATTTGCTTGTTTTTGTCAGGTTCTGTTCTGAGTAACACTTCTCATCTACCTCCCCCATTCACTTGAACTTGAACCCCTGTTGACTGGCAGCTCCCACAGTTCACCTCCCACTCTCCAGATGTTGAGGTTACTGGGGCAGAGTCCCGCCACCTTGAACCATTATTCCCTGAAGTATTGTGTTCCTTCCCACTGTGTCTGCTTTACAGATGTTGTCTGCAACATTATGCCTTCGTATGTCAAAATTTAATGCAGCCAAGGGAGAACCAGGAAGGGAGACGCATCCTGAGTACACATTTACCCAACATCCTCCTCTTCTACCCCAGGTTCAGCTTGGTTGCACCCACCTGCTCCTGAGGTACTGTGGCTTTATTCTAGACAGCCGCCCTCACCTCTTCCACACGTTCTCAACCCTACCAGCAGCACTGACATCACTTCCCCATCCCCTACACTTTGTAGACTAAAGACAGAAGAAGAAAAAAAGCTGGACAACATTTCAGGGTTCAGGACAAAGCATAAGGAATAAGACAAGCCCAGAATGGATTTCTCAAACCCATCTAATTGGCTCTGGCTGTCGGCTGCCGGGTGTGCACTACCCACGAGTTGGTGTTGAACAGCTCCTGGGTCTTTTCACATGCAGCATGGGAGCAGGGGTCAGGCTGCAGTGGCCAAGAGCCAAAAGCTTTGTTTCCAACCTGTGCTCTGTGCAAAGAGGCCATTGTGTGTTCTGAAAGATGGATTTGAGGAAGCTGAGGAAGTTCAAAGCCCAAGGGGGTCACACTAACACCAGCAAGGAAGTGAAAGGAAGGTAGGTCTAAACAGTTAGGCAAAGCTGACATTGGGAGGCCTGGCCTCGAGATCCTGCCTACCCCAATTCTGTGGCATAGAGCAAGCCCCTATGCCCACAGCCGGCCCTACTAGCAGATCCCAGATTCAGTGCAAGTGGCTGTAGCCATTGTTCTGTATTTCTGGAGACCTAGAGCTGCTCAACTGCCGGGTCCCCTCTGTGCATCATCTCTACCACTCTGGTTGCTGTGTCCCAACACTACAGTAACCTACTGAGGCTGCCAAGCCCTGGCCTCGATGCAGGCACCACATGTCCTAGGTCTGCATCCCTCCTGGAACAGGACCAAGGGGCCAATAAGCTGATCCAAGGGCTCGGGGTGGGGTTCTGCTCATCCAAGCCCTGTTAGGGAAGGAGTTATCTCTGAAGACTTCCTGGAGGAGATGGTGCAAAGAAAGACATTAACACTCCCCCAAGGCCTTAGGTACTGAAACTTGATTTTCTTTTGCCTCCTGAGAGCTAGGATTAAAGGCGTGCACCACCCTGCCCAGCTTTCCTAATTATACTCTTTGTCATCTCATTAAGCGATGCCATTTTGTTTGAGACCTTCCTGCTGTAGAATAGCTTGTGACTACGCGCGCCCACACACACACACACACACACACACACACACACACACACACACACACACGTCCAGAAAGTTAGGATTGCACTCAGATGCCCTGACTGTTACACCTTTCCACCTATTTGGAGAACTATGTATAGATGGGTTCCGTAGCTCTCACTGAACCCAGAAGTAGCATAAGAGGCATTTCATCTCAGGGAGCCGAGGCCCGGTGTTGCGCTGCCCTTCTAGCTGCAAACTCTTCAAGATGAGCTATTCTGCAGTTGGCTGCAACTCTGTCCTCTCTACAAAACAAAATCAGACACACTTAAGAACTCCCTTTTCATTTATCTTTTCCCCCACTGCTCTTCCCTTCCTCTCCAGTACCAATAACTTGCAAGAAATTAGAATGCACGCTGCAGAGTCTCAAGGCTGGACTGACCATCCTAGAGTGTGGTCCTGTTGGTTTAGACAGGCCCCTCTTCTCTCTAACCCTGACCCTTCCCTAGGCAGTCTGGCCAGCAGATCACACCCAGCCAGGAGAAGGGACTGCAAAAGTGGATTCCACAGCTGTGAACTGGAATGATGTATGGCAACTCAAAAAAAGTGTCTAAGAAAAAGATCTTAGAGGTTGAGGATTTCAGTCTTTTCCATCTCTCTTACAGATCTGATCCAAGGAATGCTGTCTTTCTCATTTCCAAGGTCATCTGCAGAGGGGCTGGTGGGTGAGGGGCACACAGCCAGAGCTCTGTGGTTCTCAATCATGTGAGAGGATCTTGAGCCAAGTGTGCACCGAACTGAAGACAGCTGGCTTTATGAGTTACTTGTTTCGTGAGGATAAGCGTCAATGTATAAAAGTCCCAGCCGGGCTTAGTGGGGGTGATTAATTTTCTTCGAGCGACATCCTGTGGAGGACCACCCGGCTGGTTCTCTCAAAGTGCCCATACATTTTGAATGTGCAAGGGGTTGAGAGGGTGGGCTGTGTTCTGCTGGGGAGGGGGGCGGTCACAGAACCCAAAGGCATGAAAGGAATTGTGGCATTTTGAAATTGAAAGGGACTTACCCTCCCACACAGATCTGAAGCCCATAGAAGGCTTCTCCCAGCCCTGGCTGGGAGGCTGTCTAACTCTGGAGGCTCTGCCTTCCAAAAATAGGAGTCCTCCACTCAGAAGGGGCAATCAGAGCACGCGTGATAGGACCCCCAGAAGCAAATCACGTGTCAGGCTATGGATTGTCATGCTTGCCAAGTTCCGGATGAAACTGGTTTTACAAGGGTTGGCTGAGCTGAAGGTGCTGTGAACAGTTTTTTAATGCTCCCTTCAACTGAAGACTAAAACTGTGCACCCAGGGAATCAACAGTGTTACTCGAATCAAAGAGTTCCATGGTAAAATGAGATTAAAAGAAAACTACTGGACTTAAAAAATAAATAAACAGGAGGGTTCCCTATGGGTGTTAAAGCACTTTGCTTATAGCAGTGTCAATGTCAAGGTCCTGGTTACTGTGCTATATAGGTATATAGGTAAGCAATACGCTACCAAAGGAAACTAGGTAACTGGACCTGTGATTACCTATTATACATACATACATACATACATACATACATACATACATACATACATATATACATATACATATATATATATATATATATATATAAACATTATTTCTTTGTGACTATAGCTATCTCAAAATAAAATGGTTATCTTAACCATGTTAAGAATTTAGAGGCTGGGATGTAACTTGGTTGGTAAGAATGCTTAGAGTAAACTCGGGGTGGTGGTGGTTTATTCCCATACTCCCAGCTCTCAGGAGGTGGAGGCAGGAATCTTGACTATTTAGTCCAGGCTGTCCTGAGCCACATGAGACCTGTCTCAAAACAAGCAAACAAACACACACAATAGTGCAACTTGTAGCAAGTAAATTTTAGACTATCTAAGGAAATATGTGTGCTTTTAATTTCTAAAAGGTGGACCAGCATGATCCTTGCTTTTTAGGGCCATAGGCAAATTCTATGCTGAATTAGGGCTATTTGTATGTGAAGGAGAAAAAAATAACCATGTATGACTTTGAAGCCAGGTCCAAAAAGGCATTAAAATCTTCATGTGGCCTCCAAACATGCAGTCTGCTGAGTTCTATTTGCTAGTGTTTTACTTCAGATATTTGCATCTAAATCACCCATTTGCATAAGACCTTCTCTTCCATCTCCTACCTGGGTACCAAGGTTATGTTACCCTTATAGAATTAGCTGGCAACTTTCTCTTTTTCTCTGTGAAGTGGTTTGAAATAGATAAATGCTTTTCGTAAGTAAAATTATCTGATGTGGTGTCTTTTAGAGGGTTGAGATAAGGCCAATGGGATCCTCTAATTACTGATTTTGTTTCTATCATGACTGTCCTTTTTATGAGAATCTTTGTGTTTTTGGTATCTTTGAGGTTCATGGCATTTATTTATTTATTTTAGAAAAATAATTATTTCAGCAAAATTTTAGGCACTCATGTGTGCTTTTATAAATCTCTACTAAACCAAGTGTGATGGCTCACATTTGTAATCCCAGCACTCAGTAAATCGAGGCAAGAGATATTCTGCATGCTTGAGGCCAGCCAGGGCTTCAGAGTGAAACCCTGGTTCAAACCATAAATACATACGTATTCAAACTCCACTACATCCACAGAGATACTCTTTTATTATGAGTATTGTTTGTGTCTTTTTATTTTATTCCGTTTACTCACTTTTGTTAAAAAAAAAAGTATTTTATTTTAATCCCCAGTTTCTTTCTTTCATGTGAGGCACAGAATTCCTTATTCTCACTGACAAGGACAAGAGAAACCAGGAATGTTAAACATGCAAGCAAGGTTGTCTCTTCCAAGAAAGAGATGTCTAACCTGTTTTTCCACCCAGAAGGCTAAGAGTGGTTATGGTTAATAGTCTGCACTAACTGTAAGACAGAGACTATACCAGATCCTCTCCAGACCTTTAAGATGTCACATGTAGTCAATCTATAAAACCTTTCTTATGGAAGAGGTCGCTTGTACTTTGCAAAGAGTTTCAATTTAGTCATACCTTAAGCTTTATTGTGCACATGGGATTGAGTAAATTATCTATGGGAAACTTTTTTCCAAATTGTGCTGTACTTAAATATGCTAAAATCAACTGCCTGGTGTCAGACTCTAAAGTTTGAACCAACGCTGGCTACTGAGTCCTGTTGAACTGGACTTCCTTCTTGTCTTACTTGGATCAACACTCTGCTGACCATGGTGTTTGCAGAGACTCCCACATATTTTATTCCTTTCCACTCCTTTTTAAGTTCTTATGTTTTATGCGTATGGGTGTTTTGCCTGCATGCGTGTCTGTGTACCATGTGCATGTCTGGCTCCTGAAGGAAACCAAAAGAAGGCATCAGATCCTCTGGAACTGGAGTTAGATAGGTGTGAGCAACTGAGTAGGTGCTGGGGACAGAATCTAGGTAATCTACAAGAGCTAGCCCAAAGGTAATTTTTACATGCATATGTATTCACAAGCACTACATGTTCCTTTTATTTATTTTTTCACATGTATGCTTTTTCTATCAGTAGTACTTTGTCTGAAATTGACATTGCTAGTCTAGCATTTTAGGATGTGATTTAATTATTTTCAAGGCACAAGTGTTTTAACCCTGTTTTAATTTATCTTGCTGCCTTAATATTATGCTTATCTTGCCCCAGATAACTATTTGCTATGGTCTGAATGTCATATTTTTCCTACACGTTGTTTTAACACTACTGTGATAGTATTAGGAAATGGGGCCTTTGGAAGTGACAAATTCCTGAAGCTACAATACCTGTCCTTATAAAGAGACCGTACATCTTCTTCCATCACTGGAGGCACAGCCAGGAGGCTCCATTTGTGAGCCAGAAAGAGAACAGCCACCAGACACAACTCTGCTGGTACCCTACCCAGGGACTTCTCAGCCCCCAGAACCATAAAGAACAAATGCCATTTGTAAGCCACCCAGGTTACATCTTGTTATGCTGAGTGCCCTAAATCACCATACCAAGATTGAAAAACGATTTTTGATCCTATATCTCTTAATTTTTGCTTACAGTAAACTAATGACATCTTCAGAGTGTGGGTTACTGATTAATTTACAATGACTTCCTCCTGTTTTGACCAGTTGGTCATCTTTTGTCTTCTCAGATTCTCCTTGTTCCCCTCTCCTACTGTCTGCCAAACTGTGCAGCTTCCGTGTTTTCCCTTTCTGTTACCGACACTACTGATGATGCTTTCATTTTTTGACTGCTCATCTTTACTTATTTAACATACTTATTAGACCATACATTCTAAAGATTCCAAAATGTCTAATAAGTTTCTGATTTTGAAAAAACAAAAGCAAAAGAACTCTTAGTACATGCTACATGCCATCCATGTTGCTGTCCCAGTTTACCATATCTAGAGTTAGTTTTGAACTTATTGAAGCAAAACAAAATTTGGGGGACTTTTTGCTGCTGTTTTACAATCAGCAGTTTGTAAATGTTGGCTTCTATTTAATCAGTCTCTGGGCTTTCGCTCAATGCTTTGTGTTCTGGCTCCTTTCTCTTTTTAGGGAGGAACATTTTTTCATGACTTGAGTATAGGTCTTTCTTGGACACTGCATTTAACAGTGTTGCATTTCTGCTCAATTCCTAGCCCACAAAGTCATTTGCTTTTGAACAAACTGTCTCTTCACAGTTCTCTTTTTTGATAGCCTGTCTTTCCTGGGGGTTCATAATTTAATAGAAAGAACTGGCATGGTCACTCAGGGCCAAAATCAGAGTTAGTAACTGTTGAGTGTCTGGTCCTTGGAGGAAGAACCAAAGCAGTGCCCAGCAAACTTACTTGAAAGGGGAAAGTGTTTTTTTAGTTATATGTACACTACAATTTAAAACGCATTTGGAATATTTTTTTCTTGGTGAAATTCATAGGAATGCTGGGGAGCTCACACTTGGTGTGCTGACCCCTGGTGGATTCTTCAAGTGCTTATTTGTGGCAGTTTCTGGAGTCAGACTTCAATGCCTCCAGAGGCCAGACAGGTTATGTAAATGTACCAGAGAAACCCTGTATGACAGTCGGTTGTGACGTCATCCAGCAAAACTGGATAAAGCTGTCTCCACCAACAGCATAGACAATCGATGCTTTTTAAAAGTTGGCAAAGCACACACAGGTGAAACCCAGTGTGAGTGTTTAATTGGGTCAATCATGCTGGTGTCCAAGTGTCCAAATTCCACACTTCAGTTGCACACAGAAAGGTTATGCTGTGACGAGGTCACACACAGAGCTGGTCTGTAAGTTAATAATCAATGTTCTTTCAAGGATGTATTCTGTTTTGCAAAATGTATCAAAAACTCATCAATGCTATGGAGAGCTGCTTTATTCAAGTAAGGTTAAATATGTGCTGACAAGACCCAGTAGGAAATACATTCTTCAAGTGAATTAGTGCATTATTTCTGTGTTTTAAGCAAAAATTGCTTTTGTTCCTATATTATTTGGGGGTGCTATGCAGCAGAAATATCTACCATGAAAGTTGAGTGCTGTGATAATTACACTCTTTCTTCTTGTTGTGTCTGTAGGCATTTGTTCATTTTTGTTGTTGTTATTTTATTTTGAATCAGAATCTCACCATGTAACTCTGATGAACTAATATTTTGAAGCCCGGGCCAGCCTAAGACTCATGGCAATTCTTCTATCATGATCTCCCAAGAGCTAGGATTTGAAGTGTGAGCCACAATGCCCAAGCTTTTCTTTTATATATATATATCACTTATATTCTCTAACATATATACATGTTACATATACAGATATATATTAATTACTGATGAATAACATCAAAACCCAATCCTAATATGATATTTTTATCTGGATATTAGAATAAGAGTAGACCACATTAAAAACAGCAAAAGCAAAGGTATTATAGAAGAAAGATATATATTTTACTGACATTTAAAAAATCCAAGTTATACTTTAATTAATTATAATTGTCAAAGAACATTTACTTAAGTCTCCTAGCAGCAGTAATGATTTATACTTACTTAACCAGTTCTTTTTCTAGGACTTGTATGACTGATGTCTAACTGCTCTTTAGTTTAGTGACTCTTTGTAACTGGCATGCCTGGAAAGAATGAGACTATTCCAGAGAAACTGCCTCTCCCTTTGGCTACCAGACTATTTAAACAAAGCACCCCAAAAAATTGGAATGTCCTAAGAATCTTCCTGCTAGGAAGAGAAAAAGGCTGAAGACTGGACCACTCAGAAGTAAAACTTGTCTCCTTGAAAGAGATTTACAATTTGTAGAAAATACTGGATTCCAGACAATGATAGGTGATGGACAGTGGGCTCATACCCTAAGACCACTTAACTATGCATAACTCTGGCCCTCTGCTTAAACATAAATCTCATTTCAATACTCTCCAGGTAACTTGAAAGTAAGTATTATTGGATCACTTTGTTCCTTTTTCCAATGTGGCCATAAATCTTTTTTTTTTTTTTTTTTTTTGCTTTTTGCTATTGTTAGTTTAACTGGCCTAGCACACACAAAGGAACTTAGCTTCTCAGGGATCCTATGGTTTGTTTTGTTAAGTCCCAGAATTTCCCCTCCAGTTCTCTACATTTGTTGTTGTTGTTGTTTGTTCTCTCTCTCTCTCTCTCTCTCTTCTGCCAGAGCTGAGGATCGAACCCAGGGCCTTGTGCTTGCTAGGCAAGCGCTCTACCACTGAGCTAAATCCCCAACCCCAGTTGTTGCTTGTTTTTTGAGACAGGGTTTCTCTGTGAAACAGTCCTGGCTGTCCTGGAACTCATTCTGTAGCCCAGGCTGGCCTTGAACTCACAGAGATCTGCCTGCCTCTGCCTCCTAAGTGCTGGGATTAAAGGCGTGCACCACTACCACCCGGCTCTGTTCTCTACATTTTAAGCACCATTATGTCCATCCTACTCTGTGGTCTGAAATTCTTCCAAGTGGTTGGAAATTTTGTTTCATTATAACAGCGTATTGGACCTGTTCTGAGCACTGAGTAGGTTCATTCTATCTGAAAATCCACATCATTCTGTCTTAACCAGAAGAAAAAGGAGGAGGAGGAGGAGGAGGAAGAGGAGGAGGAGGAGGAGGAGGAAGAGGAGGAGGAGGAGGAGGAGGAGGAGGAGGAGGAGGGGAGGGGGAAGAGGAGGAGAAGAAATTTCTTTGATGTTAGTTTTCCCTTTATTTTATCCCTTTTTCCCCTTTTTTCTCTAAAATTAGTGTAGGCATCCAACACCTTGGACCAGCCTTCAACTTGTGTTATTTCTTACTTTCTAGTGTGCTTCTTTAACTTTATCCTCCAATTCTTTGTTAAGTCTTTCATTTCAATGATGATATTTTTAATTCTAAAAGTGCATCTTTACTCTTTAGTGCTTTGGGAGAGGGGCTATTGTGCTGTGTTTTATTTTATTTTAGCATGTATTCTTGTTGCTTCATTTTACTATATATTTTCTTTACAGTTTTTAACTAGACTTATTTACTTGTGTGTGTGCTATGCCATGCATGTGGAGATCAGGAGATAACTTACGGGAGTTTTTAAAAGTTATTTATTAGCTGGGCGGTGGTAGTGCACGCCTTTGATCCCAGCACTCAGGAGGCAGATCTCTGTGAGTTCGAGGCCAGCCTGGGCTACAGAGTGAGTTCCAGGAAAGGTGCAAAGGTACACAGAGAAACCCTGTCTTGAAAAACCATAAATAAATAAATAAAAATAAATAAATAAATAAATAAATAAATAAATAAATAAATGTTATTTATTATTTTTAGAGCAAGCAGTCAAAAGTTTAAATTAGAGCAATCAACTGCTTTTTGTCTTGGTTTCTCATATGAAAGTTATCAGTTCAAAATGGAGTCACTTATGTTAATCTAAGTAAAAGAAGTAATAATGCCAGAAGTCTATAAAGGAAGAGACATTACATATGGTTACTTAAGAAAAGCAGCTATCACAGAAGACTTTGCTGGAATTATAACCTTGCACAAAAGCCACCACAACCTTACATAAAAATAATGCTGGCTGTTTGGTGGCACATGCCTGTGATGCCAGCTCCTTAGGAGGCTTTGCTGAAATGCATCTCTCATTGATTCAACTTTCTTCAAAAGCAAAACCTTACTCTAGGTTCATATACCGGCTGTTTTTTTTTTTTTTTGTCTGTGTCAACCTGACACAAGCTAGAGTCATCAGAGAGGAAGGAGCCTCAGTTGAGGAAATGCAGCCATGAGACCCAGTTGTTAAGCATTTTCTCAATTAGTGATCAATGAGGGGAGGCTCACCCATGGTGAGTGGGCCATTCCCGAGTTGGTGGTCTTGGATTCTATAAGAAATATGAGCAAGCCATGGGAAGCAAGCCAGTAAACAGCATCTTCCACAGCTTCTGCATCAGCTCTTGACTCTAGGATCCTGCCTTGTTTGAGTTCCTGCCCTGACTTCCTTGGTGATGAACAGCAATGTGGAAGTGTGAACCTAATAAACTCTTTCATCCCCAACTTGCCTTTTTGTCATGGTGTTTTGTTACAGCAAAAGGAACCCTAAGACAGTCCATAATTTCTTTATCCATTAGTTTCTATTTTTATATTTGTTACATGATTTTCCTGTCTTTTGATTCATTTTGTGGTTATTTTATTACAGGCTTAAAGTGAGTGCTTAATTTGTTTCCTACTTACAAATAAAAGCATTGAATCCAGAATTTTCTTCACTGAATAGCTGTGGCCAATTCCATAGTTATTAATAGCTAACAATTCTATTTTATTGAATTCTAAAGAGTTTGTATCTTCAGTTCTATTTTCTGACCATTTTTGCATTTTTGGAAGAGTAATGACATCTCCCTATGCAGAATTCTTGTCACCCTTTATGTTTATTAATGTGTACCCTTGCTTTATTGCCTCCACAAAGGAGACCTGTGAGCATTTTATTAAAATATTATTCTTATATGATATCAATCATACATTTAAAATAACTAGCTTTCTGTCAATTTCATAACTACCATAGGAAAAGTATTTTTGAATCTACTGTAAGTTTTAAGTGGCATAAAAAATGTTAAAAAAAGTGTACACTTTTCTCTTCTGCTTTCCCACATATATGAGTCCCATGTGTTCATCTACCACCAAGAAGAAAAGTGAGGAAATGGCAATTATTAAGATTCCTGTGTAGAAAATCAAAAAGAAAACTTTCCCAACCTAAAGGTAGAAATTCCTATGAAGATACAAGAAGGTTACAGAGACCAAATAGACTAGACCCCCCCAAAAAAGTCTTTTGCCACATAATAATCAAACCACAAAACATACAGAATAAAGAAAAAGTATTAAGAGAAGCAAAGGAAAAATGCCAAGTGACTTATAAAGGCAGACCTATCAGAACAATATCCAACTTTTCAATGGAGACTCTGAAAGCCAGAAAGTCCTGGACAGATGTAATGCAGACACTAAGAGACCACATATGCCAGCCCAAGCTACTATACCCAGCAAAACTTTCAATCACCATAGATGGAGTACACAAGATATTTCAAGCCAAAACCAGATTTAAACAATACCGTATATCCACAAATCTAGCCCTACAGAAAGCACTAGAAAGAAAACTCTAACCTAAGCAAGTTAGATGCACCCAGAAAAACACAGGCAATAGGTAATCCCACAGCAGCAAATCCCAAAGAAGGGAAAGACTCACACTACCACAAAAACAAAACAAAACAAACAAACAAACAAAAACAGGAATTAACAATCACTGGTCATTAATATCCCTTAATAACAATGGACTCAATTAGCCTATAAAAAGACACAGGCTAACAGAATGGATACAAAAACAGGATGCATTCTTCTGCTGCACACATGAAACACACCTCAACTTCAAAGACAGACACTACCTCACAGTAAAAGGTTGGGAAAGGCTTTCCAATCAAATGGACTTAAGAAGCAAGTTGGTGTAGCTACCCTGATATCTAACAAAAGAGACTTCAAACTAAAATCAATCAAAAGAGATCAGGAAAGACATTACATATTCATCACAGGAAAAATCCATCAAGATGAATTCTCATTTCTGAACATTTATGCTCCAAATACAAGGGCACCCACATATGTAAAAGCAGCATTGCTAAAGCTTAAATTGCACACCAAATCCCACACACTAATAGTGGGAGACTTCAACACCCCACAGACAGAAGGGATCTAACAGACGTTATGTCTCAAATGGATTTAATAGATATCTACAGAACATTCCACCCTAACACAAAAGAATATACCTTCTTCACAGCACCCCATGGAACCTTCTCTAAAATTGATCACATACTTGCTCACAAAGCAAATCTCAACAGATACAAAAAAATTGGAATAACCACCTGTATTTTATCAGACCACTATGGTTTAAAGTTAGATTTCAACAACAACAAAAATTACAGGAAGCCTACAAACTCATGGAAACTGAATAGTGCTCAACTGAATCACTAATGGGTCAAGAAAGAAATAAAGAAATTAAAGACTTCCTAGAAGTAAATGAAAATGAATATACCACATACCCAAACTTGTGGGACGCTATGAAAGCAGTGCTAAGAGGGAAATTCATAGCACTAAATGCCCACATAAAGAAGTTGAAGAAATCTCACACAAGTGATTTAACAGCACACCTGAAAGCTCTAGAACAAAAAGAAGCAAACTCACCCAAGAGGAATAGATGCCAGGAAATAATCAAATTGAGGGCTGAAATCAATAAAATAAAAACAAAGAGAATACAAAGAATCAATGAAACAAATACTTGGTTCTTTGAGAAAATCAACAAGATAGACAAGCCCTTATGCAAACTAATTAAAAGCAGAATGAGAACATCCAAATTAACAAAATCAGAAATAAAAAGGGAGACATAACAACAGACAATGAGGAAATCCAGAGAATCATCAGATCGTACTCCAATAACCTCTATTCTACAAAACTGGAAAATCTGAAAGAAATGGACAATTTTCTGGATAGGTAACACATACCAAAATTAAATCAAGACCAGATAAACACCTTAAATAGACCTAAGGAAGTAGAAACAATCATTAAAAAGTCTCCAAACCAAAAAAAGCCCAGAGCCATATTGTTTCAGCATAGAAGTCTACCAGAATTTCAAAGAAGAGCTAATGCCAATACTCTTCAAGTTGTTCTACACAATAGAAACAGAAGGAACATTGCCAAACTGTTTTTATGAAGCTACAGTTACCCTGATACCCAAACCACACAAAGATGCAACAAAGAAAGAGAATTACAGACCAATCTCCCTCATGAACATTAATGCATAAATACTCAATGAAATACTGGCAAACCTGTAGCTGGAGTATTCCTGTGTCCACCCAGCTCCTGCAGCCACTGAGACCCAATGAAACACACAGAGACTTATATTACTTATAAACTGTATGGCCGTGGCAAGTTTCTTGTTATCTAGTTCTGATAACTTAAATTAACCCATTTCTATTAAGTTGCCACGTGGCTTGTAGATTACCGGTATCTTTATATATTGCTTCTCATCACGGTGGCTGGCAGCGTCTCCCTGCTTCAGCCTTCTGCTTCCCAGAATTCTCCTCCCTCTTTGTACCACCTATACTTCCTGCCTGGCTACTGGCCAGTCAGTGTTTTATCAATCAATCATCCACAGCACAAACCAAATCCATGAACACATCACAAAAATCATCCACTATGATCAAGTAGGCTTCATTCCAGAGATACATGGATGGCTCAACATATGAAAGGATGTCAATGTAATACACCATATAAGCAAACTGAAAGAAATAAAAAAAGAAACATACATAATCATCTCATTAGATGCTGAAAAAGCCTTTGACAAAATCCAAAACCCCTTCATGATAAAAGTCTTGGAGACATCACGAATACAAAGAACATACCTAAACATAATAAAGACAATTTACAGCAAGCTGACAACCAACATCAAATTAAATGGAGAGAAGTTCAAAGTGATTCCACTAAAATCAGGAACAAGACAAGGCTGTCCACTCTCCCCATATTTATTCAATATAGTACTTGAAGTTCTAGCTAGAACAATAAGACAACAAAAGGAGATCAAGGGGATACAAATTGGAAAGGAAGAAGTCAAACTTTTGCTTATGCAGATGATATTATAGTATACATAAGTGACCCCAAAAATTCTACCAGGGAACTCCTACAGCTGATAAACACCTTCAGTAATGTGGCGGGATACAAGATTAACTAAAAAAACAAACAAACAAACAAACAAACAAAAAAAAGCGCCATTTTTGCACCTGTCTCTCTCCCCCTTTCTCTTGACCATGTGTGTTTCCCACAGGCCTGTTCACGTCTGTCTCTTCCTATCCTATCTTAATAAAAACTCTTCTGTGGAAAAAAAAAATCAATATAGCTCTTCTATATACAAATTATAAACAGGCCAAGAAAGAAATCAGAGAAACATCACCCTTTACAATAGCCACAAATAATATAAAATATCTTGGGGTAACTCTAACCAAACAAGTAAAAGACCTGTATAACAAGAACTTTAAGTCCTTGAAGAAAGAAATTGAAGATGATATTAAAAAATGGAAAGATCTCCCATGCTCATGGATAGGTAGAACAAATATAATAAAAATGGCAACCTTACCAAAAGCAATCTACAGATTCAATGCAATCCCCATCAAAATTCCAACACAATTCTTCACAGACCTGGAAAGAACAATACTCAATAAAAAACCCAAGATAGCTAAAACAATCCTGTACAATAAAGCAACTTCTGGAGGCACCACCATCCCTGACCTCAAGCTCTACTATAGAGCTATAGTAATAAAAAACATCTTGGTATTGGCATAAAAACCAACATTCAATTGGACAAACAGAATTGAATTAAAGACCCTGACATTAATCGGCACTCCTATGAACACCTGGCTTTTGACAAAGAAGCCAAAACCATACAATGAAAAAAAAAGAAAGCACCTTCAACAAATGGCGCTGGCATATATGGATGTCAACATATAAAAGATTGCAAATAGATCCATATCTATTTCCATGCACAAAACTCAATTCCAAGTGTATCAAAGACCTCAACATAAATCCAGTTACAGTGAACCTAATAGAAGAGAAAGTAGGAAGTAGCCTTGAACACACTGGCACAGAAGACCATTTCCTAAATTTAACACCAGTAGCACAAACACTGAGAGCAACAATTAATAAATGGGATCTCCTGAAACTGAGATGCTTCTATAAGGCAAATGACATGGTCAGTAAGACAAAATAACAGCCTCCAGAATGGGAAAAGGTCTTCACCAACCCCACATCTGACAGAGGACTGATCTCCAAAATATATAATGAACTCAAGAAACTAGACATCAAAATATCAAACAATTCAATTTTAAAAATGGGCTACAGAGTTAAACAGAGAATTCTCAACAGAAGAATCTTAAATGGCCAAAAGACATTTAAGGAATTGCTCAACGTTCTTAGTCATCAGGGAAATGCACATCAAAATGACTCTGAAGTTACCATCTTACATTTGTCAGAATGGCTAAAATAAAAAACACTGATGACAGCTTATGTTGGAGAGGATGTAGAGCAAGGGGAACACTCCTCCACTACTGGTGGGAATATAATCTTGTACAGCTACTCTGGAAATCAGTATGGTGGTTTCTTAGAAAATTGGCAATCAATGTATCTCAAGACCCTATGATACCACTCTTGGGCATATATATACCCAAGGAATGCTCAATCATACCACATTACAGAAGCATTATTCATAATAGAATCTGGAAACAACCTAGATGCCCCTCAATTGAAGAATGGATAAAGAAAATGTAGTACATATACACAATGGAGTACTACTCAGCAGTAAAAAACAATGACATCATAAAATTTGCAGGCAAATGGATGGAACTAGAAAATATCATTCTGAGTGAGGTAACCCAGACTCAGAAAGACCAACAACATATGTACTCACTCATAAGTGGATACTAGATGTAAAGCAAAGGATAACTAGACTACAACCCACAGCTCCAGAGAAGCTAGCTAACAAGGAGGACTCTAAGTAAGATGCATGGATCACCCTGGGAAGGTGAGAGCTCTTAAGTAAACTGGGGATGAGGGGTGGGCAATGGAGGGTAGAGGATGGGGGATGTTAACCTAAGGGAACAGGACAGTTGAGGTGGAACAAGGGCTGAGTGGGAGAGCAATGAAAGATATCTTGATAGAGGGAGACATCATAGGGATATGGAGAAACCTTGTGCTAGGGAAGTTCTGAGGAATCCACAAGGATGACCTCAGCTTAGACTACTAGCAGTAGTGAAGAAGGTGCCTGAGCTGGCCTACCCTGATAATTAAATTGGTGAATACCCTAACTGTCATCATGGAGCCTTTCTCCAGTAACTGATGGAAACAGATGCAGAGATCCACAGTCAAGCACCAGACCTAATTCCAGAAGTCCAGTTGAAGAGAGGGAAGAGGGATTCTATGAGCTAAGGGCATCAAGATCATGATGAGTAAACCTACAGAGACAACCAAACCAAGCTAGTGGGAACTCATAAACTTTCAATCAAGTAACTGTGGAGTCTCCATGGGACTGGACTAGGCCCTCTGCATAAGTGAGACAGTTGTGTTACTTGGTCTGTTTAAGGGGCCCTTAGCAGGAGGATCAGGATTATTCTTAGATGCATGAACTGGCTTTTTGGAGCCCATTATCAATAGTGGGACACCTTGATAGTCTTGATGCAGGAGGAGGGGCTTGGACCTGCCTCAACTGAATGTACCAGGCTCTGCTGACTCCCATGGGAGGCCTTACCTTATCAGGGGAGGAAATGGAGGGTAGGGTGGGGGGGGAGGCTGTGGGGAGATCGGAAGGAGGGATGAGGGGGGGGGGGCTGTGGTTGGTATGTAAAATAAAAATGTATTAAAAAGAAAAAGACCAAAAAAGATTTCTTTGTAGAAATGAAATGTAACGATGACAGGGTTTTTTAGTTTCTGACATTTAAATGGGATTTTGCAGTAAGACAATAGACAATGTGTGAAAGTTAGTTGAAGACAAATGTCTTTGTGTCTGTTTAATGCATCAAATGCTAGGCCTGGCCCAGAAGTTTGCAGGAATCCTTCTAGAACTCATAGAGAAATTAGCCAGGAAGGCTTGACTCCAGAGGGGCAGAGGGGGTTAAGCAGAACTAGTATATAAAAAGCCTGTTTGCCCTGTCTGGTCCTGTGAAGATCAAGACAAGGGACTGGGGCATGAGACCTAGAAGGAGATGGTCAAAGAGGTTTTGTAGTTCCTCGTCTTGGAGTGCTACCTGGGTGAGGGAAGCCTGTGATGAAATGTTGGTGAGGACTCTGTTCCCCATAGGTATGGGAGGAGCCTGAGGTGCAGACCACCTGGTTTAATGAAGAAGGCACCAGGGAAGGGAAGACAAGTGTGTAATGATATAACCCAGATTGTGTCCTCAATCTTGTTCAAATTTGAGAGGGCACTGAGGATGTCGAACTGTGCTGGGCTGGCAAGGAGCAGGTAAAGTCAATACTGTAGTGTGAACTCCAGCCAGCTTCAGTGGAAACTGAGGAGCAGGGGAGAGCAACTAGGACCTAATAGTGTCTAAGGAAACAAATGGTGAGTGTCTCTCCTCCAGAAGCCAAATCAGTTATCTGCAGTATGCTCAGAGGAACATAGGCTGCCACAGTTTACCAGCTTCTGGTCAGTGGCATCCAAGGTCCAATTTGAAGCCAAGCCATTTCTTTTAGAAGCAAATGAGTCTGAGGAGCTTATGTTATCTGGACCCCCATTCTGGATAGCATGGTTGGCAGAACAAGGGAGGCTGGGTGAACCCACAGCCTGCAAACACATGCCACTGACACAAAGTTAAGCCTAGCTATTACATGAATGATTGTTTCAAACCGAATTGACATAAAATCAGTTGAACTAAAATTTAAAAGTGCTCCTGGGCTTACTTATTAGAGAACTTCTCACATATGAATTTGTCAAATGCCACACTCTGATTTAGTTCTTCTGGGTGTGACATGACCTTCACTGTACTTTGTTATCAAGAATTTTTGCTTGAGTTTTTCAAATTGAAATTAAGATTCATACTTACTTTAGGCTGAAGGACTTCAAAAGGAATTCATTTCAGAACACTGTATGCTCTTTTGTCCTCAGTGAGGACCCTTAGATCTTATGGTATGAAGTTCTGAGATGTCTTAAATTCCTCAGTGTTGTACCACAGTTCACTCTGAATTGGGATTGCAACAGTAATTCCTGTGCCCCTCCTCTGAGTCTCCTTTCCTTGTAAGCAACTCTTTATTACTGTGTTGTTTAGCTTGAAGAATGTGTACTTTGTTGAGAGAGGCCAAGTGAATGATTTCTAATTTGTTTCAACTTTTTAAACAACCATACTCAGCATGTATGATGTGTTTGGAGCAAGAGTTCATTGGTTCTTAAACTTGGGGAGTCTCTTCTAAGTTCTTTTTCCTCTCCAGTCTCCACTCCCCTCTCTCCCTCCTCCCCTTCTTCCCTCCTCCTCCTTTCTCCTTCCCTTCCCCTCCTCTGTTTTGGACTCCTGGAGTTTGTTACTCTTCAAACCATTATTTCACTTTCGGGAATATACATTCCTTTCAGTGTCTCTCCTTTCAGTGTCTCTATTGAATTGAGATTATTTTGACAATTATTTTATTTTCAGAGATGATTTTTGTCATCAGAGCCTTTCCCCTGACAATATTGGTTTATTGTTTCAATATCAGTGAGCCTGAAACACTGTATTTTAAAAATACTATTCCATTGTTCTCTAGTTACTGTGTTAATTCTGTCCAGGAGCCATTTGTTGCCGATTCAGTTGGTCACTGTTTTCACATGGCTAATCCTGCTCAGGGGATTCTTGTCTGTCCCATGCCCTCCTAGGAGGGTAGAATATAATTGTATTGTAGGAGACATGGGCTTTGTAATGGCCACAGTGGCCAGATTGCAGCAGACCAGCTCACAGTCTATGCCAGGCCAGGAAATATGTCTTTCCCCTTCTGAGCTGGCAGTGTCTGTTGTAGGCTTAGGAAGGTAGTATGTTCTTTCTTTTCCCACGATAGTTAGAAGTAAGTCACCTAGTAAGTGATCTATCTGTCCTCTCCAAAATGACTGATGAGAAATACATCAGCCCCATTTGTCTCATTCAATTAGACACTTGGGACTACTGGTTGGAACTGGAACCTAGTTCTCATTTTTCAGGATTGCGAGAAAGAGCTTTCTTTACACTGACTATAATACACATGGCTAAAGGGCCAGGAGAGGGAGGTCCCATAGTGGGTCCTTAGTCTGAATATATATATATGTATATCTATCTATCTATCTATATTTATATAAATATAACATTCTTTATATAATCCATTCTGATCAGTTTCCCCTCCCTCGAAATTCTCAAAGATCCTCCCCACATACCCACCCACCCAACTCCACACTTTTAGTCATCACAGCTGCTTGGTAATTATTAACAGGCCTGGGATAGACTTAGGCTTGTTACACTAGGCACAATAATATGTTTCATGCAAACAAACACAGGTTAGAGAGAAAGAGAACCTTCTGGGTTTCCTACTTAATCATGAAATGTAGCAAGATAATATTCACTATGTAGATAAAATAATAATACTTTCACGAGGGAACTTCATCTGAATAAATCACTTGTTGAAAACCTCATGTGTAAATTACAGGTCAGATGCCCCGCCTTCAAAACTTGTTATAAACCTCTAACCATAGAGATGACAGAGAACAGACAAGTCAGTGGAGCAAAAGTAAGGATTGAGAAATGAGTTCAGAAGCGGGGAGGGGGTGGCACACGCCTTTAATCCCAGCACTATGAAGGCAGAGCCAGACAGATCTCTGTGGGTTCAAGGCCAGCCTGGTCTACAGAGCAAGATCCAGGACAGGCACCAAAACTACACAGAAAAACCCTGTCTTTAAAAAAAAAAAAAAAAAAAAAAAGAATTCAGTCAAATAAATACAACTGAAGGAGAAAAGGCAATTCAACACAACAGGATAGGCTTTCCAACAATGGGATTTTTAACAGAAACATCTATATGGGAAGCAAGGAAGGAAGCAGGCAGAAAAAAAAAAAAAGAAAAAACCTTGAACCTTTCACAGAAAAGAACTCAAATGGGTTATATGCTTAAATTTAAATTGAAAAAACCTATAAAATCTTTAGAAAATTACTTGGAAGAAAAGCTCTTTGACCTTCGACTTGGTAATTACCTTTTAAACTGAAAACATAAACACGTTCTATGAAGGGAATGAATGCTGGTGGCCATGTCAGAGGGGCAGCAAGTGGCAACTAAAGTTCAAAGTGTCAGCCCACCAGGAGGAAACTCTCTGATGGGTCAATCTCAGACAGGCAAAGCCCCAAGACCACAGACCCTGGGATGTCTTTTGCTTCTGCTGTGCCTTTACAAGTTGGCTCCTGCCATCTTCCTCTGGTATCTGGCATTGTGTGAATGGGTGTGGGGAGATCCCCACTGCCTGTAATGTAGTGTGTTTATCTCATGGAAACATTCCATTTTTACTTGTGGATATTATGAAGATGGTTTCTTCCTGAGCTGTACTGTCTAAATGATAATGTTAGTTTAGTTTAAATAAAGTTTTGATGATTAAAAATATAAACAAGGAAGTGTCGCACTGCCACAACGCATGAGTTTTTATTAAGGAGCCCTATAAAATGTGGCTCAGGTTAATGGTTAAGAAAAACAAGTGAGTTCCAGTTAGCCCACCTAACTTTTAACCTTAATGTTAGGAGGTGTGTTCACAGCTTTTAGAGTGTGTCACAACTGAAACAAAGCTTTGAACATAACTTAGACTAAGATATTGTTGTCAGATAGCTTTGAGATGAAAACCCTAAGAAGACAATCTAAAGTTTTAGAAAGGCACACAGTTGAATGTGGAACTCTTTAAGGTCAGGGAACAAGAACAAAGCAGTCCAATTATTACTAGATGATACACTTTGCTAGGATTGATTAATTCCTTATACCCATTTCTGCCCTCAATCTCCTGATTATAAAACAACAACAACAACAAAAAAACAACAACAACTATTGATGAGCATGTATGTACCTTAAAGATTTAAGGTAGAGTTGACTGTTTTTTTCATATATAAAAAAGTTTAGGTTTGTGATTCCTTTAAGATTCCTTATAAGATTACCTTTCAAGATAAGTAATAAAGTAACTGCAAAATGCAGCCTGCCAGCAAAAGACTGAGAAGAATACTTTGCTTGCCCACATGGTTAATCTATGACAAGTTGCTTGGGTATGAATGTATGTAGGTTCTTGGGATAATTTGTTTTTCACCTGTAATACATAGAATGTTTAATCATGTAAAGGATTTACATGCTGTTTTTTTACTGTTTGTTTTGTATTCATTGTAATCATTCACTTGAAAAAAAGAATGTAACCACACTGTAATTTTTATATTGCCTGAAAGATTTGGTGGGGGATATAAGCTGTAAAGGAAAGAATAGAGATGGAGTTAAAGAGAGATTTTAACTCTCAAGAATGAGAGTTAGAAGGAAAACATAAAGAATGAGAGAGTTAAAATGAGTTAGAAAGAAAACAAAAATGGTTTAAATGAGTTGGAAGGAAAACATCATGAATGAGAGAAGGAAATCACTAGGACAATAAAGAATAGAGAATGCAAAAGAAGACTAAAGAAAAGATCTGAAGGAAAATATCAAGACAGTATGTGAGTGTCTTTTTCCCTAATCCCCTCAGATAGAAAAGTCTAGTATGTGCTGATGCTGTGGATTTCCCTTTGATCCCTGAGCTGCCTGGAGGCTGGTCCCTCAGACAGCAATATATGAAAGTTGGACTTTTTGCTAACACTGAAAACCCATACAATGCTAAAACAATAAAAAGATAAACCACATGCATGTAAAAATGGATATATCTAAAATACAGGAAGAAATCTTAAAATTTACCAAAAAGGAAACAATCCAATTGTAATTTAATTTGTGTGTGTGTGTGTGTGTGTGTGTGTGTGTGTGTGTGTGTGTGTAAGTCAGAGGACAACTTTTAGGAGTTGGATTTCTCCATTCGCCATAGGTTCCAGGCATCCAATGGACTTTTGTTGTCAGGCTTGTGCAATGTTAAGCACAGTTCCTGGAAAGAAGGACACCTTACAGTGAGCCTCCTGCAAGGCTGATTAATCAATTAAGACATCAAAAACTATAGGAAGTTTGGAATATTCCAAGTCCAGAGCCCAATTATCTTGGGTTAATCTTTTGTGCTCTTAATAGCCATTTATTGCCCTCCTCTGTATATGTCCTAACATCTTTGTGACTATTACATGCATCCTTTGAAATGGAAAAACGGTTCCCCAGCTTTCACCAACCAGAAGGCTACGAATGTATTCTGATAGCATCTGAGGCTTACATCAGGAGTCTCCCTGAGTTTCTGGAAGCTGCCTCTCTATAATGTTCCACCTAGGCCACTGAAATGTGCTTGTTTGTTACACTAAAAATTTCATGAAACTGCTACCACGTTGGAACACAGAATTTGGGGTAACCAAAATCTATGTTCCTATGCTATGTTCACTAATGTTTAGCTCCAGAATCAACCTATTTCTTAGCCCCTGTAATGGAAGTGTTGTGTTTTCAAGTCAATGGTGGCAAATGCTTTTACTAGCCGAGCCATTTCTCTGGCACTAACCCAATTTTAAAATGAACAAAATATCTGAAGATGACTTACAAAGTATATAAATGACAAGCACATGAAAAGCTGCCCCACATCGTACATGATTAGGATACTTTACATTAAAAACCAAGAGAAAAAAAAACCCATAAATTGATGATAACAAAGGAAGACACAGACATAGAGCAAAATGACCTCTCTTACCCAAATGCTTTTAGTCAACATGAAAGACAGTTCTGCAGTGTCTTTTGAAGCTGAAAATATTCTTTTTTTTGAGCTGAGGATCGAACCCAGGGCCTTGTGCTTGCTAGGCAAGCGCTCTACCACTGAGCTAAATCCCCAACTTGAAACTGAAAATATTCTTACCATATGATCCTGGACATTCACCCAAATGAGCTGAAAAATGTATGTCCACACAAACCCTGCACACTAAAACTTACAGCAGCTTTGTCCACACCCGCCAAGCTTGGAAATTACCAGGGTGTCATTTGATTGATGAATACTAGACTGATGTAGCTCCTTGCTGTGGAGTACAGCAATTTTCAATGACAAAAGAGTGAGGTATCCACACATGAAAAGTGCATCTTGCTAAGTAAACAGAGGCAGCCTGAGGAGCCACTGGCTGTGTGAGTCCAAAGGTATGATAATAGAGACAGTAAAAAGATAAAGAGTTCTTTGAGTAGACAAGGAGAGGAATGAATACAAGGATTCTACAGGACAGTGAAGCTGTTCTGCACAACACTGTAACAGTAGGTACACGACAGTATGCACTTGTCAAAAACCATAGCAGAAGCAAGAAGGATGGATTTTGGGAAGTGACTGAATCATAAGGATTCTGAACTCACCAATGAATTAGTTCACTGACAGGTTCATAATTTGATTGGCTTTTGGAAAGAAATAATACTTGGAAGGTAGAATCCTTTCTAGTTGAAAGGAGTGGGGCAGTATTTTGTGAACCATGGCATGTGTTCCCAGTCATCCTCAAACACACACACAAATGTAATATTAAAAAAATTAAGGCTACCCTCTTCTGTAGTTGTACAAGTCATTTAAAGAAGGCCACCTAGAAGTATTTGACCACTAGAAAATGAACGTCAAGGTCTAATTTTTATGTCTTAATATTTTCATGCTGATGAAACATGTGACAACTTATCATCTTTACATTTAAAAAAACAAAAGCAATAAGAATTGAAGTAGATTTAGATTGGTTTAGCAGTAGCTGTTAAGAATCCCTTACATACATGAAGATGCTTACACAACCCTCTTAAGGAATATAACAACTCTAAACCAAAACCACAAAGGAGGTTACAATAAAAGCAAAGGAAAAAATTAAACAAAGGGGGTCCAGGCCTGGTGGCACAGGTGGAACTCCGTGAGTTCAAGGTCAGACTGGTCTACATAATGAGACCCTGTCCAAAGCCCGTAAGGTCAGTGAGATGGCTCCACAGAACAGCCAATCAGGCAAGCCTGATGACCTGATATCTAACCCTAGGACCCCATGGTGGAAAGGGAAAGCAGACTCCCATAAGTTCTCCTCCAGCTTTCACAACACAAATGAATAAAGCACATTTCATTTGTGCATAGAAAAGATTTGCAAACTGAGACATACAAGTTGTATTAGATGCCAGTTGTTCCATTTGAGGTGAGGAATTAAGATTTTTTTAACAAGAAAAAGGCAACATAGTATATTCAGCTCAGCTGATTTTGGGGACAACTGGAAAAGTCCAGCTGTTGGAAAGTTGATACTAATCAGGATAGTGATAAAATTGGAAAATGTTGATCCTGGTGACTGAACTCAGGTCATCAGACAAGGTGGGTGGCAAGCATCATTACTCTCTGAACCATCTTGCTGGCCCAAAGATGGCCTTTTAATAGGTCATAATAATACTTCCTGTTATAAAGCAACTGGAACAAAGAAACTAATCAATGTGAAGGGAAGGAATGGAATCTACATCTCTCTTGATATTTTTTTAATGAAAACATATCACATTATTAAGCAGAAGCTGTTAAATCCTTCAGGTTCCCATTTGAAACAAAAAATAATAAATCTTGCCTTAATGTTTATTTTTCATAAAAAGTAAAATTGGTTTACTTGGTATAATATACTATATAATGGCTTCCCTAGAGCACATGACTACTCAGCAGGTGTGATTAATTTAAATAATCCTGAGCAGGAAGATCATCCCAAGTTATCTTTGGGGCTGACATAGTATCTTGGGACTCGTGAGAGAGGACTAGGAAGGGTAGGAGTCAGAGAGAAAGGTGCAACAGAAGGAGCAGGAGATGGAGGTGAAGATGCTACATGGCTGCAGGAAGAGGCGGAGGCAAGAGAGGTTGGAGACTATAGAAAAGCCAGTGAAGGAAAAGGCATGAACTCTCCCCCTCATGCCTCCAAATGTACAGTGAGACAATCCATGGGATAGTAACTTTCGTGTGGGACACACTGAAAAAAATTAGGAAAAACAGTAACAGAAGTGTTGTGTGGATTCAGTCAATCCAGAGACTCAGGAGATTACCTAGGAGATTTGTGTTATACATAGGAAGCAACTCCTACTTAAGTGTAGGCATTAAATTAATTGAATAAATTAAAAGGTCATATATACATGTATTTTTATAACTGTCATAAAAACAGATTTCTGCTACAGTCAAGACCTGCAAATATTTGTGATGACTTATATGTCAGTTTTCAGCAGGAATTAGTGGATGAACTAAAGTGACTAAGGTACCAGGAGGCTGCACTGGAAAGTGGTTCCTTTTAGACTTCCAAGTTCCTCTCTTCATGATGAGAACATGTTTAGTTTGCTCCAGTTACTATGGACAAAATGCCATAAGCTGGGAAACTTAGAAACAACAGGAATTGATGATCTGTTGAGTTTCTCACAGGCAGGGAGAACAAGGTGACAGTACAGGCAGGTGTGCTATCTGGAGAGAACTCACAGGAGGCTTCATACAGGACATTTGCTTGCTGTTTCCTTACAGGTTCTGCCCTCACAACTTACCCCTTTTCAAAGGCTGCAGCAATGCAAACATCTGGGAGATGAGGCTGCAACACAGGAATTCAGAGAAGACAAACATGGTAGGATGGCTATGTCCTGTGGGCACACATTTTCTGTAAGATGCTTCAGCTTAGCTGGACACACAGGGACACATATAACTCTGAGTAAAATAGGAAGAATAGGGGGGATAAGCAGCGAGATAATATTTAAGTATGAAAGGAAATTCTCAAGGGAAAGTTAAAACCAAAAGTGTTGGGTGCGGGAGGTTATGAAAGGTCACAAAACATGAACCACACAGGGTCCAGCTTTCTGTCCAAGGCAATAGTTCACCCTCTATATGCCCATCACCCCACCTTCTCCTGTCGCTTCCCAGCCACTACTGTTTTCAGTTGTCTTCCTTGTCAACAGACTCTACAAAGCCTCTCCTTTTTTTTTTGCTATACAGTCTAGCAACGACGCCCTTTGCCCAGTTCTGTTTACCTCTGTCCACGTTTAGGTTTCAGCCCATATACTATTTCTTCCAAAAGGACTTCCTAACCATAGATGCCATTCTAATCTACTCCTGCCACTCCTTTCATGTCCTTTGCACAACTCCTTCAGAAAACATACTCTTTTATGTACTTCTATTCATGTTTACTGTGTGTTTCTCTTTCCATCATAGGTGCTTTGTGATAAGCTCATTTCTACTGTACTCAAATGTTCCAGTTCTTAGAGTAACAGTAACATACTAAAATCATGCAAAGAAACATCAGGAGACATCCTGATATCTTATGCTTTCTCTGTTTAGAATAACTGATGCTTCTACTGAAAACCACACAAAACCTAAAGTTTACACAACTTAATTAGTGATATTCCAAAAAAAAGTTGTCTATTCCTACACATAGTGGGAGGTTTGTCCCTGGAGACCTGGAAAGCAGCATTGCTTTGGGTTATAAGTTGGTTGACCATCCCAGCTTCCAATTAAGTGTCTCAGAGGCCTTCCCCTAATCCTTCTCTCTATTCTCAACTCCTCTGTTAGTCTGGGTATAATAGGAGACAGTTTCCAAACAGTAAATTATCCACAGCTACTTTAACATGGAGAATTACTATTTAAATGATTTAACATAAGGAGCGTTTAAGCTGCTATGGGAAAATATTCACAAAACAAGAGAATTTTGAGAGGTACTCTAAGGCTTAGGCAGAGTACTTAAAAACAAACTCACAAGTATGTTGGAGTTCACACCTCTCTGTGAAGAGGGGGTAGAAGCACCTGCTTATTCCTGCTCACAGGCAAGCAGAAGCAATCCTCTGGGAAGTTGGGGAGCCCACGGTTGTGGGGAGGTATAGAGAAAGAGGTGTCACAATGGGATCAATGTCTGAACAGATGCTGTCCATGCTGGGAAGACCTTGGTGAACCAAGTTCCAGGTTTAGGCCAGTGGAGACAAGTGATGAGTTGACAGAAGGAACCGAGCCTGCAGAAGGTTGGGGTATCTCTGCCGTACATTGCTGGAATCAGGTACTAGATTCGGCTAATTTAGTGAGCTTCCTCCACATGTGGCCTCACACAGGTAGCTCCAAAAGCTACAAGAGGCAAAAGTCAAGCAGCCATTTTACTATAGCTGCTTAAAATATGTGTGTGTGTGTGTGTGTGTGAGATGCCCAAAAAGGGGTGGGGCAGCAATTTTAGCAGGGGTGCAGGCCTACACTGGCAGTATCTAATAAGCTGCTGAACCAACATTAAGGTCTTAATACCAGAGCTAGAAGTGGAGAGATGGCTCGCAGTTAAGAGCACTGGCTGCTCGTCCAATGGACCTGGGTTCAGTTCCCAGCAACTACAGTGGCGAACAACCATCTGTAACTCTAGTTCCTGGGGAATCTGACTCCTGGCTTCTGGTGGCAGTGCACACACATGGTACACAGACACAGAAATAAACCTTCAAAAGAGAAGAAATCCATGGCTAGAGAAAGCAATACTTTCTAAGTCACCTAGTGCTGGGGAAACTGCCTGACTGAAAGGTAGTTTGTGAGCCAGCAGAGCTGGAACCCGACCAGAAGTTTTCCTTGCTTACCCGTGGTGACTTACTAAGTGTCTTCCACTAACAAAGTTGAATGTGTGGTTAGCAGGCAAGAATGCATCCTCAAGAATGCAGGTGGCCAGTACACTTGGAGAAAGGCAATGCATCATGGGTGTGCAACACCTTCAAAGGTTCTTCCAGCATGCCCATACAGTGACGATTCTGTGCACTTCCAGTCCACTCCCTTTCCCCAGGCCCCCGTACACAGTGCAGTACTCTGGCCACAGAAATGGCAAGGATCCACACTGACCTCTTGATTCTTCTCTCTCAACATGATCAATTTTCCCACGCATCTAAAACTACTCCAGAAGAAAGTCTATCAAAAATAAACAAGTAGGGACTGGAGAGATGGCTCAGTAGTTAAGAGCACTGACTGCTCTTCCAGAGGACCTGGGCTCAATTCTCAGCACCCACATGGCAGCTCACAACTGTCTGTAACTCTAGGTCCAGGGAACCCAACACCCTTACACAGACATTCATGCAGACACAACACCAATGCACATAAAATAAAAATAAATTGTATTAAAATGTTGTAGAATATTATTTTAAGGTGTTTATGTTGCATTTAAAAAAAAACTCTGTGAAGCTGTGTTACTGTGTCTGTCTGAAACACTTGATGGTCTAATAAAGAACTGAACAGTCCATAGTGAGGCAGGAGAAAGGATAGGCGGGGCTGGCAGGCAAAGAGGATATAGAAGGAGAAATCTGGGAGGAAGAAAAAATCAGCAGCAGCCAGAGAACTTCAGGGGCCAGCCAACTAGTTACAAAGCAAGCCACAGATTGAGAAATAATGAAAGGTACACAGAAAAAAAGGTAAAAGCCTACAGGCAAAAGCTAGATGGGTTAAGTTAAGGAAAGCTGGCAAGAAACAAGACAAGCTAAGGATGGACATTCATAATTAAGAATAAGCCTCCATGTGTGATTTATTTGGGAGCCAGATGGTGGGCTCCCCAAAATAGCCAAAAAACAAACAATAAATATCAGTAATAAATAAGCGCAAAAAGAGAAATTAAATAAAACCACTTGAAACGTCCTTAAAGATAATGACAAACTTGTTTACAGCCTATCACACTGAAAGCCTTTAAATGACATCTTTTTCTACCATATCCAGGTACTGTTTGGCCGAGTCCATGTTTTTACAATGGCCACTTCTTAACCTGATGCCAGTATTCATCTGCTGTCAGCTGGAGATTGTAGCAATCGCCAAGCCCCAGCAAACAATGGTCTGTGGCACTCTGCTTATGATCCTGCAATGAACTAAGACTATAGTCCGCCCTGTGGACTTCACAGCCTTGGGCTTTGGAGTTCTTCCCTCTTGTTTGCCCATCCTTCCTCCCTAGTCCTCTCCAGATGACTAATCTTTCTCTGCCAGAACTTTCTTTCATACCGACAGAACTTACTCAAGGCCCACCCCAAAGTATAATCTTTTCACTCATTAAAGCTCTTGTCATCTTGTCTAAAGTGACAACTTACCCTTTCCACCATGCAGTAACTCATTCCCTTGAGCTCTTCATGTGCCATCACAGCATGTCCACAGAATTCTATCCCCGTCTGTCATTCTTCTCAGTATGCTCTTCGTGTTCAAGATTTTTTGTCTATTTTGTTCCTATTGAATCTCCAGTAGCTAACTTCTAACAGAAAGTGCCAAAATGACAAAGAGGGTAACGTGAATTCTATGGAAAAACAAAATGTTAGTCTAATTGATATTTCATTACACTAATGTCCTTTAAAATTAGGCTATGTACAACACACAAATCAAGTAACAGATTGGAGATGTTTGTTTTATAACAGCCCAGTTACACCTGGGAATTCATACCAACAGAGGCAACTTCCAAAAATGTGTTTGTATGTACTGTGTCTAGAACGAGTAACGAATGAACTAGAACTTGATGACAGCCATCTGTGCTCTAATGTCCTCTTCTGACTTCACTCCTTTAGAGTCCCTTGTAAATCTGGATTGACCTTTGAAGAATTACAATTCAATCTAGAGATGATTTTAAATTAGTTGCCTAAAACTGGTATCAGAAGTTACGACAGGAATACAAACCATATCAATCTTTGGCTGCAATGGATAAATGCAACAGTTTTTGTAAAGATGTTGATATCTTTTAATATTCATGCATTTGTAGTACATTTTAAGCAAAGGAGGTATAAAACTTGATACAATTAACAATGGGAAATTAACTTACATAATTCCTTAGTAAGTAAATTTACTGTAAAGTTCCAGGTATGTGGGTTTGTATGTTTGTATACATTGTTTTCCCTAGTAGAATTTGTTATTATTTCATAATGGTTTCTTAGCAAGTTAAAAACAAAAAACAACTAGGGCTTAAAGTCATTTTATTATAATCTGATATCCAATTAACTGTATTAGATATAGCAAAAAAAAAAAAAAAAAAAATCCCTTCCCCATCAGTTATCTACTAACCTTTAAGATCTTTTCTCTGATCAAGCATATACAAGCAGATACACTCAGATCTGTTTTCCCCCAATACAGACATTCATGTTCAAAAGCACTTACATGAAACTAGACTTCAGCATAATTGTCTTATAACCATTTTATTATTTCATATTTTGGTCATGGTTGTAAAAAGCAGGAGAAATGGGACTTTAGGTAAAATTTAGGAAGTTATGCTAGCTTAAAAATGAAGGGAGAGCTGGGCGGATCTCTGTGAGTTCGAGCCCAGCCTGGGCTACATAGTGAATTCCAGGAAAGGGGCCAAAACTATACAGAGAAACCCTGTCTCGAAAAACAAAACAACAAACAAACCAAAAAAGATGAAGGGAGACCTTATTTAGTATATAATTTCTACAGAGTATTATAGCAAAGCTAATGGGTAGCTTAGGCTCAGATGCAGAGTTATTAACTATATAGAAGTGGGGACACTCAACCTGTTTAGTGTTTCATAAGTGACTGCTATCATCAATGGGTAGAAGTGAGCAGTTATTGCAAACTGACTGGCAGTTACCATACTAATTAAGAGCTGTTCCACTGAGAGCATGCCACCAGCTGCTTCTTAGTAAATCAAAGCTTAAATCTTCTAGAAGAGGCCAGAGATGGAAATTAATCTCCCAAGGGAGCTGCCACCTACCCCCAGACTGCCACTGGATCCAGAGTCTGGAGAATGGAGTCATGAAGTAAGTAAACACCAGGCTGTGCTTTCATGTAGACTGAGAACAGCACTGTCTGGGTAGTCTATGAAGGGCCAAAACATTTTTACAATAGTAGAGGCTGGAAGGTGGTTTTATGGGGGATTCTCCAATTCATTAACCTTGAAAACCAGAAATGGATTTTAATAGCTTGTACATTTTATATACTTAGATTATACAATATGTATACCAATCTGATGAGGGAGCTAACATCTATTTACTTTTACTGGATAATTCTATGAATGTTCATTACTGAAAAAATAACCCAAAGCTTACACTGGGGAATTAGGGAATCAAGAGTATTACATTCTTCTGGAAGTTACCTTAATGTTAGGTTATATAGACACTCCAAACCAAAGGCTAAAAATAGAATCCCTTCAAGCCATCTTGATTGACAACAACCAGGTTAATACTTTATACTTATGGTCATAATTTGCAAAGTTGGCTATTCAAATTTCAATTTCTGCTACCCAGACTAAGTCACTTCATAACCTATGGTTCTAGTGGAACAAATTCCAAGCCCATTCAGTAGGCACTTGCTTTTTTTACGTAGTCACTGGTAAAAGTACTAAGCTGTGGTTTCTTTCTTTTTTTTCTGGATCTTGAGGACTGAACCCAGGGCCTTTTGCTTGCTAGGCAAGCACTCTACCACTGAGCTACATCCCCAACCCTAAGCTGTGGTTTCTAAGCTCACTTTTCTCTTAGTGACAATGCTGAATTCAAACACCAATAGGCTGTGTTGTGTCTCCACTATAGAGGTGCCATAACTGACGTGACTCTCTCGATAAGGACTAACAATAGCTTGCTTGTTAAGAATGTGACCTGTGACCATGAGCCCAGTTTGTTACAAAATTCCTTGAGAAACATGCTGTTTTAACCAACTGGTCTAGTAAGCACAAGAAAGATATTAAAGGGTCTTACAACTTATCACATGGATATTACTAGCTAAGAAAAACGGGAGTAACTTTAGTTTAACACAAATAACCTCAACAATGATTCGCAGACATAACTGAAGCTAAAAAAACATGAACTTCGGTTGGGGGACCCTACCTCAAGCTTCTAGAACCTGGTGAGCAACTGGGGTAAAAAGCTTAGGCCTGGCTGCTCCTCCCCTTCTTGAACTGCCTTTAGAGCTTGTGGCACTCTCCTCCAACTTGGGGACAGACCTGCACTCCCTTGAAACTGACTGCTCCTTTAATGGGCCCAGTCAGCTGAATATAGAAACAAACAGGAACACAAATTTTTGCTTAAAAATTGCTTTTCTTAGGAATATTGCAAAAATGCTTTGTGGGCAACCTCATGAGAGGAATTTCTGAAACTGGATCAAGTTCTTCCCTAGCCTCTCCCCCAGCCCCTTCATTTAAACATCATAGTCACAATGTCTTGTTTTGTTACATACATGCTGTGCCTCCTGCTAGAGCTGCACTGGAACACACTGAAACTATTTCTTTAGCTAAACTTCTCACTCTTGTTTCATCTATAATTCTACCTTTAAAACATCAGGCTAGTATTATTTCACAGATCTAGGGTAACAGAAAACTATTAACTTCATAGGTATTGATATCTGACAGTTTTTTGCAAGTAATAGTAAAGAACATGTACATACCATATATACCAATATGTACATTACACTTTTTTGTACATGCTGTCTGTATCAAGACACTATAAGCCAACAAAAACTTTCACCAAAATATATGCCAAGAAAAATCTCTAAGGCCCAAATTCAACTAGCAAAGCTCTGTCCACTGGTTCCTGGAGATGGTACTTAACAGTCATTAAAAACACAAGTTTTAGAATGATCAAGATTTGTGTCCAAATTCCAGCACTGCACTATTAGTGGGATGTCACACTTTTTTTTTTAAAGCCCTTTCTTATTTTCCTTGTTTTTAAATCAGTAAAAGAAACTGGGACCTAGAAGCTACATTGGTCTCTTAATACATTTGAAACACCACACTACCAGCATACTTCATTTGCATGAACTTCTGCATCACACATACTAATTGTAGTAAAGTTATTTACCTCCATACTTTGGTGTGTGTGGGGGGGGGGGGCGGGGAGAGGAACTACTTTAGAAGATTTTCACTGAAACCTATCAAACAAGATTATAAACATAAAAATAACACTAACATTTGACCATCAACCTAAAGCCATTTGCTGTATAAACTTTTGCAGTTTGGTAATACATCCTACCTTCATATGGTCCTCAAAATTAAAACATAATGAACAGGAAAGAATGTGGCTCAAGAGCTAGGAAGTAGTGAAGATAAAATATATACTGAGTAGAGTGCAGAATCTCAGAGCTAACGAGGTGTGTGTACTGTTCACTTATACAATGAAGTGGATTTTGTAATTACCAGTTGTTAAATCCACCAAATAAAGCTCCTAAATTGGTACTCCAAGGCGCCACCTTAAGTTCTCCAGGTAAACTGTCTACGTGCTTTTGTTTCATGATGCCTGAGTGAGTTTTGTTGCACAAATTTTAACTCAGGAAGCTCAATGCTTAGATCACCACAACCACCACATCAGATCCTGCCTGCTAAAGCACTCATTCGGAAATCAGAACAGGAAAAAAGCTGGAGACTCAGGGTTTTAACTTTTCATACAGCAAAAACTATGCATGTGAAAGTTTTATGCTATATGAGCTATATGCCATTTAAAATGTTGAAACTTGATTTCATTAACTAGAAACACAGCACACACTACTTGGAGCTTCTCATGTACTTCAAGTCTAATACTTCAAGGCATTTCAACAAGGCAAACTCAAGATCAAGTTAGACCCAAATATCAAGGATGAAATTGCTAATGTCATGTTTACAAACATACCATTTCTATGAGTATTAAACAAAGTTTTTTTTCAAGTTCTCCCCAAGAGTTAGCTTCATGACCAATCATTAAATTCATTGTCATTTTGTATCCTCTACCTTCTGGATAACAAACTGATTTGGTATAGAAAACCATGCAATAAGGAAAGGGGTTTTTAAGTATAGAATTTAAATTAATCACTTACCTTGTAACCCACATACTAGGAATTTTGAAGCATATTTTCCTTTAAATGGACACATTCCAAAACAGCCATCATTATCCTTGCTTCTTGACTGATGTTGGAATCAGCAAATATGAGCCAACAAAAACAGTATGCACAATTCCATACTGAGATGTATTTCCACATTACATCCATTGCTTCATGCAAATGAAGTACACAATGACAGATTTTAATGGAAAACCACATTACTTTGCATGGGATATGGACAAGCTCCAGAGTCCTGGCTTAGAATTAAACCAAGGTCTTGGCTCAGGCATTTTTTAGCGGGTTACTGCAAATAACTCTGGTCTAATGGTCATTCATGTCAGCTGATGACGACAACTCAATGAACAACAAAGGGCTCACACAAGTGTTACCAGTGACTTGACTGTGTCTGCTCTTTGGACTAGAAAGAATTTACAGTTTCATTCACATCTCCCCTTTTTTATATTTTCCATTCTTATCAATAGAACATGAAGTACTTACTAAATGAAGTACTACCTTATAGTGTAACGCATTACAAATGACACACAGAGACTTTCCTTCTAACACTGCGAGAATCTTCTGTTGTTTAAAACATGAATAATTAAGCTACTCTCAAAGTATAGTAGTCAGACAAGGGTAAAATCATGTATTATTTGTTTAAAGTGAATATCCAAAATTAAACTCAAGAAAGCATTGTATAGACTTAACATAAAACATTAATACTCGGGGCTGGAGAGATGGCTCAGTGATTAAGAGCACTACCTGCTCTTCCTGAGGTCCTGAGTTCAATTCCCAGCAACCACATAGTGGCTCACAATCATCTGTAATGATACCTGGTGCCCCCTCTGGCCTGCAGACAGAACACCATATACATAATAAATAAATCTTAAAAAAAAAACAAAAACAAAAACAAAAAAACATTAATACTCAGAGGAATCAGGTATTCAGAAACCTAAGGTGTCAGTCAGGGTTTCTGGAAACGTACACATTATCTATGAGTACAGGTTCTTACCTAAGTCTTTCCATCTGTCCAGCATACTGAGAAAACAAAAGTCAATGTTTCTTCACTGTTGTCAAGATTCTCACTACAAAGTACTTTCCAGGTCTTAAAATGGTGCCTTTCTGTACTGTACTTACAATGCCCCATACATGTACCCCTTTCAATTCCCTGGTTAAATTCACTGACATAAAGAATCCTTGCAATCACAACCATTTCTTTTTATTTTGTAAGGTTGTTTCCTAATTGTAATAAATTTTCAATTTTTAAATGACAATTTAAAAATAAATGCTGTCCCCATGAAAAACAACAGCAAAGAATCACAACATAACAATTAATGAACAGAGGTGACATCATTTTTATAGCTGGAAAAATTATCCATCTTCCCTAAAATTCAAGTCACAAAAAAATTTAGTCACATTATTCTTTCAAAAACATTAAAAGTGGCTAAAAATGTCAATAACCTATTGCTGAAGAGAAACCTCAAAATACATCACATGAATTTTGTAAGGTAGCAGAACCAGCATTCCCCAGCAAATCTATTTTAACCCAGAAGCAGGCATCTAGAAGCACATGTATCAAATCTTTATATCTCTACATCTATGCTAGACCTGACCTGTACAGCCATACTGAAGATGACAGGAATGGAATTTTAGTGGTTTGAGCTAGTACTTCATTGTTTTCATGTCTGACTTAGGAGACTTCATAGCTTCCCCGATTGCTGACAACCCGAATTGTCCTTATTTCCAAAGTTTTAAAGCAGCAGCTTCCTTAGTAAAAATTCTAACTACCCCAGAAAGCAATCCTTCAGCATTTTGTGGTACCCATGCAGTACTGAGAACACTGTCCATATTCATTACATCTTCACTGTCTCATGTAAAGGTGGAAAATGTATAGAAACCAAGATCATAAAACACAAAATTGTATAGTACAGATAAAAGCAAATTTCAATGCAGTAAAAGCCTATTTGCAGGCCTAAAAGAAAAACTATAATCCAAGACGCATGGGGAAAATATTTCCGTGGAGTTTTTAATCCATATTAGAATTGTTATTGTAACTTCACCATAAATTTAAACAGAAACCATCTTCTCAGACATACATTCCAAAAAGTTTATCAACAGTATTGATATTCAATGGAGAGTTGGTTACTTGAACTCAGTAACATTTTTCTGACAGAAATCTATAGTGGTTTCCCCCAATTACATCGGTAAAATATTATCTTGTAAGAGAAAAAAAGGAACAAAATTAAATCAAACGGAGGATAAAAATACTCTGAAGTTAAAGCAAACTATAATCCTCGGCGATCAGATAATTGGGCAGAAAACAACTCAGTGATGGCTGGAAGCACAGAGTAATGCACACAGATCTCCAGCACAAAGCACATCTCTGCAAACATGAAAATGACTCCTCGGAGGACAACGGAGAGCTAAATACCCAAGAATCATCACACTTGAAAAATATTGCTTAATCACTTTCCAAACCACAGCTGCAAGAACTGAAGACTTCCTTCAAACTATCAAGGTAATCAATCTATTTATTGCATCTTTAGATTGCATTTTGAAACAGACAATGGTGTACCACAGTTCACCTATATATATGTATATACTTCACCTATATATGTGTGTATACATATATATATACTTCAACTGTGTGTGTGAGTGTGAGAGAGAGTGAGAGTGAGTGAGAGGGAGGGAGGGAGGGAGGGAGGGAGGGAGGGAGAGAGAGAGAGAGAGAGAGGGGCTGAGATATTTATAAACAAAGGGTAGAATGTATGTGCTTTTCAAAGGGACTGAATTAAATACAACCAGCTGCCACCTTTGTGCTCTGACATACTTGAGTTACTGTGTATGTGAATACTAAATTCCTTCTTTTTTTTTTGTCTACAATAAATGAAATAAAAACACCACCCTATACAATCCACTATTAGCATTAAGTACAACAGCAAAAAATTATTGTACAATTTATACATACTAAAATATTTTCTTTCTCTAGAAATAACTCAGAGCAAAACCTAATCCTTAGAACTGAATTTGGAACCCTCAAATTACAACAGGGACGAAACAACTCAGAGTATGTACTCATGTCCAAACAAAGGTTCCTGGTCATAAGGCTGGAAGATTAGTAAGTGCAAGTGATAGGATAAGCATGCGCCAATTGTATGCCTGGATCTTTGTATATTTATCAAACCTTTAAACAATACCAGATAAGAAAATGTCACAAGCAGAGCAAGATTAACTGGGAATATTGCATTTCTTTTGCCATTTTTGCTACCCAACTTACACAATGCGCAAAGTGCTAATAAGCAACACTACAGAAACACATTTACATCAACACTGAAGATCTGGGGAAATGAAACCCAACAATTTTATTTTAATGAGCTGTGTTTTCTAAATTTGTTTATTTTTTCCTGTTTTCATACAATATTGAAAACAAAACGCGGCACATTCACATTTTCCCGAGGAACTGTAAAGATGATCTCTACAGGGATAACGTTGGAAAGCCTGAAGCTCAATCAACTGATGTTGAAAACTCTCAGAGGGAAGAGGCTTGATCTGAGTGGTCTATAACATGTACTGCAATTTAACAGAAGAGATGGTCGTCTTAATAGTAATGATTTAAAAGAACTTCCCAGTCCATGCGAAGAGTACAGTCCAAGAATAAATCAAATTTCTGAATGCATTTTATGCTACGTATGTGTATACTTTGCGATCCTCAGGGGTTCGTGCCAAATATTCTCTCTCAATAAGTCCTTCAATACGTTTCTTAATAACAACTGGACTTGGTAAGAATCGAGCCTTCAATTGTTGAGTTACCTAAAAAGAGAAGGTACAAGCAAAATTTTAACTAAAAGACTTCCACATAAACACAAAAATCCCTTTTTTTACTACAGCTGACATGCCATTTTAAAGCTAAGAATATCAAAATTTAGTGACTGCAACTAAATTAGAAACCATAGGCATGGTGGCTAACGTCTATAATCACAGCACTTGGGAACGTGAGGCAGAAGGAATATTCTGTGCCTCAATGTAACAGATAAAACAGAAAAAGAGTACAAAAAAAATGTAAATCTTTTACTTAAAAATGTTATGGACGTGTCGGGCGTTGGTGATGCACGCCTTTAATCCCAGCACTCGGGAGGCAGAGCCAGGCAGATCTCTGTGAGTTCGAGGCCAGCCTGGGCTACCAAGTGAGTTCCAGGAAAGGCACAAAGCTACACAGAGAAACCCTGTCTCAAAAAACCAAATAAGTTATGGATGGTTAGAACACACTTCCATGTGTCAAAATGTGAATGATAAAGAGGATTTCACTAGTTTGACTATATACCTACATACAGTTTAATCATTTTGATATTACTAACTTCTGGGTTATTTTCCCAGTTCAAAGAATCTGGGTAGTATAATGTGTTGTATTTACATGCACAAGCTCTGGACCAGATTGCCTGGGTTCAAATTCCTGATTCATATCCATATCCACCCAGCTCTGGGATCTCAGAGATGAGTTACCAGACAGAATGACTTTCAGCAATGGCACCCTGTACTATGAGCAACTGCTGTCGTCATTCTTTGCTCCAGCTGAAGTCAGAACCTAAGGATGGTACTGCTTCCAGTACTAAATTAATAACTGTAGCAGCCACAATCTACTGTTGTCAACACAGCATGCGTGCGTGCATGTGTGCATGTGTGTGTGTGTGTGTGTGTGTGTATCTAATGCTTTTAACTGAAATACAGGCTGTTTCCTTTTATAAAGGAAAATAAGAAGTTGGTATTATTAACAACTAATACCAGAACCAGAGAGAATCTAAAACTCTTTGTCCTCAAAGCTCACAAACATTTCAATAATCCACCCTGACTCATCCATCAGGTAGTTCTCCTTTTCCAACCTTAGAATTGCTGCATTCTCACAGTATACTTAATAAACCTACTAATTAAAAAAAAAAGTAACAAAAACAAAAATCTTGCTATCACCCACTTGAAATAGCCAATCCTTAATTACCTTCTAGAATGTGAATAGCTACTTTGGACAGTTTTACAGGGCCTAGATTGCACTCAAGATTCCTTTAAGAGCATTTTTTGTTTGTTTGTTTGTTTGTTTTTTGAGACAGGGTTTCTCTGTGTAGCTTTGTGCCTTTCCTGGGACTCACTTGGTAGCCTAGGCTGGCCTCAACTCACAAAGATCCTCCTGCCTCTGCCTCCCAAGTGCTGGGATTAAAGGCGTGTGCCACCACCACCTAGCAAGAGCATCTTTGACTCTGGATTCTTTGGTCCTATTTTATAAGCATTGTTTGATGAAATCGCTATCAGTATAAACTAGGAGTCATCAGCTGCACTCAAGGCTAAATATCACCTAATACTTTGTTTTTGTAAAAGCACTTATATCTAGTCACACTTGTATGTGCTGCTTACAGCTTCCCTCAGGCTAAACTTGGCCCTTTATAAAGGTTTGATAACCCCTGGGAAATTCTAACACAAATTTATAACTAAAACCACCACTCTGCTTGCTGTAGGCACAATTTCTAATTCTGATGAGCTCCTTGTGTTTTCAACCTTGGTGCTGCCACCTGCAGAGACACCATCCTGTCTGACACAGGGACCACAAGTCATCTCATCTCCCTTTCATAGTCCTCATCTTTCTACCTTACACTGTGTTTATCTACTTTCATCACTTCTCTGTCTAGTCACTCAAGCCAGGAACCCAGGAGGCTAAACTCTTCCTTCTCATTTCTCAGTTAAAACTGTCAGCACTACTTCTCAACTCTTAAACAAGGTTTTTGTTACCTATGGTAATAGGCCCTCATGGGCCTTAGTTTCCTCACATGTAAAGAGGCCCTCAAAAAATGGTAACCATTACTAATGTTCAGAAACACAGGTGATTTGTTTAAAATTGTATATTGATGTACAGATGTTTAATTATGCACACTATCTTGCTCTTAGTAAGCAGTGTGGTGTGATAATGATGTTGACCTGGCTTCACGCGTTCTTACCTCTGCTACTAAAACATTGTGCTGCATCTTCTTCCTAGACTTCATTATTCGCACTATAGCAGCTTCTATCTCATGTTTTCTGTCGTCATCTACTTTCTGTCTTGTTTCTTTCCTTTCTGGGTCAGATTCACCTTGTTTGGCTGCAACTAAAATAGAAATAAAGGCATTTATTAGATATACAATTAAAAATTTGGTTTAAAAGAAAATGTAATATAATTTAATATTATTCAGAGAAAATCCATCTCAACTAGAGTATGCACATAACACACAGTGAGCAAACATTCACATTCATCTCAATTATAAATTATTCCTTTGTACAATTAGAATTCAGTTTTAATGGGGAAAAATAAAGTGAAGAAACTTTACAGAATCTTACTATGCAGCCCTGGCTGGGCTAGAACTCACTATCTTAACCAGGAACTCTTCGTGTTTCAGATATATGCCTGGCTGAAAGTCAATTATTCATAGACTAGGCTAATTCCTATCCTGGAAGAAAAATGGTAGTGGCTATCTCCAGTGGTAAAATGAGCAGTAGACAATTTGCAAGTTGTTCACAGTTTTCAGACCTCGACTCTTACTTTTCTGTCATGTCTTAAGTTTTATTTCAACCAAAATCTTTCAGGCAGTCAAGTATGTGCTGTCTCTAACTCCTAACACACTGCAAGAGAGGGACCAGAAGGTATTGTCAAGAGCCTATCAGTTAAACAATTAAAAAGCACTACTGAGGTATCAGTAAAAGGAATTATATATATATACTTCTGTGCAGGCCTTGCCAACTCCTTTGAGTCTATTACCTAACAAAATTCTTCTCATAATCTCATCATCATGTATTTATTCTGTATTCCAACCTTTAAGAGAGTCTACTCTGTCCTTCCTATAGTGTTAAGTGTAACCAGCAAGGATTAAAATAAAGAACTAATGTCCAACTGTGCTATCATTGATGTAGGAAAACAAAAAACAAAACAAAACAAAACAAAAACCCCAAACCATTTGTTGTGTTATTTGGCCCTTAAAAGGAGATAAGCATGAAACTTTTGGAATCAAAATAGCAGACCTCAAAGAAAATAATGGCTGACATATGCACAGACATATACATGATATAGTAGCTTTGTAATTTATAGTATTATTTTGGTATGCATTAACACTTAGCTACTTGTATGAATAAAGTTCCTTGATAAGAATACTACTTTCTGCTGGGGACATGGCTCAGTGTTAGAAGCTTGTGGCCTAGCATATGTGAGGTCCTAGATTCTAGCCTTGGTATCTTATCTAATCTCATCCATGCATCTATTTGATCAAAACCAAATCAAATATCTCTTTTTTGACTCAAACACACACAGGGAGACATATGCACAAGAGAAACTGCATTCAGTATCATTTGCTAAGAAAAAACAACGGCAAAAAAAAAAAAAGTAAAAGCAAATAAAAATAATCTATACAAAGATTCTACCTCCCCCATGAGGTCAATGAAAAAAGGGTATGGGTTTAGATTAAGAGAAACAAAAGAAATATAGTAAGTGATAACATGGAAATCCTTAAAGAATCCTAGTTCCAAAAGGTAAGACACAAAAGGAACCTTCAAGACAACTGAGAATACACAATAGAAACAATATGAAATCATTTTTCCCGTGTGATATCATATTTAGAATGATGGAGGAAAAACATCTTACTTCAAGGAGACATGTATGCTGAGGTATGTCTTTCTGTACTAATATTAACAACCTTGAAAACAAGTAGCAGGATGCTTTAATTCTAAACACTGGAAAGAAGGGACTGGCTTTCTGCCATTTACAAACAGAAAATAAAAACCTTATACAGATTATATATACTGAATATTATTTTCAGTATCAACATAGAAGGTAGTACTAAAACTTGTTCACAGTGGTGCCAATCATGCTTTTAAATTAAAGGTAATACTGGTTTTACAATTTCAAAACTTAGAAAATATCTGAAGTCCAATCCTTCTGTAGGTAATAACCAATTTTGAAAAATCTGTAACACACCTTTGAAAGACTTCTGACTACTAGTTAAAAACAGTTACCCTGTCATTTAGCGCTAAGAAGTCTGTAGGACTGCCTCTCATTTGCATTTGGGTGTTATACCAGGTGTCCCTTCTCAGAACCAAGCACAATCATACTATAGGCATTATTTTGTTAACAGTGAAACTATTACTTTTTAAAAGGAAGAAATCCAGCAGATGAGGAGTTTTTTCTCTATATAAAATAATTTTAGAGGAAAACTTGAATTGCAGGTACCTGTTTGAATCTTGACTCTGTGTAGTTTGGATGTGAACTGATCATTAACTGTAAATATGTGGCCACTTTCTATCTCCTTTGACTTGGGTTCTTTTGTGAGGACCCGCTGTGTTGGTTTACCACAGGCGAGGGACTGGAGGGCTCTAACAAGTTCTCTTTCAGGGATATCTGTCTCTTGTTGAATTTCCTGAAATTTCATTAGATGTGACATGATTAGATTTTCCCCCCCAAAGATTAAAAGTACATTAGTTAATCAGCAAATAAATAGACCAAGCAGTGACTAGAGAAAGGTAATTCTATTAAAGAATTAATTTACAATAAAAAAAAAATCTCCTGAATATTATGACTTACTACTAAAATCTCATTATTTGAACAAACTATAAAACTGTTAAAGGCAAGGGCATTTCTACTTCAGGAAATACAGTGTGCTCTCTAACAATGCCATCTGCAGACACCACTAGGAAATTGATAGCATTCAGGTAATATTACTACAATAGTCAGTCTCAGGAATATTTACTATGTTCCTTCCAAGTTTCTTTTTAAGATCACTTTGTTCAAGCTTTCATTATGAAAACAAACATTAGAACCTGAATTTGACCATACTTACTGACTCTGGGATCAAAATAAAATTTGACTACTGGAAATTAACATTAGCCATAAAAATCAGTAAGACATATTCTGAGGTCTAGATAATAACTTTTGTATATGTTATGAATATAATGTTATACTGAAAAAAAAAAACACCTGGGGGTAAGAGCAGTAATTTTTAACCCACTATTCTCATGTCAATAGGTTAACTAAAAGAATTGTATACTCACATGACTTAGTACACATAAATCTATATGGAAACATAAATTACGTAAAAGTCAAGAGTCTCTGAAATGATATTTTACACGTCTTTCCTTCAAATAATTACATGTTTACTACTATTGTAGACATTACAAATACTATATGAATTAATAGAAAGCTAAATAGGTTTTACTATCAGATCACAGATGGTTAGTCATAACACATTTAAAGTTATTTATACTGAAAGAACTGAAAATATTTTTAGGTGGTATCTTTATTTATACTTACATATCAATTTTCAAATTTATGCATTTACCTAGAATTTGTCTTCATATATGATGTGATATAATAGTATCAAAGTCCTCCTATTGCCCTCTAACACCTCCAAAAATATTTAGACTGACTTAAAATGATAAATTTACCGTATCTCAAGTATCGAAAGATAAAAATCAATTTGCTTCTGGGTTCCTATTTTATTCAAACAAGTTCTTCATCTATGATTCTTATCATAATAACAACACTTAGGAGACAAAGGCAGGTAGATGCCAACCTGGGATACATGATAAATCATCTTGAAGTAATACATTTAAAAAAAAAATTTTATGTTTTGTTATTAAGACTCCCCATCACCAATCAAGACCTATTTCCTTCCAATAAAAAGTTGCGTTTATGGCCTGAACAGTGGTGGTCTCACCTTTACTCCCAGCACTTGGGAGCCACAGGCAGGAGTGTCTCTAAGTTGGAGACCAGCCTGTTCTACAGAGTAAGTTCTAGGATGGCCAGGGCCATACAAGAAACTGTCTAGAAAAATCAAGAAAGGAAAAAAGAAAAAAAAAAAAAAAGTTTTGTTTAATCTTACACTTTCTTGTCCACATAAATTATGGGATCAGCATAGCAAATTCATAAAGGAATACGAAGTTTTAAAGTTCTTTGAACTTATAGGTGACTTAAAAAAATGATCATATAATATGGAGTCCTCCCCTTCTGGTAATCATTTTCCCTTTTAAAAGCAAAATTGATTAATCTGGTATAAATCCTCTATTTCTTGCTACAATGAGTATAGTAAGGTTATGATTCTTGGTAATTCTTTGCTTAGTGTCACAAACTATAAAAATCTTGCTAACAGAAAGTATGATTTTTCCACAAAACTATTCCGAGAACACTTTCTCAAGTAACTGTCACACACTATCAAGCTCACAATCACATAATGTCCGTAAATGTAAATGTATCGGTTAATTCTTTCATGGTATTTATCCCTTTCACTTCTTTTTCTTTTGTTAATAAACCTGCAGAGAAACTGTGACAGGCATCTGTATCAGTTCCCAATGGAGCAGGAAAGTGTCTAGTGTTGGGGAATATTACTTTAAGGTGTGTTATTTTTGTTTATGTTGCATTTGTTTATCCCTGGGAAGCTGTGTTACACTGAGCTTGTTGTCTAAAATACCTGATGGTCTAATAAAGAGCTGAAGAGTGAATAGAAAGGCAGGAGAAAGAAGAGGAGGGACGGGCAGGCAGAGAGAATATATAGAAGGACGAGCTACTTTTTTGCTATTCACTGAGGAGCAAACTTTCACCTTAACCTTTGAGTCTTGAGTTCTTTAGAGAGGTGGATTTAGAAAAATTCCCTTTGTGAGCCTTGCAGCCTACCAGCTGTTGGTTAGCAGCGGAGCTGCGGTTCTGAACTAGGACAGCTACTGCTTAAAAGGCAGCAACAGTTTTAAAAAAGGACAACAGTCTAGTGATGTTCTGTGTGTTTAGAACTCTCCTTAAATATAACCCTATGACAACTAAGAAAACTTTCATTCTACTTGGGTGACTAAAAGACCCACACTTCAGACATGTATATGAAGACTGACTTTTAATAGCAGGTACTTTCAATGTATCTGTAGAGATCACCAACTACTTTTTGTGTTAAAAAATGGTTTGTGGCAACTAAAAATCTGCTTAATATCCTACAATTACAATTTAACTGTCTTTTAACACATTATCTTCATGCAGATCCTTCTTTGTATTCCAAGGAAAGAATTACATAGACACTGTACATCATTCTTTCAACAGATATATAATACACATCTGTAACAGAGTTAACATCTTTTTCCTTTTTCAGTTTTGGTAACACAGTTGTGTCAGGTACAAATTTATTTCTATTTATTTCTACTTTGCTGAGTCTAAATTCTTTAACCAAGTTTCAATTGTACCTTCTGTTATATCATGTCATCTTCTATACCCCTTTTAATTATTTTATCAGTTAATAAATACAGAGAATTACTAACCATTGGATTCTCTAGGCTCAACCTGACCATCAATTGCAACCTTTTCAAGGATCTTAAAATAAAAGGTACATAAGCCTGGAAATGGTGGTGCACGCCTTTATTCCTAGCACTTGGGAGGCCAGCCTAGGCTACAGAGTGAGTTCCAGGAAAGGTACAAAGCTATACAGAGAAACCTTGTCTTGAAAAACCAAAAATAAAGTAAAATAAAATAAAATAAAAAAATAAATAAAAGGTACTTAAGCCACAGCTACTCAAGTGGGCTCCAACTAAACACTCAACTCAGGGAAGCCAAGAGATAATAGATTGTTAGTGGGTATTTTAAGTCACGTCGATTTGGGATCTGATATGTGGTTAAGGCATCCACCTTCCTAATCTCAAAGACTTGTAAGTATTTAATAATCTTAAAAAAAAGATGACTTTCTATCTCCTCTAATTTCTGTAAAGAGCTGGTTAATGGGATTTAAGCAACAGATGCAACACACAATGTAAAAAACAAGTCAACTGTCACGTACCTTCTCACAATGCCTTTATTAGATTCGAGGTAGGGGGGACCCAAAGGTTTTGAGGCCCATTATACTGCATGGAATTCTACACAGAAAACTCAAATGTGTATGAAATAGCTAAAAGTAGCAATGGCAAAGCAATATTCTACTTAACTTCTACCTAAAACTTGCTCATTAGCATCAATGGGTCCCACATTGATTGGGAAAGAAAAACTGCCTTCAATCATGACAGTTTAAGACAGCAATTCCACAGTAGCTCTGGAAATGAATTTGGACTGTTCTTATCCTGTCATACTTCTTAGTTCTTTAATAAATTAGAGCTCTCACAAATCAACCTTAGTATTTATCAGGTATGACATACTCTTCATAAAATATTCATAAAAAATCTCAGCTAAAGAGTATGTATTAGAGCTAGGAAGCAGTGACGCACACCTTTAATCCCAGCACTCAGGAGGCCAAAGCAGGTAGATCTCTGTGAGTTTGAGACCAACTTGGTCTACAGAGCAAGTTCTAGGACAGCCAGGGGAACACAAAGAAACTCAGTCTTGAAAGAAACACAGGCCAGCCTGGTCTACAAATTAAGTCCCAGGATAGGCTTCCAAGCTAAAAGGAAACCCTGTCTCGAAAAATGGGAGGAGGGGAGGGGGGGGGGAAAGAAAACACACACACACACACACACACACACACACACACACACACACACACACACACTCTCACACTCTCTCTCTCTCTCTCTCTCTCTCTCTCTCTGTCTCTGTCTCTGTCTCTTCTCTCTCTCTGATAGCCAGAGCTATATAAGAAGGCAACCCTATCTCAATTCTGTTCCTCAAAACTGGGGATATAGTTCAGTTGGCAGAAAACTTGCCTAGCATGCAGTATGCTCCCGGTTTGATCCCCAGAACCACATTAAACTTGAAACCCATACCTGCAATCCCAGCATATCTAGAATATGACAACTGAATTCCTCCTCTGTATAAAAGCTTTATGTATATTGCTTCACTAAGGTAAACTCCATGTTTGCTTCATCAATAGTATTAGGACTCAATTCCATATAATTTGTGCAGAAAAATTCGTGTTATTCTTAGGTAGAATTTATTCGTTAAATATAAAGGAAAAAACTTATTGCCTTGGCCACTGAACTAAAACATCTAAGTTTAGCTTTCTTTTAACTTATTATATAAAAATGTACTCTTTTAATGTTTGCCAGAAAACAGAAGCATGGCAGCAAGTACCAAAATAGATGTAGAAATTTAATCTTCTTAATTTCAAACTCATACTCCTTCCTTCCTGTCACCTATAGCTAAAAATTGGCTTTGAATAAATATGTGGGCAATTTTAAAGCCTTTCAAAACACTTAATACCTTACTTTAAAAATTAAGATCACACTCATTTCGATACCAAGTAACTCTTCACAGGTATAGGAAAGACTAGTTAAATTTAATGTAACTGGGTTTAGAGATGGCTTGGCAGTAAAGGTGCTTGCTACCAAGCCTGGTGGACTGGAATTCCATCCTCAGAGCCTACACGATAGGAAAAGAAACCTGCAAATTGTTCTTTTTCACATACAGAACCTGGCATGTATATACACACATACGTACCCCCCGCCACATTCCAATTTAAAAAGGTTAATGTAACCAAATCAGAAAATAGACAGGTAAAAAAGAAAAATAAATATTTACATTATAATAATAATAAAGGTGCCAAGGGAAAAAAATTACCACTTTTAATAAATGATAATAGAAATAACTATTTGAAGAGAAATAACTATTCAAACTTATTTTATTATTCTGTGTCTGTATGTACACCTCTGCATCAAATGAATGTTTAGTGCTGGCAGAGGCCAGAAGAAGGTGTCAGACCCCTTGGAATTGGAGTTACAGACTTCTGTGAGCTGCCATGTGGGTGCTAGGAATTTAAAAGGTCCTTCTGAAGAGTACCCAATGCTTTTAAACAGCTGAGCCATCTCTTCAACTCCAGAAAAATCAATTTTAATCCTTACCTCATACCATATAGAAATTAACCTGAAAATTACCATATCTAAATATAAAAACTAAATTTATAAATTAAAGAGCTAGAAGTAAATCTCTACATCTCATGGTAGAAAATCATTTCTTAGGACATTAAAAAACCCTGTCTCAAAAAACTAAAAAAAAAAAAAAAAAAGAAAAAAGGAACAAAGTTACTAACTGAATTTTAAGTATTAAAGAGTTCTTCTGAAAGATTTTTGAAAAAGCAAGCAACAAATTGAAAAAAATATTTGTAGCATATTCATATGTGGTGGTTGCAATGACAATGTCCCTATAAACTCTTACGTTTGAAAGTGTGGTCCTCAGTTGATGGAACTCTTTGGGAAGTGTGGCCTTGTTGGAGGAGGGCTTTCCCTAGGGGTGGGCTCTGAGAGACTAGTACTTTCTGCCTCCTAGTTGTGGATCTGGAGTTCAGCTATTCCTGACATCATGCCTTTGCTCTGCCTTCACAGACTCTAAATTTGCTGAAACCGCAAGTCCAATTAAATGCTTTCTTTTATAAGTTTCCTTGGTCATGGTATTTTTGTCACAGAAAGAGAAGACAATGTGACAAAGCACTTGTGTGTGTATGTACACACATATACATATAATCTCCTTAAGATAATATATTAAGGTAGCTTACAAACACATAAAAGATGTGCAATATCATTATCATTAAAGGAAGATTAAATCTGTGATATAACTGAACACAAACTAAACTGACCAAAACTACTTAGACTGCAGAAGATATGGATCAATTGGAGCTCCATGTTAAAACACAGTGTTTCTCTCTTCTCTTCCAGCCCTCTACCCTCTCCTGTGTGTGTGTGTGTGTGTGTGTGTGTGTGTGTGTGTGTGTGTGTGTGTATACAAGTGAGTGTGTATGTGGATGTTAGAGGGCAACCTTAGGTGTAGTTTCCCAGGGGGTAGTCACCTTTCTCTTTCTTTACCTCCCTCTCAATGGTCTCTCACAGGCCTGGGGTTCATCTCTCCAGTTCTGGGATTATATGTAAGTGCCACCATGCCTGGCTTTTAAAAAAAAACAAAAAAACAAAAAAAAACACATGGTGGTGGTTCAGGTGATCAAACTCAGGCAATTCAATGTTGACTAAGTTATCATTCTAGCTCCATGGTTCTATTCTTAACAGATCAAGTCTGGATAAACCCCAAAGCTTATCACCAACAAGTGAACTAATAAAGAAAATGTAGCAAATCTACATGCAGTACAAAGAACTGGCTACTGATACTACACATCCGAGATGAATCTCCCCCCCCACCAGATGAATCTTAAAAAACAAACAAACAAAAAAAAAACTGAACCATGAAACTTCAACAAACAATACATATAAATTTATATAAACAATACATATAATTTTATATAAAATTTTATAAAAGGCAAAACAACCCACAGAAATAAAACATTAATCATTAGTTACCTGGCACCAAGAGTGGTTGGGGAGAACTGACTACACAGACAGATACAAAGAAATATAGAAGATAGTATTCATGACTGTGATAATGGACAGAAAGGTCCATTTACTTTTAAAGTTTAGCAAGCTATGCACTCATATAATATGAAAACTAAACCTAAATAATGTCAATTTAAAACAACAAAAATAAATCATGCCCCTGTAATGAATGATGCTTACAAAGGTCAATGGCTCAATTTTATGCAGTTTCTCCTAATGGTATTATTCAAAGAGTGTTTAAGTTTACTCCATCCAGAAAGATTCAAGTAATAAGTAAGAGTGAGAAACAGCAGCAATGGTCAAAGCATTTATTACTATAAGCCATACCTCAAACGTGTATTTCTCTCTATTATTAAAGAGCATTAATATGGTCATCTGGAAAGTGGAGACTTGCAATATGTGCTTCCGGGTATTAGAACCAGTTACTTGTGCACCGCCAACACCAACCTCAGATCCATCTTCCTGTTACATTTTTTTCAAAAAATAAAGAAGACATTATCTCCTAACCACTTTAATCACAATCTCCTCCCTTCCAATAAATATAATTCATTCCTATATAATAGAGAACCTGCTTAATCCGCATGCACTCACAGACACACATACCCCTTTACTAAGGGACTTCCCCATTTCCCTACACAGTGAATACTTCAATGTAGCCAAGAAAGTGTTTATATACCACAGGAGTGAACAGTGCCAAGTATTTTTCAACAAAATTATAAACTTCTTCATCTTTGTTAATTATATAAAAATGCAACAATATTTACACATGCACTTAACAATACTAAAAGTGCTTTGGTGTCATAGCAACTTATCGCATGAAGTAAGTCTAGGCTACAATCTAGATTAAGGCACCTAAGTTGATTAATTTTCAATTTTAAGTCAAATGACCTTGGCTTGATTCAAACCAAGTAGTAAGAATAAATTATTAGTCCAGACCTCAAAATTTTAAAATTCCTTTTTAAAAAAGAAACAAATTACTTGCACATCATTTAAAAAAATGATTCTACAAATATTTGCATGTCTTACAAGTATTAGATGTCAATCTCCTGGTTTTGATTGATCAGAAGAACTAAAAGAATTTTAAAAAGGGGTACTTAGCTTTGTATGCCCTCAAATCAACTTATATTATGCTAGACTTGGCAACAGGGTCTCTGGCTTAATCTTATAAATAAAATCCATAATTTCTCTATTATTTTATTCTTTAAAGAAGACATGATCTTCCTGTTTTCAAATGTAGTTAGCAAATAACACATAATAAATGAAAGCACAGATTTTATTTAAGCTTTCCAACTTATGAGATGGAAGTAACAGCTATATTCAGGTCAACCTAATCACACACAAGTTCTGTACATGAATTTTAAGTTACTCTGCATATTGAAAGTGTCAATATTTACCTTTTTAACTGGACCATAAAAGGTGGCATTGAGATCTGCAGAACCCATGTGATGCTGGAGTGTGAGCTGTCGACCACTGTGTTTGGCTAAGTAGAACCTGTAGCAAAGCAAACCAAGTTTTAAGAAATTATATAATTTACACATTTGAAATTACAAATTATAAGACAACAATCCTTAGCAAACATATAGATAAGAGACATTAAAAGATGAAGGAGGCCCTTAGGAATTAAGTTCTGTTCCTCATAACAAGAGGAAAGTAAGGGTTGGGTACAGGGTGTTGATGTAAGACCAATGCAACTTAACTAGGTACACACTAAATCATCTCTCTTGTACACTCTAAGCCAGCTCTCCAAAAGACTTTCTCCACAGCCTATCCTTAGCCAGTGACCGACACTAACAGTGCAAAATATAACCCAACTAACATGGCCCAAGCCAAAGGAAGGACATCAACACTCTTCTGAAGTTTTATTTAATCTGTTCTTACATGCTAAAAGTTACTAACAAATTCTTTTGAATATGAGGTTTAAAGTGGCATAGATTTACCATCAGTTAAGAAATATGACTAATATGAAAATAAAATTCATATTTGGTTATTTATATTCAGAAAGAGTCTTATTAAGGTGTTACCTTCTAAATATCTCAAAAGCATGTCTTGGTGCTGGTGGGATGTTGCACTTTGGTGTGGCTGACTGAGTGGGCCAATATCCCGTTGTGAGAACTCGGACTGTGAGATCAACACCACCTAAAGATACCTATACAAACAGAAAGCGATGAACTACAACAGTCTAGATTCATTATCTACCCATACAGTCTCTATTGCAATTAGCAAAGTAGTTGTAAAGTGGATATCTTCATGTCTAGAATTCAATAAAAAAAAAAAAAAGGGAGAGAGAGAGATCTTCATAAGAATTGGATGTTTAATGTTTTCCAAGTAATAATAACTATTGTCTAAACTGTTAATTTTAATGAGCACAAGATAATTCTTACATGTGAGTAGAATCATTTTAGACAAAACTGTATCTTTCATATCTGCTTTAAACATTTTTAACACATTAGATAACGAGTAGCTGTAGGTCCAGTGTTATGTATCTGCTTTCAATAAACATCTATCTACGGATAACAACTTCAACAGAATATATACTAGCATTACTCTAACTGTTAAGACTTTCTGTCCTCTTAAAAAGAAACAGGAGAGAATGAATAAACACTGGTAATTTCTTATAATACTGTAAACAATCACAGGTAGTATATTTTTTAAAAGCAAAATATTTGTTGTATAGACTTCAACAGGTTCAAAATCGTAGCAGAGTTGTGTTCTGCATGAAGACCCACAACATTTTAATAGAATCCAAAGACCTCAGGATGCTCATATTTGCTTTGAGGATTCTGCTGCTGTCCTTCAACTGTTTTCAACACAGGGAAAAGCTTAAGAGATTTAAAGCTTATGGTCTGCAGTGTAAATAGTTACTTCAAAAGATTTCTTAAATTATTAGTTTTAATTATGTATATGTGTGTATTTGTGCACATAAGTACAGTTACACTCACGATACAGAGTGGGTTTCAGAGCCCTTAGAGGTAGAGTTATAGGCAGTTGTAAGCTGCAACCAATAAAAACTCTTAACCACTGACCGATGTGTCCTTCCCCAACAACTATTTTTAAATGCACATGTAGAGTGTCCTCAAAGTATATGGAACTGCCAAAGATATTATTAAAAATGTAGAAAGAGACTTCTGAAATATAAAAGTAAACATCCAACATTTGAGAGAAGAAATTAATGCACACTCTTACCCCTGTTGCCTGTAGATGTTGCCTGAACTCATCCATAGTTGTGTTTGAGATGCTCATATCCCTAAACATTCCTTCCAGTTTTGATGTGAATTGACATCCACACTCAGTCTACAGAAACAGAGGACAAATGCGTACAAATAAATAGTGGACTTTCCTATGAAAAGTGCAGAAACAAAGTCTTTCATGTTACTGCCATCCGTGATTATCTCCCCTGAAAAATCTTTCCTCTGGTTGCTATATGTGTATGGCTATTAAACTTCAGAGTGTTTAAGAATAACTTATGGATTTTAGATATCATACCCAGGCTCTTTCAGAGATTCAAATACATTCCAGAGAAAGTAGAGTCTAAACTGACACTTCTACAGATAGCTCGGGGGATTCTAGTACAGTTTAGTTTAGAAACCACTCTATGTAGTAGTACTCAAGAACTCTGACATTCTGTACCTTGAAAAAAGAAAAGCAAAGCCCTCTGCTCTAAACCAAACTACCTTGAGTAAGTCTGGAAGTAAACATTTAAAATCCAACGATTTCTAAATATAAGTTGATGCTGCTGGTGTTCAACCACACAATCAACATTAGTTAAGCATACTACATTCACTTTTAAATAAAGCTCACCTTTAATTTAGAAATCATATTTTTTTCAGAATCATCAGAAACACTTTTATTCGTGAGCAGTCTCCTTGCCAGGTGTTGTTTATAATAACGTTCAAATACATCTTTTTCTTGCATAAACCTAAAAAGGACCATTGCCTTATCCAATATTGTTTCTACTTCTTGTTCTGTTAGCTGCAAAAGTAATCAAGAGACAATTTAGTTTAAAAACAACCATATCTGGTTAAGGGAAAGGATGTAATTTGAGAATGTGCCCCTACTTCATCCATTCCTATACTCTGTAGTACATTTTTTAAGAGTGAGAGATTATTATTCAGATGGGTCATTAATTATTACAGGGCTGGACTAAGAATAGATGAAATTTCATTAACAAGGGGTATATTAAAACATTCTGCAGAAATTTACATAGCGATAGATTTGTTTTCTAAAGGGTTCATTAAAAACCTCAAAATTGGCAAACAAAAGGCTTCTTTATCTTGTCTCTTAAATAAGGGAAGGAAAAAATACTGCAGGGGGTTGTATTATGCTTGTGATTTTAGAAATGAGAGATTAAGCTGAATGTGATTTCTTTGCAACCAGTGACTTTGTTTTCTTACTCAGCTACTGCCTCTGCCATCTGCAGCCAATTGCTGCTTTCTCCTTTGTCTCAGAATTTCTAACATGAGATTTTAAAAGACCACTTGTCATCAAAATAGCTTAATTTAATTTTCTATGGTTCCAAGTGAGCTCCCAAGGTCCCAGAGATGAAACTTAAAATTGCACTTCAGTATTTGGAACTTTCAAAGTATTTCAGAGAACTGTTCTTCCAAGCATGCCTTCAAATTCCTCAAAAACCAAGCCCTGCTTGATATCCTACATCCAGAACCAGATAAAAGCAACCAACAATCTACAACTGCTAGCAATCATTTTTAAAACTGTGTGACATTTGTGCCTTTTCTTTAAAGTGAAAACTATACAACAAAACTGTCTAGTAGACCACACAGCACACAAGCACAGTAAAGAGCCCTGCTTTGTTTTTAATCTGTAAAACTTAAGTTTATTTCCAAACTTTAGATCAAGAGGTAAAAGCTAACGTACTTTCCAATGTCTTACTACTTACCCCTTTGACTCCCTTTTTCAGCTTATCATCAATAAATAATGAGAGGTATTCAGGAGACCTGGAGTTGAGGTTTAGAAAATACTCAAAGTCCCCAGCAATAGTCTGTTTAAAGAGCCGGTCGTTATTGAAGGACTCTTGGAGGAAGCGGTCAAACCTACTCTTCAGGTCCAATAAGCCCTTACAAATGAAAACAAATTGAGGAAACATCACTGAAATGTTCTTTTAAGTAAAATAATTGTAAGTAAAATACCTTAACTTTGTTGGTAATTATGTGTCTAGGATTTGTGTATAAGCTCATATGTTAGTCATGGTAAGCATTCTACCTTTCACATATGGGTAACAGATCAAAAATCAAACAGGGCCCAATAATGGATCAGCAGATAAATGTAGTTGTCAGCCCCACAGACCAGGAGGAGAGAAATGCCTCTGTCCTCTGACTTCTATACAAGGCATGCATGTGTGTACATCCACTGCCACCTCCACTACATACAAATAAATGAAATATAAACATTAAACACAACCACCCTGCTACTGCTTCTCTTCACACCCTTGTCTACCAAACAGGGTAGCCAAAGGGAGTACAAACTAAAAACCACACAAAACACTGATTATTCATATTAAAACAATACCTTAGATTTATTTAGTCAAAGCACTGCTTAAAAATATTTTGAGATTTAAGCATTTGAAACACAACTTGGATTTTCCTGTATTTAAACACTAACACACAACAAGACACAGCTTTTTATGATTGAGCTTTAACAAATCTTAACTAAGTTACTAAAAATCAACAACAAGCAGCAGCTGAGTCCAGCTCCCTGACACACATGATGAATATCTTAAAATATTCTAAAATACTTAGCTCAGGTATATAACACATACACTTAGTACAAGTGATCCATAAAGTACTTGCAAAATGCTTATTGTGAATGTAAAACTTTTTTATCTACCTGGATATAGTCAACAGGGTTCTTCCCTTCTCCTTCCTCAGAAACAAGGGCTTTTCCTTGTTCCCTCAAGTAAGAACTCATACATTCACACATTGTCTTCAAACCATTTGGCACACGACTAAATAATTTGTACATGCAAGCAAGGTCTGGAATTAGAAAACAGACAGACTTGTTACATTAAAGATTAAGGTAAAAACCTGAATCTGTTCAAGAAAGGTTATTTATCAATTATCACTGTCCACATGACAGATAAAACTCAGAGGTTAGTTGAAAGCTCCAACAATTTGTAAGCTACAGCGCTTGCTTGACTAGATGTGATAAAATCACCAATCAACTATCTTCATATATTTTCACTTATAAGGACACAAACAGCATACTAACTAGTACAATGCCACCAAAGTGACAAATACTTGAACTTGTACATAATTCATCCTGTTACTCTGATGTAGAAACAACAGATACTACAAATGTTTGCTAAAAGGTGTAATTCAAAGTCACAAGGAAGAAATTTAGAACCCATTAATACCTTACAGATGAAGTGACAACCATTGATATAAATGAAATGTATTAAAACAGGATTCATTACTTCATTGTATCTCATGGTAAATTTTCAATAAAATTTACAACCTAAATACCCATTTTTTAAAATGTTCTTACCCTGAGTAATTCTGGACTATTATTAGTTATTTTCCAGTAGCACTGTCTATATCTCTACTTTAAATACTGGGTCCACCACACTACACTGTTTCAATTTAGACTCTGGTCTTCACCCACTTTTTTATACCATTTTCAACACCACCAAAATGTGCAAATGACATAATTTTCTAAATTTTTCTCCAAGGAGCTACTTACGGGAGACTGTAGTCAGAACTTTATGATGATAAAATTTTTTTTACTGTCAGTAACTTTTGAAAATGTCATGAGAGCAGCAATTGTTAGGTCAAGGTTGGCTAACAACAGTCTTCTATTCAGCACTAGACAATACATATTTTAGGCTAATAGGTCATAAGATCTTAGACACGCCTGGCGACAGTGGTACACGTCTTTAATCCTAGCACTCGGGAGGCAGAGCCAGGCAGATCTCTGTGAGTTTGAGGCAAACCTGGTCTACAGAGAGATCCAGGAGAGGCACCAAAAAACTATAGAGAAACCCTGTCTGGAAAAACAAAAAAAAACGAAACAAAAGGATGTTAGACACAAAATCAGTTTTGTCATTACAGAAAGCAAGCATTTCAAGGAAAAGCATGAATGATTGACTTTGGCTGTTCAATTAAAACTTCATGAATATTGAAAATTTACATAAATCCTCACATACTATTCTCATTCTATAATTTATTTTTAAAAAACTGTTAAGAGGCCGGAGGCCAGATTTAGCTGGGCATTGGAGGCGCACGCCTTTAATCCCAGCACTCGGGAGGCAGAGCCAGGTGGATCTCTGTGAGTTGAGGCCAGCTTGGGCTACCAAGTGATTTCCAGGAAAGACACAAAGCTACACAGGGAAACCCTGTATCGAAAAACCAAAAAAAAGAGGCCAGATTTGACAGACGAACCATGATTGTCTATCTTGGGCCTTATTCACAAGAGCAAATTAGTACCTAAAATTAAAGGTGGTGTGTTTTAAAGATGAGAAGCATAGCTTACACAAGAGGTCACTATTATCTGATTCACTGACTTAATCTCAAGTTACATTAACACATGTTCTTATCTGTAATATATCCTCAGGGTAACCTGTATATGGCAAATCATGTGGTTTAATAGATTATAACCAAAATTTGTCATGTTAAAGTCATTCTAAAATACAATAGCAATATACAATCTGCAGCAAGCTTTGCATGCTAAATACCTTCAGTAAACTCTTTCTAAAGTCTATTTTGTTCATACGTTTTAAATTTTACTTATCTATACATTTAAGTTGTGTATAAATCAATATAATCTTATTTTATTATTTGACTCACTGTAGTTAATTACATGGAATAGAAAATGTGAAAAAGTAACAAAAATGTTTGGCATTAAAAATTTATGCATTATTTCTCTACACTTAATTTAAAAATAAGCCAATAATACAATACCACTTGAACTTACTAGTTCACACTGCCTTTACATATCTAACGATTAATGAACATTTTTTATTCACATTAGGCAAACTAGACTTTCACTTTCTGATTTGTGAAAATAATGATGAAATTGTGTCTGATTAACAATTGCCCAGGAGCAAGGCCCACCACAATCAACACATTCTTTGATTAAGCTTCTAGTGGTAGGGAAGGGAAGTTAAAGATAATTTAAAAATCTAATTCAGAATCACAGGTAGCTGCTAACAACATTAGGAACTAAACAGAGCAAAACCATGGTAAGTAGCTATTCTGCTATTGAGATTGCTTGCCATAATGGGTATAGCTAACATATTCATAACACGTCTCCATGAAACTTACAGAGTTATTGTCATCCAAGCATGTCCAGTGATTTCAAACACCTCCCAGCCCCTAAGCTCAATTTCCATAAATGTAATTGTTTATACAAACAGCTAGGCTCTTTCCCTTGATATCACTGTCAGTGGTTACTTTTTCAAGGTAGCAGCACATAAGCCTGAAAAAGCTGTTATCTATTCCTTTTCAAGATGCTTGTTATGAGCTTGTGAGATGGCTCAGGAGTTAAAAGCACCTACTGTCAAGCCTGACGGCCAGAATTCAATTCCTGGGGCTCACATGATGGCCTAACCAACTTCCACAAGTTGTTCTCTTGACTTCCATGCATGTATATAATGCACATAATAAATAAATGCAGTGAAACTGTTTTTGAAAAATGTTATCATCTGATTTAGACAAGTATCCAAGAGTACTGTATACTAGAAGACACAGCAAATAAACCAGAAGACTTGTTTTCTCAAAAAAACAAAAATAAAAACAAAAACAAAACAAGGAACAGTTCCATTAAAAAAAAAAGAAAGAAAAAAGTGGGTTGGGGATTTAGCTCAGTGGTAGAGCGCTTGCCTAGCAAGCACAAGGCCCTGGATTTGATCCTCAGCTCAAAATAAATAAATAAATAAATAAATAAATAAATAAATAAACAAACAAACAAACAAATAATGTAAGTGCACCCTTGTTAATAAAAACCAGCAACTTTGTGTGTGTGTGTGTGTATATAAATATATTTATAATCTATAACTAAAATATAAGCCAAGGATTCCATTAGAAATTAAGAAGTTAACTCTTTTCCTGACAGTATGTATCTAATACCCGCCAGCCCCTTCTGGGTCTTGTCTTGATAATTCTGTTTTTAAAAAGCAAACAAAAATTTTCATTCATTATCTAGCAAATACAAATAGACAGTATGTCTCCTTTCACTAATAGTAAGTAGCTAGAATACTAAGATTTTTTTCCCCAATCAAGGAAGCAGGAAAACAATGGCTATTGAAATTTAAAAAAAAAAAAAAATCACCATTGTCATGTAAAAGGAAACTTCAAAGCAAAGCACCAGAAACCAAGAATTTCTTATAGAATACCAATCATTTACATAACCTTTCGAGGCAAATGCAGTAAATTAAAGTTAACAATGACTGCTATAGTTAATGCATTAAAAGAAAAAAAACGGTAACTTTTTTTAAAACTTGTCTACTAGTTTTTCTAAATATTCTGAAACACAGACACAGGAAGGCAGGCAGACAGCTGGATACAGACACAACAACCTTGTAAGAATGTATGTGAAACTAGAAGGCACTCACACTAACTGGTGTTTAAGAAAGCATACAAGGAGGAAGCCCCTGGCCTATGGTTAAACATTAAACTTCTTAAATCTTTTGCACTGGTGAAAATGAAATAAGGAAACAAAATGTAAAAATCATGGGAAACCCACTGAATTCACTAGAAATATGTTAACATTTTCATATATAATACAATGTAAAGCTCTATCATTAACTCTACCCTAGTGCTAACTGGGATAAATTATTATTATAAAGCATAGCCTTTTGAAAACTAACATTTGTAAGTTAGAATTAAAAATGACTGATAGGGTAGAATAAAGATTTATTTTTAATTGATAGCACTTACCTTCTGTCTTTCCATTTTTCAACATATGCACTAGCCCAGAATTCTCCATTTCTACAATTGTTTTCATGTGCTTGGAAATGAGTTCCCTTTCAACCACCTTCACAATGGGCTCTTCTGTGGATTTGTCAAGGCAGTGCATCACCCGCTCTATTTCCTCATTAATTCTAGCTTCTACTTTCTTTATATATACCGAAGCACTGTTTTCGGCTAAAAATTTCTGGCTTTCCATCTGCAATTAAGAATTTTAAAAGCACAATAGAAAATTGTTTCTATTCTAACAGGGCTTCTATAGCATTACAATGAAAGATACTAAGCAGTATAACAGCTAAATATATTTCATGCAATTTCTTACTACAGATTAAGTCTAAATTAGTGTTTAAAGCATTTATTTACATGAAACTAAATGAATACATTACCTGTAAGCAGTGTTTTAAAGATCTGCTAATGTACTACATACAAATTTAAGCATCTGACCCAAGTCAACAGGGGAACTTCTTCCATTATTACTGTAAACTGTAACTACAAAGATTCACTGCGTTCGTCATATGCTTTGCTGACAGACCATTGTTACTGAAGTTCTCCTGCCACTCCACTCCCAACCTTAAAGTACACATACATGCAATGTGAAAAAAAGAGCATTTAAATAACTATTAATCTTGTCTATCAAACACTAGCCTTACTGCTTTCAGTATTACTAGTGTCATCCCAATAAGATTGTAACGTACCTGACAGTAATATTAATAATCAATGTATCTTAAGAATTGCATAATAAGACATGTTGATACATGTTATACAAAAATGTACTAACATTCTCTACCTAGCAAAAGTAGTTTTAGTCTTTAAAATCGAGTTCCTAAGAACACTTTATACTAAACAAAAATCCTGGCAAGACCATCTCCATTCATAACCATGTTCCCGTGTTTCTAAGTACACTTGTTATACACACATATGCTCATTACAGCATATTTTGAGATGAAAAAAATTAGCACTAAAACCAACTGATAAATTATTTAAAAATAAGGATTGCTTCCAACATTATAAACTCGTAAAACATGCCCCAGCCTCTTCAACATGGCCAAAGATTTTTCTAATGGCTAACTACAAACCAATTAGGAAAAAGGCAGCAACTCCATTTTTGTTTGTTTGTGTATAGGTAATCAATCAAGCTCTATTTTAATACACATCTAATGACTCTTATGAATGAATTACTGAACTTTTCTAAGATAATAGTAATTTCATATTGACTTATTTTTAAAGCATATTATCAGTAAAAACTTAGTATTGTAGTAAAATATCTATTTGGGCACCATTACATTTCCTCTGTAAAATACAGTTACTGTATAAGGAAGAATGCCTGGTTATCAATATCTTATAACTCTTTTTACATTTGTCAGCACTCAGTGTTATTATCATACTTCATTATTATTTTGTTCTAATATAGCCTTGCTTTTAGAATTTTACTGGTTTGGGGTAGCATGTAATTTTTAATAATTTTACTTTCTTGAAGTCAGATTTAATTTCCTAATCAGTAACCTTTAAGTTAGGCAAATATGTCATATAGAATCACATACATTGCTAATATTTATTATATCGATAACTGATAGAAAAAGCCTGTAGAGACTGCATTAGTGATAGGTACCTCTGAATTTATCGTAATTAAATAAATGCAATAAAATCTTAAGGGTAATTACTTCTAAGCTTAGTTTTTTACGCATACAATTTTACAGTGGAAAGTTTTTGACTATTAAATCAATGAGCAGCTCAACAGTGTGTAGTAGGAACATGAAGTAGGGGTTCTAAAGTTTTGGGGTATGTGTGTGTGTGTGCGCGCGCACGCATGCACGCATGCAGTATCCTCTTTCCAATGGGTTCTAGCCAAAACAGGTTAAAATTACTAGTTGGTTGGTTAACTACAGTGAATGATGCTATGATCATCATAAAAGAGTATTTATCTATACAATCATTGATTACCTGAAAAAATTCTGCAGACATTTCCAAAAAAGGAGCCTCAAAATCTTCCTCATAGACTGATCTTCCTTCAAGGCCTAAAATCATTAACATCTGACAAGCATTTCTTATTGCTCCTCTGTCAAAAGAAGTTTCATTAATTGATAATCAATATATTAAAGACATGTAAAATACACAAAAATTTAACAGAAATACCTTTGTAACATTTAGCTTTTATCAAACTGACCAGTTTTCCATAGGAAACTCATTAAGAATGGATATGGAATAATTTTAATCAAAAGCCCATCTTTACGCCAGGCGGTGGTGGCGCACACCTGTAATCCCAGTACTCGGGAGGCAGAGGCAGGTGGATCTCTGTGAGTTCGAGGCCAGCCTGGTCTACAGAGCTAGTCCAGGACAGGCTCCAAAGCTACAGAGAAACCCTGTCTTGAAAACTGGAAAGCCCATCTTTACTATGAAGCTGTTTATCAAGTTATCCTTACCCTGTCATACAAAAATTTTAAAGCAAGTATGCTTAAGAAAAAATTTTATTTACTTAAAAATACAGAGGCAGTTTAATGGGATACGACTGGAGAGGAAAAGGTAGGTACACAGGTAAAGTAGAGTAAACTGGACAGCAGGACAACCTATGTTAAAGCCAAAGAAATACAAGATTTTTTTTACTAAATGACTTTAGGACAATCCTGATTAATCACCAAGTTCAATCAGTAAGAACTCTGCAAGCTCACTGCTCCTCCAAAACCAAAGAGAGAAGGAATCTCACATGTTTCAAACCACTCCAGCAGCAATATCACAAAAATGGTCCTGTCATGTCAAGAAAAGTGACAGGTAAGACGTGGAAGTGGTTCTGGGATATTCTAGGGTATATTCAATATTTTTCTACTTAAAAAAAAAAAAAGAAAGAAAAAGAAAAAGAGTCAAAGTTAGACAAACGTCCACAAGGCACAATGGTCTATACCTATAGTTTAGGCTTTTTTGGGAGACTGGCGGGAAACACCTGTGTTCAGGAGTTCCAACATTGGTCTGCATTCATAGTGAGACCCTGCGACTAAAATAAGATGGGGTGGGCTACAGGGGTAGGCTACAGATGCAACATTGGCATAAGCAAGGTCCTAGGTTCAATTCCCAGGAATGCAAAGAAAACAAAATATTAAAAAAATAAGAGGGAGGAGAAAATAATTTAAAAAGAGTCCTTAAAAGGAAAAAAAAACCTAAGAGACTAAAAGTTTATTACATAGTAAAAACAAATAAATGATGGTTTGTTTCTTCCAACTTATTTTAAAAAGTAAAAAAGCTTAAGACAACTATCCTCATTCTGAGTAACTGAAAACAGTGAAAGTCTTTGAAGATTCTAGTAAATACTAAACACTGAAGTTTTTAATTGTTAATGAAATTATTACATCATCAGTTCTTAAGATATAAACACTAAAAAGCCAAAACCAAAAGGATAAATGGTATGTATACCTGTCTACGACTTCTCCTTTCCGCTCTCTGGCAATCATATCCAACAAAGTTTGCCGAAGATGATCCCTAATACATCCATAACGTACAACTTGATCTCGAAAAATTATTAATCCCAAATTGTAGACATTTTCTACATTATTTTGTTGTACATATACACGGTCCTGCAGTTAAAACAAAATAATATTAATCAGAATTAATGCAAATATAAAATAATAAGCTATAATAAAATTTTAAGCACTTCAGAATTTCTAATCTTCTCAATTTATGTAAAATTGAATCTTTACAATTTACCATGGTTAATAAAACAAATTTAAAATAATTTTTGTTAACTATACTCCTAAAATGGATAAAATGGGAAGTCCTGGTAATTGTAAAAAGTTTTTTGTTTGTTTGTTTTGGCTACATTATAAGCCTATGGAACATTAAACAATTATTATAAGAAGACACACCAGAGAGCCAACGAAAGTATAAAGAACATACCAGAAACTTAAGTGTAGCTATATAAAATTAGTAATACTCATTTATAGCAAATGCTTGATGTATATGGCTAATTACCATCAAGTGAGACAGAAGTCTGCAATTTGCAACATATATCAAAGGCTTACATGCTGTGGATATCGCTCTGTATAAATAAAATGCTGTTTGGCCAGTGGCCAGGCAGGAAGTATAGGCAGGACAAGAGAGAAGAGAATTCTGGGAATAGGAAGGCTGAGGGGAGAGACACCATGAGAAGCAACATGTAAAGACACTGCTAAGTCACAAGCCATGTGGCAAAGTATAGACTAATCGAAATGGGTTAATTTAAGATAGAAGAAGTAGATAACAAGAAGCCTGCCACGGCCATACAGTTTGTAAGCAGTATAAGTTTCTGTATGTTTACTTGGTTGGTTCTGAGCATCTATGGGCCTAGCGGGTAAGAGAGATTTGTCCTGACTGTGGGCCAGGCAGGAAAACTCTAGCTGCACTTACATGTGTTAAACTAGTTCACAAGATCTTAGTGTAAAGGGGTAGACAGTAAGATAAGATACACTGAAATATTTGCTGAGTGGAAATGCCAAGTGTTTTGTTTACTGCTAATTAGCACTGAGAAGGAATTCAACCTGAAGGTGAAGAGCATTTCCACAACTTACCCCAATAGGAATCTCCTTTTGTTACAACTTTGTTGACTTTATGTAATATACTAAATAATGTAGTTCTAATAATTTAAATCCCTGCAAAATTTCTGTGTTTTTGCAGATGCTTCCATGTTAATTTAAAAAGACCCTTTACTAATCTTAAAAGGGGCCAAGACTTAAAAAGTCATCCCCAAGAGATAATACATTAAGGACTAATTTTAAATGTTGTAATCTCAGGATTAGACCAAAGTACAATTATGTTTAAGCCCAACATTAGTAATCATCTACTGCAAAGAGTGCAAACAAAATTGTCTGCTTTTAGCTTGCCTTTCAAAATCCAAAATTCAGGTATTTTAAATATAAAATATTCTGAAAAGTCTCTGAAAGTTACATAGAGGAATGTGCATTTTATCAGCATAGAGATAAACCCCATTTTAAATCTATTTATAGATTGGGAGGCAGACCATGGGGGTAAAAGGAGGAATCAAGATGAGGTACCATCTCATACCTGCCCTTTCACAGAACTGGGCAAGGAGTCAGATCTTGGTACTTACTTTGCTCATAGCTCACTTCATAAACCAACTTGTAAACACAGCATCTTTAATACAGTATCTTAAGAAGAATAGTTTTTCAGACCTTGCTAAGAACAACTATAAAGACTAGAAATTTTTAAGAAAGTACTACTGTAGGAGTTGGGTAGAGAGATGCAGTCTATCTACAGCTTTAACCAGGTGATTTTCATGCCAATTCCCTTCCTCCGATATCTAATTAAGGCCTAGGGGTACTTATTATTTCCAACATATAAGTACTTTGCTTTATCCATAGATATTAAAGCTTCTATCATTTTAGCAAAATTTACCCTTTTCCTCCTGATGCCTCAAATGCACCAAGACATCTGTTTACTACGATATAAAAGATCAAACTCAGAATAGAAAAGCATGTCTAGAAGTGCCAAAACATACTATGTCAAAGTAGTTTTTGAGAAAGCTAAACTAAAGAAAGTAAAAGAATACCTCTGTGAGTGGGCCAAATGGTTTTATTACTCAAGGACTGATATTAGAAGTCATGCTACAAAAAAGCAAGTCAGGGTAAGTGGCTACAGACTCATAAAATCAGTGTGCAAAAGGAGGGAAATTTCAGTTCCACTATTCCTATCTAGTGTTCATTTGAAACAATGTTTGCTTTCAAGAATAAAAAACATTGGGGGTGGTGGCATACACCCATAAACCCAGCACTCAGTAGGCTAAGGAAGAAGAATCCCAAGCTCTAGGTCAGTTTGGGCTATGCAAAAAAAGCAAGCCATATTTACAAAAAACAAAAGGTGCAGCCTTGGCAATAGCTCAGTGGTCAAAGGTGCTTTCTGCCAAGCCTACTGACCAGAGTTCCATTCCCAGAACACAGGTAGGGAAGAGAGAGACACCCACACCTCCAAGTTTTCCTCTGACCTCCACCCATATACAAAATAAATAAATAATATCATAAAAATGTAAAAGCTCCAAAGGAAAGAAAAAGAATTAAGTAGAGTATTTAGGACACAAATTCTAAGTTCCACCTTTGGGTTGGTTGTATACCAAGTCTGAAAACTTAGTTCTTCTGTACACGGGAAGTCTTTATGAAATGTCTGACTTTAAAGACCAATAGTTCTACAATCTAACAACTTAGCAACACCCTCCTAAGCCAGAGTACTCATGTGTTACTCACCTACACTTTCCCAGCTGACCTCACTCATGGCCAAAGTTAAATGCTCTGAATATTTGTGAAAGGTGATGAATCAAGCTGTCAAGTGGGTTAATTAAACTCAATTTCTAACTTGAGAATCTATAACAATGTTTTCATTCATTTCTTATAATAGGAAAAGAACAAAAACACTAAAAAAATCTTTACAAATATCAAATATTTATCCTGCTAGTAAACAAGAAATAAACACTAAAAACTTAAACGAGCCTCAAATAAGCTTAATCATAAGGCAGTCTATCAAAAAGTAATATAAAAGAATTTTCAAATAAGGTTCCTTTCAAGCCATGAAGTAGAGGTTAAAAAGGCCTAACTCAATGAAGACCTAAATAATAGTAAAAAGTCAGAGCACCCAAAAATAAATAAATAAATAAAAAGTTTCTCTACAGAGTCAGGAAAACTCTATTTTTAGTTCATAGTTTACAAAATCAACCAAGTATTTCATTTTGTACAAAGGGTACCAGGTAAGGTGTAAAGTAGTAAGTTGCACATTTACTGTGTGAATACACACAGCAGTACCTACTGATAAACTTAGAAGAAAAGCATAGGGTGCATTACTAAAAAAAACTGGTGTGGAGACTTGGATGCCTTAAACTCGGTCATGGTTTCGACCAAGTGGGCTCAAAATCTTTCACAAGGATGTAAATACTTTTAAATAAATAATATTCTAGTTATTAAGAAAAAATTCTGTAATTTTCAATCAGGAACTATCTGCCAAAATCTAAGATAAATGAAAACCAGGTTTGTGTAAAGCTATATAAATTATACCAATTCATACAAAAATGTACTGTTCTCCACTGAAGACAAAAGATATCATTAGGAAATAATCTCTATTAGACCCATGTGAGTTCAGAAGACATGTATTCAAGTGACATAATTCAGTGGTTAGGAACACTGGATCAGGGGCTAGAGAGGTGGCTCAGTGGTTAAGAGAACTAACTGGCTGTTCTTCCTGAGGATCCAGATTCAATTCCCAGCACCCACATGATGGCTAGCAGTGGTCTCTAACTCCACACCTGGGCACTCCTGGGGATCTGATGTCCTCTTCTGGCTTTGGCAGGCACTGCACAAATGTGAGGCACAGACATCCTTTCAGGAAGGAAAAAAACAACAACAAAAAACCAAAAAACCCACAGATTCAAGGAGCATAAAGTATTTCTTTCCATCAGTCCTATTTCTGCCACTTAAATATGATCATCAGATATGTTTCCTTATCCATAACATCTACCTCAAATAGCAACCATATGTAATATTGACAACAATAGAAAGAACTGCCAAAGCTACCACTTAGCCTTAAAATAAAAACCCACTATATTAAAATAAAAACTAAGCCAGGTACAGTGGCACACACTTTGAATCCCAACACTCAGGATGCAAAGGCAGGTAGATCTCTGAGTTTGAGGCCAACTTGGGGGTTCTAGAAGAGCCAAGGCTACACAGAAATTCTGCACCCCCACCCCCTAACAAACAAAAACTCAAACAGAACAACAAGAGCAACAAGTATATAACAGTGAGTGGTGGTCAGGATGCAATTAAAAAAAAAAACAAAAACAAAAACCCAGCATCAATTACTGTCAAAAATTAAAATCAGAGTTCACCTATGACCCAGCAGATGTACTTCTAGGTATACACCCTACTAGGTACAGAAAGCAGGGTCCTGGAGGGGTATGTGTATTCCAATGTTCACAGCAGCAACTTCCAAGTCACAATTAAAAAAATGACTACTGATGAGTGGACAGGACAAACAAAATGTGATGTATATATAAAATAGAATATTATTTAGACATTAAAAAAGAAAAGAAAAGAAAGTAGTTCCAGGAAAGGCGCAAAGCTACACAGAGAAACCCTGTCTCCAAAAAGCAAATAAATAAATAAATAAAAAAGACATATTCTATAGCATGGAGGAGTAGATGCTACGTGAAAAAGAACAAATCCTGTAGATTCACTTACAGAGGTACCACAGTAATCAAATTCACTGATGCAAACAATGATCAGAATTGGAGACTGGGGAGGTTAGTAACGGGTTAATAGTTCCAGTTTTGTAAGAATTCTACAAGATGGTGTTTGCCATATCTTAAAAATCCAAACCACCACCACCACTATCACCACCCACCCACCCACCCCATACACCAACCCAGTGTTTAAAATCACCATTGCAACTTGGACTTTTGGGGCCAAAAAAGCAAGTACAGTTAGAGCAGCATTACATACTAGCACTAACACACTTACTGTCACTTAGTATCCCGAGAGGTCAGGCACAATGTCACAGGTTAGATTATGGGGGCTGGCTATCAAACAGACAAGGGTTCTGAAGAGGAAAGAAAGAACCAAACTCGGTCAATCATGAGATGGTTACTGGAGTGTGTGCTGCTGCTGACACAAGCACAACCATGTCAAGTCACCAGTACTTCAGACCCACAGGAATTGACAAAGCCTTCCTCTGGTTCAAGTGTGGAAGTTTAACAGTGTAACAATCAGCCACAGCTTCCTGATTTGGGACAACTACAGCCCATCCCCTAGCCGGATGAGATGAGCTAAATCGCCCGCCTCCCCACTCAGCTGCTGTGTACTATCAACCTGCCCTCTCCACTCAGATACATAAAATCAATGTGCTCAGTTTCTGGATGGCTGCTGTTGCTGGGTCTCCATTAGATAGCACAAGGCCCATCCTGTCTCAGCTTTTCTACAACTGTGTCTGTGTCCTTTCTGCATTCCCTCTTGGCCCCAGTCAGGTTTCCAGAACTAAGCCATGAAAGTCCTGGGCAGTTACTGATAGACAAAAAACAAAACCAAAATAAAATATCCAAACTAACAAAACAGATCTCAGGCTTTCAGCTGAGATCTCTAAGGGGCTACAGCCACTGTGTAAGAGAGCTATGGCCTAGCGGGGAAGGGGAGAAAGACAAACTAAAAACAGGTCAACACTAATAATTCTTTCAAGTAGTTTCCACTAGAACATATTCTATTTTGTCAGCCCACTAAAACAAAATTAAATTTTCTTTAGAAGATATCACAGCCTTCAGTTTTTCACATACAGTAGTACTAGCATTCAATTCACAACTATTAATGCTGCCCTCCCCCAACACAAAACAAGTAACTCAGACTCCACTTTTGAATACTATCTATGGGGGGGGGGGGATGAGTGGGTGGGTGGGTAGGGGGACAGGGGATACAACCCAGGAAGCCAGTGATCTAAGACCCTTATCTTACTCAAATAAGTGGCTTCAAAAAACCAAAAACTTAAGGTGACAAGGATGCTCTAACTGCTATAGTAACCACTGAATTAACAACTGACTATATAAATCTTAGCTAAATGAGTCTAAAACAAGGCCAAAGAAAATCAATAAAAAACAAATATAAAATATGAAAGAAATGTATCAATAATTACTTAAGTGTAAATGAATAGTAAATATTTAAAATTAAGACCAAATGCTGTCCTATGGCTGTGGTGGTCAGTGCTACCTGTCAACTTGACAGAATCTAGGATCACCTGGGAAATAGGCCTCTGGCCATGCCTGTTGGGATCAGGTTCACTGAGGATCCTGGACTGTGTAAACAGGAAGGAAACTGAGCAGCCACACACCCACTCCCCACTCAGCTCTCTCTCTCCTGACTGTGGATGTTAAGGGACCAGCTGCTTTAAGCTCTTTTGCTCCCTTGACTTCCTGCCACAGTGTACGTTGAACTGCAAGCTAAAGTAAACCTTCCTGAAGTTGCCTTTGCCAAAGTAATTTATTACAGCAATGGGAAAAGAAACCAAGAGAGAAGGGGTTAGAAAGCATGCTACTACATGGTACAAATGATACACTTCAAATAGAAAGCAGAAAAGAAAATATAAGTTTGCCACGCAGACGGACTAACCAAAAAGCTAGCAGCAGCATCAGACAACACAGACTCATGATGTGTCAATAAACGACAACATAACTGTCAAGGTGCCAATAGTTTCGGAGCTTAAGTATTCCCATGAAGTGCTCATAACTAATCTTAGAAAGTGACTTCTTCAGTGAGATTTTTACTATCACTTTCAACATAAAAAGCAAGAAAACAAATTTCAATGTTTCCATGGCTTTAGTCATCATTCCCAAGTTAAGTCTGAGAAACCAGAATTAACTTTTTCAACAACTGAAGAGAAGGAACATGAAAACAGAGCCAGTCATTACTGAATCACAACACAAAGGAGAATGTTAGTTCAACTCTGGGTTTACCACCAATTCTACCAGACAGAGATGATTTGTATGACTGACTATAACATTCTAAGGTGGCACAGCAAAGTGGTTAAGACCACAAGCACAGACTGAAAAAGACTAGGAATCAGCTCACTACTCTGTTGTTGGTTGTTTTTTACTCTTCCACCCAGCTCTCAAATCACTCACGGAAGCTTATTCTTAATTATAAATGCCCGGCTTTAGCTTGGCTTGTTTCTTGCCAGCTTTCCTTAAATTATTCCATCTACTTTATGCCCCAAGGCTTTTCCCATCCTCTTCTGTAAATCTTACTCTTACTCTGTGGCTTGCTGTGTAGCTGGGTGGCTGGCCCCTGGAATCCTCCTCATTCTCTGGCTACTTCTTTTTTCTTTTCTCCCAGATTTCTCCTTCTATATATTTTCTCTACCTGCTAGCCCCGCCTATCCTTTTCCTACCTTTCTATTGGCCATTAAGTTCTTTATTAGACCATCCGGTGTTTTAGACAGACAAAATAACACAGCTTCACAGAGTTAAACAAATTCAACATAAACAAAAGTAACACAACTTAAAATAATATCCTACAATACCCTGGATATAACTAAATAATCTTGCTAAATCAATTCCTCTAACCCCAACTCTTAATTACTACACCTTAAATTTCTTTATTCACAAAATGGAGACAATAATATTCAACTTACTATCTAGGTATAATAAAGTAAAGGACAGAGAGCTATGTAGTAAGAGATATGTGCTGTCATATACTCAGGGAAGTATTTTATTTTTATTGCTTAACTACTTTTAATGCTATAACTACCTAAACCATACATTGTAAAGAGTAAACCATAAAGTGCTTAAAATTAGTGCCTGTCATACAAGGTTGCTATCAGTCTACTTTTAAGAGTTCCTAAAGAAACTGTGATCCACTTAATACCAATCTACCTACGCTGCCTGTTTTCTTCCTTTTCTCCTCCCCCCAGATATAATATCTTGCTGTTCATTTTCAGTATTAAAATAGTTCAAAGCCTTAGAGCAGAAAGAACTCTAAAATTTTAATGATCTAACCAACACATCCTTACTATATTCTACAGATGGCTTCATGACCCTGCCATGAAAATAAAAGCAAGTTTTGTGTGGTACATAAACACATACATGCCTATTTCTAGGAGAGGATCCAGGAATTCCAACCATGCACTAAGAATTCTTGGGCTCCCAGAAAGCACTAGGGCTCTTATACAATAAACCTGGTTCATAGATAAGGAAAAGCAGGCTCACCCAGAGGGTTAAATAAGTAAATTAATGACAAGGTAGGAATTCTCTAAATTCATCATTAAGCATTTTCTCTCTGCTTCAAACTTCCCACATAAACTGGCAGCACTCCACTCCAAAGTAAGCTTTATTTCATCAAGAAATCTGTGCTATAAGCCCAAGTCCCACACACAGTTTCAAACCAGACAAAATCCCAGTACGGAACTGGGAAGGGCACACAAAGTGCTCTATTTGCAATTGATATTCTGCTAGCAAGAGGGAAACCAGTTTTTTCCAATGGAGTGTCACTTATATCAACCACACTCCAGGGGAAGGCCCGATGCCCAGGAGTAGTTGGCCAACACAAAATATACTCCAGGGTTTTTTGCACATTTTTCTTCATTATTTTTTGTCTTATTGGGCTTATTTTTATTTGATTTTTCTTTTAAGTGAGAGAGAGCACTGAAATCTACGAGAGACCATGAAGTCAGGTGGGTAGATCTGGGAAGAGTAAAAACGTGATCAAAATGTGTGGAAATTTTAGAAAGGTTATAAACACAAAATCCAGTTCTGAATACTCTAGTGAGGTCCAGACAAAGTGTAAAGGAAGGTTACTGTGATCCATGTGAGCCAAATTCCTTCTGTTCCTTGGATGAAAAAGACAAAGTCATCTGAAAGATTCTATCAACACTTTTTTCAAAGATCAACAGAATGTATTTGTTGGAATTAATGGCCATGGTTTCTGAGCACATTAATGTATTTTTGTCTTCCCACAAATTCCTTTATATACTCCCTAATCCCTTATTTGTTGTTTCATCTTCCTCACCTCTGCCTTGATACATCTTTAAGAGGTCATGTTAAATATGTTATATAGGGCATGGTATTTATAAATGAAATTCTCCCTTATTTATTTCCATAGTATATAGAAAAAAGTAAACCAAATGTTAATAGTTACAATTAACACAAATAACTAAAACTGTTAGTATAATATTACTCTATAAAACACTCCAATATGGTTAGGAGTGTAGCTCAGTTGGTAGAGTACCTGTCTACCATGCAGTTAAACCTTAGGTTTCCTCCTCAGTACCACAGGCATGATAGCACATTCTTGCAATTCCAGAACCCAGGAGGTGGAGACAAGAGGATCAGACATTCACGGTCATCTGTCACACAGTGTGTTTCAGGTCAACCTGGACCTACATGAGATTCTGCATCAAAAGAAATTCTAATTTTTTCCCAGTCAGGTTTTTAGATAATCCAAGCTGAAAATGAAACTTCCTCCAACCCCAAACTATCTTAAAAGCTACACATAAGGACACAATGAATGTGGAGCTGGAATGAGAAAGCTCAGCACTTAAGTGTCCTTGCTTATAACAGAAGGCTTAGGTCCCAGCACCTATAACAGCAAACTCTAACTCCAGTTACAGGTGACCTCATGCCCTCTTCTGATCTCCAAGGGCAGTAGGCACAAATACATATATTCAGGCAACTGAAACACAAAAATAAATAAACCTAAAACAAAACAAAACACCCAACAAAATAAAAAGCAATCTAACTAAGTGGTTACAAACTCTTAACACCTTCACCTGCCAAATAGGTAATGCAAATCTCACTCCTCCATGCAAAGGCAGAAGGATCTATGTGAAAGAGAGAGTGGAAAGATTTTAAGAGCCAAAGGTAGTGGATGACTTCAAGGAAACTGTTTTCCAGATACAATAATGATGCTTATCAAATGGGACAATATGCACAAGACCTGAACGAGCTGGGGGTGAAGGGGGGAGGGACACGACGACGACCAACCAGCTCAGGAGATGTAGGCATGAAGTTCCCATCCTGAACTGGTATTTGATGGTTGCTAGGAGAGCAAAACTAAAGTCATCTTTAATGGTATCTGTGGATACATCCACCAACACCTAGTATATCCACAACTACTCACACCTAGAAGTACTTGGCCAACACAGACTGGACTTAATACATAGAGAGAACATGAGTTGGGTGAGTAAGGAGGTGGGGGAGGATATGGAAGGAGTTGAGGAAGGGGATAAATAGAATCAAAATATTATACAAAATTCTCAAAGAAGTAATAAAATATAAAATAATATATTCTATTCATATTATATTTCAAAAATTACTTCATTTCAACATATACACATTCTTCTAGTTTTAAAATGTCATTTCTGATATATCTGAATTAAAACCAGAACAGTACATATATTTAAAAAGTGTGAAATAGGAAAATGAAGGACAAAGATTCTTTAAAAATTGGCTATGGAATGAAGATTTATTTTCTGAATTTAAAATAAGATTTTTTAAAGATTTATGATGATGATGATGATGATGATGATGATGATGTATACAGAAGAGGGCACCAGATCTCATTACAGGTGGTTGTGAGCCACCATGTGGTTGCTGGGAATTGAACTCAGGACCTCTGGAAGAACAGACAGTGCTCTTAACCTCTGAGCCATCTGCCTAGCAATCTACACCAGGTGGTGTTTTTTTTTGTTTTTTTTTTAAGAGCTGAGGATCAAACCAGAGCCTTGCGCTTGCTAGGCAAGCGCTCTACCAGTGAGCTAAATCCCCAACCCTAAATTAAGATTTTTAAAAGGCAGTCAATTCAAAAAGATCAAGTACTACACTGCTTGCTGTTTCTAGCTTGCACAAGGAGCTGCATTACGTTTTATGACACACAATGGTTTGTCCAGGCATTCACTGTCCACGTCCTCAGTTCAGTGTAAGTAGAAACCACACAATACAGTTAGGACAATAGTCCACCTTTCCTGAAGGTTTGTTTCGGTGGCTCCAAATACTAAATGTCAAATTTTGGAAATAAACAATTCCTAAGTTTGAAATAATACAGCGTTTCGAGGACATGAAACCTCACTGTCTCACTCTGACCTACCAGATTGAGTCAATGCCCTGTCTAGAATTCCCAAACTGCATTAGCCAGCACCCTATCCCCATGAAATCAAGTTTTCAGATCCACAAGTCTTTTATTCAAATAATTCTTATAATAAATCACAGCTCCAAATTTCAGTAAGCAATGGGATAATAACTGCTATGAATGTTGCTAAAGAACAGTTCTGAGTACAAACAGAGCATACTTTTAACCAGTAGGGTAAAACCCATCTAGACCACTAATAAAAACTGGTCATTTTCCTTAAGACGGGGTCTCAGGTAGCCTAGGCTGGCATCTAACTCATTCTGTGGCTGAAGACGATCTTCAACTCCTGATCCTCTTGACTATGCCTTCCAAGTGTAGGAATCATAGGTAGGTCACCACTAATTCCATCCCAGCTTTGACAAGAAATTTCAAAATGTTAAGTCGGAACAAGGTCAGACTTTGTCAAAATAGAGAATATGAGAACTGTCAGAGAATTTAAGTGGTATGATTTTTTTTGTACCAAGGAGAAAACAACAAAAGCAAAAAATAAAACAACAAAGGAACACCTGTGGGAGAAATACATAAAACAGGATAGAGTAGTGCCTAGTGGATGCTTTAGGACTAGTACACACACACAGACACACACACATACTTCTAAGATTAGTGCGCTAATTTCAAGAAAGAAATGGAAGAGTCTTGGCCAATAGATAGGAGCATAAGAAGAAATGAAGACATAGGGAGAAGAAATTAAAGAAGTGCCAGGTTTCTATATGAGCAACTAGAATTACAATTCCAGTTCATTTGGAGATGCCAAGTCTGAGTGCCACAGACAAGGAAGGGAGCCATCAACTAAATAGACAATGTAACCCGAACCTCTAAGGATAGTAGTTAGCATTTTGGCATCTGTTAAGGCCTGCCCTTAGGATCCTGACAGAATATATCCTCAGCTGCAGCCACTAAGAGCACCCCTATGTGCATTTGCTATTTTTCCTCCTACAAGGAGGGCCTTGCCCACCTCCTGTCTGTCTCTTTCTTCCTTTGCTCTCATCCACAGGGACCGGTCTCTGCCCCCTTCTCTCTCTACCCTTCAACAAACCTCCCATATGGGCCCTGTTGTATGGTGTGACTCCTTCCTGCCATTTTAAAAACACAAGATATATATATATATATATATATATATATATATATATATATATATATATATATATATATATATATATATATATATATATATATATATATATTTGGGAATCGTGTACTGAAGCACAAAGAGTTGTAAGAGTGAGTAGTGCAGTATGAGAAGAAAGATCAAAAGTCCAAAATCCCTTGATTTGCAGAGGAGGAAAAGGAGGATGTGGAGGAAGAGCAGTAGCTGAGGAAAAGGCAGAAGGTAGCAGGCATAAAGTGCTTTGTCACAGTAACCAGGGCCCAGTATATTGAAAGACAAGTGCAGCCAGCTGTGCCAAATGCTGCTAAAAAGTAACAAAGAGGAGGATTAGCAGTGCTCTCTGTATTCAGAGATAGCTCCTCCCTCCATGGTGATCCCGGTAAAGACAAAACAGAACAACAACTGGGGGAGATGCTTAACTGGGCCCTGTTTAGAGAGTGGATATAAAAAAAGAGAGGGCAAGTTTCCACATCTGCTAATGAGACATTTACCTGAGAGGTAGGTAAGAACCCTGGCAGGGAGATGGCAGTCCATCAGAAAAATCTAGTTGAACAAAAACAAAAACATTAGAAATCCCAAAACTTAAAGGCACAGAGTTCCAATGTTTTGGGTTTTGTTTTTAATTGATCTTATCAGCACTGGGCGTGTTTAAGCCACTCGTGCTCAGGATAAAATTCAACTAGGTTTTCCTGGTCCCCAATACAAGTAAAAAACCAACCAAACAAACAAACAAAAAAAAACAAGCAAACACAACCCTGGCCTATGAGGAAGTAAATGCCTTCCTGCATTAACACAGGTGGGGAGGAAAGACAGGGCGTGCCCAGGTCCTACCTGAATCTTTCCCTTTTCTGAGAGGGAGATGGTAGTCTTTACTAAGGGAGAAGCCACAGGGCAGAGCCTGAAGAGTGCAAAGCATTAGCCAGGAGAGCACTCTCACCAGAAAAGGGGTCTACAACTCCTTGAGCCAATGAAAAAGGCTACCAAGTCTGTGACAGTGGACAAAGCCTGACACAGACCCATCTAGTACGAGGTTTCCTCCAGCAGAGCATAGGGAAGGGTAGCATAAGTCAATGATCAAGCCAGCATTGTGCTAATATATGGGTTAACCAAAACATTAAGAGACTAGAAATATTAATACTAGCTAATTTTTACTGAGCTTATTACTATGGCCATGCTTTTCATAAATGATTCATATAAGCCCTATCACTACCCAACTGGTGTTTTGTTTTTGTTTTGTTTTCATTTTAATGAGTAACATGTGACAGGAAGTAATACACTGGCATGGTCATACAAGAAGCAGTCCTATACAAACCTTGAGATTTCATTAATTTGAAAACAGAAATGAAACAATTTTTAAAAATGAGAACACATAATTTTAAAATAGTTCATTAAGAGACAATGAATAATAAAATTACAATTCCAAGTGGCTGTTAGCAACTGGTACTGAATTTAAAGGCTCACCCCTGTTAAAACTGTAAAGGGAACAAGTGTGGCAAGTTTCTTTCACACTTGTATGTCACTTGGTCTTCACGTGCTATCGCATTTATCCTAAAATTGTTAACACAAGATGGACCCTAACCTGACATAGCAAACAATGCTCAGAAAGCAGTTACTTCGGTAGACCTCTTATTTCACGCCAGAAAAATGAGATGGTCTCTCTCACCCTTTTGCCACTAAGCCATCACAAAATCAAGGGAAAAGGCTTGCTTGAATTCACTCAGCAGAACAACAACAACAACCAACCACTCTGGTTGCTTGTTCTCACTGGAAATACTTTCCGAACGCAGCTTTCCTCTATTAGGTGAAGGAAACTAGGGCAAGCTTTTGTTGCCATACTGCAACTAAGGACTGAAAACTGAAGAGTAAAGGGTTGAACTCACTATGTCCTGTTCTCTAACACAAACACTGATAGCAAGGGCTGGAGACATAGCATAGTGGTTAAGAGCACTGGCTGCTCTTCAGAGGCCCTAGGTTCAATTCCCAGCACCAACTCTGTGGTTTACAACAGGATTCAATGCTCTTCTTTTCTGGCTTCCACGGGCAGTGTATGTACATGATGTACAGATATACATGCAGGCAAAACACTCATGCACATAAGCAAAGAAACAAAAAACATGGATAACAAGTCATTAAGAGTAAAATCAGAGGCTGGGTGCATGCCTTTAATCTGAGCACTCGCGAGGCAGAGTTTGAGGCCAGCCTAGTCTAAATAGTGAGTTTGAGGACAGCCAGAGCTACATACAAGAGAAACCTTGTCTCAAAAAATAAAACAAAATGCCAAACCAAACCAAAAACCAAAGGGGGTTAAAAGGAGAAAGAGAGTAAAACCCAAAGTTTCTCAAGCCATCTCACTAAACACTATCTTTTTTTTGAATGATAAAAAATGAAAAACAATACCAACAATAATAGATTATGTATCCAATGAAACTCATATACTAAAATAAGACCAACTGCACTAATACATTGCCAGGAATTTACAGGAGAGATGGATAGCAGCTATAAAGAATATAACTATAAGAAATTGTTTATACTAAGACATTTTTGTCACTGTAAATATTTATAGTTAGCGTTCATAAACTTAGAACATTCAGCTTTCAAGTCATGCTGTAATTTAGCTACCTTTACCTCAGGAAGAGGTATTAAATAAGACTTTTTAATACTTTTTATTTTGAAGCACAAGCACTTGGTTTATTTTTTTCTTCTCTTATGTATGTTCCCACCTGTGAATGCAGGGACATATGCATGTGCCTCTTTCTCCTTATTCTTTTGGAGGCAGAGTCTCTGAATCAAACCCAGAATTTGCCAATACAGGTAGCATAGCTAGTCTAGCTAGCCAGATTTCTCTGCGGACCCTTAACTCTACCTTTCAAGGCTGGAAATACAGATGAGCCACTGCACCCACTCAGTATTGGTATGAGTTCTAGGGATCCAAACCCCAGCCCCCTTGCTTGCTTGGCAAGCAAGTATTTACCACTGAGCGGTCTCATCTCTCAAACCCAAATGAAATGTTTATTTTTTTAAGGGAAAGACAGGAAAAACCATACTTACCATATACATTAGTATGTCTCTAATCATCACCATGGCTGTTTGATGATCATTCCAAGCTTGATTTAATGTTTGAAGAAAGTTGTTATTCAATGAATTTAGTACATCTTCTCGCACCTATTAATAGAACAATTCATTAGTTTATGCACATATAATTAATTGATATGTTCATGTATCAATTGTTCAATAAAGTAATCAAGTAGAATCTTTAGATTTAAATCAAAGAAATATATTATAGGCCAGGCAGAAGTTAATCTGTAACCTGCACACAGCAGACTACCAAATGTGGAGTTAATAAGAGTTGAGTTGGACTGTGGGAGACTTTTGAGTCTGAATATTTGTAGAGGTGTGCAGCATAGTACTCATTTCTTGTCCTCTAGGATTTTGAACCCTAGAATCAAAAGCAACCTCCTAGGTAAAATAAAATCCCAAATGCTTATAGTGAACAAGGCTTTATTCTTGGCCCAAGGCTTCCAGGCCCAATATCCTCCTACACTTTCTCCAGGTATGAAGCTGAAGACCACTGATATGGAGTCAAGCTGCCTGAGGGCCTGCCAATGCTAGGTCTCTGAGGAGCTCTGTGACTTTGGAGAAGTTATTTCACCTACAGAACTTGATTTCCTTACATATAAAGGATTTTGCAGGATTGAAATGAGGAATATATTAAGGTACAGAGAACAGTGCCTGTAAGTTTCTAAACACAATAAATGTAAACCTCCAGCAGCAACCATGATTGGCCATTCTCCTGCTCACTCAAATCACATGGTCTCACTCTACTTTCTTCTACTCAAATCTCACCCCTCGTCTTTCCTGACCCCTTCCTTCCTCCCTCCACTCCCCACCTACAACACTATTTCCAAATCTCTCTATATACACGTTCATTCTATTTCCCGCTCTTTACTTCTTTACCTTCTGCTTCATTTTTCTTCCTACTACTCACTGTTATCTGACTACATTACATATTTATTTATTGCTTCTTCCACTAAAACCTAAATGCCTCTATGGTGGCAGAATATCTCTGTAGCTGTTCCTCCTTCACAAATAGTACGGTGCCTTGTACACAGAAGATGATATAACTGTGAGTCACTTTCAACAAGTTAAATATTTTCATCAAGATTCCTGTGTCTGATAGGCCTTCTTACTCCAATCTCAGTAAAAGACCACTCAACTTTACAGTCTTTCTAAACCTACAAGCTTGCTACCACTTTCTCTTAGTTTCCTGCTGTGCTATCAGCCCAATAGTTATTTATTTGCCTAGAAAACAGACTTTCAAAGTTGGGGATTTAGCTCAGTGATAGAGTGCTTGACTAGCAAGCGCAAGGCCCTGGGGTGGGGGGTGGGGGGCACAACGACAGACTTTCTCTACTTCTAACTTTAGAATGAAGAAGTAATGTGGTTGTGTGCCTAGGTCATATAATTCTTTGAAATTACAATTGGACCTTCATATCCATGTGTCCCACATCCACATATTCAAACAACAATCAATCAAAAATATCTGGGAGAAAAAGCCCATTTCCTACTGAAAATACACACATCTTTTGTTCTTGTCATCATCCCCAAACACAACAGAAAAGCCTTTTCAGAGCATTTGGACTATACTTGCTATATGTGACTTAGAGATGAGTTCAAATATAGAGGAGTATGTATGTGCAGATTCCACACACAAGAACCAACTGAACACTTAATAGAGTTTGGTTGCTATGGGGATTTGGAACCAATCCTAGAGGACAAGAAATGAGTACTATGCTGCACACCTCTACAAATATTCAGACTCAAAAGTCTCCCACAGTCCAACTCAACTCTTATTAACTCCAGTCCAAACACATGTCAAATCTTATTGTTTAGGGAATCTCAAGCCATGGTGCATTTGTGAAGCACAATAATTAATGAATCAGGATATACATATCTATAAATCTGAGTTATAAATACATGCAAATAAAATGTTATTCTATAGGAAATCAATTATAAGATGGGTAGAAGCAAAGATTAAAAAACTAAAATGCTTTCAACATACAACAGACTAAGTTAAAACCAAGGAAATTGTGTCTGATTTGCTTTTTTAACTTTTGAAATAACATTTATTCATTTAGTGTGTGTACGTGCACTCACGCATAGATGAGTGTATGTGTATGGATGGAAGTGTGAGTGACACCCAGGTCACAGAATGCCTGTGGGAATTGGTTCTCTCGATCAAGTAGGTCCTATGTATTGAACTCAGACTGACTTGACAGAAAATACTATCCCACTTTTTCTTATATGCTGGAAAAAGGTAAGTTATTATATTTCAATAATGGGATCATAGCCTACCCAATGTGTAATATGAAAACTAACAGACTAAATCATAAACCCAGAATATGACATATTTTAGCTTTTAAGACTGAGCACCTTAATTTTAAGGTATAGCTCCTGGATTGCTCCATAAATATACTGACTGTGAGTGAGTGTGTGTGTGTGTGTTTGTGTGTGTGTGTGTGTGTGTGTATGTATTAGTTGACAGTTAATCAAATACTTTCACATAAGACATAACTGTAAAATTATTGAGTAATTAAATAATTTCAATCTTTATTTTTAAATATTAAGTGTAGGACTTGTCAGTTGCAAATATCAAAGGTACGTAACCACCCCCCCCACCAAAAAAAAACATTTTGAAGGCATGCCCATTTACAAATGCCTTCATCAAGCTCCATATAACTCACTGGATCACTATATTTTGAGTATTAATTAAATGAGAACGTGACAATGCAGGGCAGGTGTGGTAGTCAACAACTGGAACACAAGCATTGGGAGGAGATAACAAGTTCCAGTTGATAACAAGACTCTCAAAAATAAAGACCTCAGACAATCTACACATGAAACTCATGTATCCCAAATACCAAAACATCTAGCCATTTTTTAATTATTTCAATTATTAAGAACTGAACTTTCATAACTATTATGAAATTGAGTTAAATGGTCTGAGAAATCATTTCAAGTCAGGAAATTATTTCTAAATGTACACGACACATTTGTTGAATGAAAAACTGATCAAATAAGTTAGTATTACAAAGTATGTTGTCTAAAATGTACTGATTATACACTTTAATATACCAACAAATATTTCACCTAGTGTAATGTTTACAATTTATATCAGTGTGGTAGTTTTACTGAGATGTCCTTGGGCATTGAATATTTGGTCCCTAGTTGGTGGATGTAAGATTAGGAGGTATGTCCTTGCTGGAGGGAGTATGTTGCTGGGGCCACTTGTGAGGATTCAAAAGCTATGTGTTGTTTCTTATGAGATCTTCCATGTCAGACATCTGTTGGTACACCGTCCCATCATTATCAACCCTAAACCTCTGAAACTGTAAGCCACGAATAAAACCTTCCTTCTATGTGTTGTTTTGGTCATGGTGTTTTACTACAGTAATAGAAAACTATGACAACCAGCCTCTGGGTAAAATTAAAAAGACATCACACAGCACACATTGCAAATGATGCTATTTGCATCATTCTTCAAAGAACTATGCTATCAGTTAAATAGTGAGCTTTTACCAGGTAGAAAAATCTGACTAAAAGTTATTTTATTATTGTTTTATTTGTTAATTACTTATTTATATATATGAATAGTTGTTTGCATGTATGTATATGCATTATGTACATGCAGTTCCCACAGGGGCCAAAAAGGGAAGGTGTTGGAATCCCTAGAACCATTGTGGGTGAAGGGAAACAAACCTAAGCCCTCTGCAAGAGCAGCCAAATGCTCGTAACTCCTGCCTGACCTTCCCCCCAACCGAGTCCCACAATTATTCTAAAAAACTGAGCATACACACAAAACCTAACAAAAAATGAAGTCTCTTAGACATAGCTGTTATACTATTCTTAATTATATGAGAAAGTTCTTTTAACAATTTCCTACAGAAATCTGTCTACCCTTAAGAAGTAAAAGCAGTGACTGGAGAGATGGCTCAGTGGCTAAGAGCATTGGCTGCTCTTCTGGAGGTCCTGGTTTCAACTCCTAGCAGCCACACCAATTAAAAAAAAAGAAAAAAAAAAAAAAGAAAAGACAAGAAGTAAAAGTGAAAATATTAATCCAAACACAATAAAAAGTAAAAACAAGATGAAAATTCAACCTTTACAAAAATTAACCCATTTTTTGAAAGTAGCAGAGCAATCTGTATCTGTGTAGTTAACACTGTTAGTCATTACTTTTTTTGCACCAGTAGGGCAAATGACCAGAAGCTGCTATAGAGGCAGTCCTACAATGAAGGGACTGCACACACCAAGTACTGAAAGAAAATGTACATTAAGTTCATCCAGGTGAGCTGACATTTGAAGAGCAACACAAGCATAGAAGAAGTAATTGCATCAGAAGTTAAGAGTAAGATGGAACCAACTGTGATGAGGAGAGAAGCAGTGGAGAACTAATGGCCGTGTAGTACTTGGGCTTGCAAAAGAATGAGAAAGTCTCACAGAACAGTCAATCAGTCTGCAGAAAATTAAAACCACTTAAAAACTTTTGAAAAATAGATAACTGTCAAGAGCACAAGAAAGAAGACCACTGCCGGCTAGAAGAACATACTTACAAAGACCTATCTGATAAAAGACTACTATCCAAAGCATACAAGAAAAATTTCAGATTTAATGAAAAAACCAAGTAACCTTATTTTTAAAGGAGGCAACAAAAGGTACCTAACTAATGATAAACTGACAGCAAGTAACTATGAAAAATGTTCAACACGATGTTATTAGGATAGCTAAAACAAAACATAGACAAAACCAAATGTTGATAAATATGTGTAACAGGGAGCTCTTATTCACTGCTGACAAGAATGCAAACTTATTAAGAGAAGGGGGCAGGGGGTGGGATGGAGAGCTCTTTCCCTGCACCACAAAAATCGACAGACATGCAAACAGTGATGTACTACTAAGCACTAAAAGGAAATACCAGACCAAGCTGTTAAAAGGAGGAGACTTAAATGCATCACTCAAGCAAACACAGTCAATGTGAGCAGGCTACATGCTGTGTGATTCCAATTACATGATATTCTAGGAAAGGTAAAACTAAGAAATCAATGAAATATTGGGTTGTTGGTTAAGGGAAAGGATGAATAGGCAGAACACAGAAGGATTTTTAGGGCAGTCAAAGTATTCAGCAGACTACAATAGTTATATACATGCCCAAAATTATACCTTTAATGCAACAGAATCAACTCACACTAAAGGCTTATATAAGCTATGGGCTTTGGGTGGTGATGAGGCATCAACCAGTGTAGGTTAACAAACAAATGTACCATTCTGTAAGGGATGTTGGTCAAAGGGGAGGTATTGAGAGCCAATGGGGAAATCGCTGTACCTTCCATTCCATTTTGTTAGAAATCTAAAATTTCTCTGGAAAACAAAGGATATTTAAACAAATTTTAGGACCAAAGGCAGACAATCCATATAAAAGTAAAATGCTGCCTAGGCAGTTCTGTTATAAGGCCTAGATACAGGAGACCACTGGCTTAAAGAGCCATGTCAGCCTTTCTGGTTTTTAACCCACTTCAACATCATCGTAATTACGCTCCTGTAACACGATGTACATAATTCTGACTCCTGATATTTAAGGCAATGGTTAATATTTTACATTATCCCTCACTTTAAATAACAATAGTCATGGTTGTATTTGCAAAGCATCAAAGAAAGAGGCTTTATTATAATGAAAATACATCACTTGAGAATTAAAAGTAACTGTCACCCTGATTTGTTCAGGCATGGCTTAAAAAAGGAAAAGATATAAACTGAACTCCATCAGAAAATTTTGAAGTTTTATTCTATAGATGCTGTTAAAATGAGAAAAAGCTACAGAGAAGCAGAAAAATCAAAGAAAACAAAATACAAACAAAAAAATTCACACATCTCAGTACAGAATTCAATTTTATAAATGAGTATCTTAAACAGACACTTCACAAAGAAAAACATAAGGCAAATTTTCAAGAATATAGATGAAAACCAGGATGAGAAATTACTAACAATGCTAGAATTGCTGAAGTAAGCTGCCAGGATCAAGTGCTGGCAAAGATTTGTAGCAAATGGAAGCAAATTAGTATAGCCATATAGGAAGTTAAGCATTTTATAAAGTAATACATATATATTTAACATATGCCCCAGCAATCTCACTTCTAAATATTTATCCCAGAGAAATTAAAATTTATCAACACAAAGTTTGTACACATACATTTATAAGCTTTAATCACAATCTCAAGAGGCTGTATATAAGAATCATCTTTTGCTGGGCGTTGGTGGCACACGCCTGTAATCCCAGCACTGGGGAGACAGAGCCAGGTAGATCTCTATGAGTTCGAGGCCAGCCTGGTCTACAAAGTGAGATCCAGGAAAGGTGCAAAGCTACATAGAGAAACCCTGTCTCGAAAAACCAATAAAATCAAATCAAATAAAAAATAAAATAATCATCTTTCATTAAGCACGTAGGTAAATCAATGAGCAAATGGTGATACTCTTGAGACAAAAGAGTATGAGTTGGTCATCAACAAAAGGGACCAACTAATGCTGCTTCCAACCTGACTCAGCAGAAATAATTACACTCAAAGAAGCCGGTCACCAAACGTAATAAACTGACTCCAGTTACAGGACATTCTTGAAAATACAAAACTATAGTGAAGAGAACTGATCAGTAGTTGCTAGAGATGAGAGGACAAGGATGGCTTAACTATGAAGGGAGTGTCACAATTGAAGAGTTTTGGGGAGTAAAGGAACTGTTACACATTTAAGGTAGTGGTGGCTGCATCAATATGTATGTATATATGCTAAGAATGAAAAAAAAATGTGTGTGGAAATAAAGGCCCATAAAAATATATTCATTAAAAACTGGCAATAAAATTCTCAAGTTGGACCTGTTTATCATAAACTACAATTCCACAAGCGTTGTTAAAAGAACTTAAATGCCAAAAATTACTGGAGTTGTTAAGTAATTTCAACATTTAAACCAATACTGCAACAAACCAAGTCTGAATACTATTTGTTTCTGTGACTCCAGCTTTTTCTTACATCTTAAAAAAATTTCAACTTTAGCTAAGACTGAAGGAGAATTACTGAGTCAAAGGAAATCTCTATTTTTCAATAATTAAATCTGTTTATGCATAAACTATGTTCAGGCTGTAGTTGACATACTCTCAAGTCAATAAACTACTGGCAAAGAGCAGGACCTGGACCTGACAAGACAGCCAACAACACAAGAACCAGTCTCTTTGTTCTGGGAGAGTTCCTGCAGATGGACAAGAAGGCTGAGGCTGGGCCATAACTCTTCAGTAGGAGATAATCTACCAGAATATTCTACCCTCCAATACACAAAATTTTAACCATCAATTAAACTCTAAACTTTAAAATTTTAATACTTAAGGCAAAAATTCCAAAGAGCCAATTTTATTCAAATGTCTACATAAAACAGAAATCATTATCTAAAACAATATAATTCTAAAGTTTACCAAAACTATAACAAAGCCATATAATTAGTAACAAAATGGAAGTGAAAACTAAGGATTTCAAGACTCAAAATTCAAGTCAATATTTACTCTAAATATAGACAAAATTCTTCCAATATTTCTATCCACCCACCCATCTATCCATCCATTCATCATGAGACTACATATAGCTTCAATCCCCAGTACTCCAAATACTCTTACATTTGTGTTAATCCACATTAGAGAATTGTGATTCCTAAGTACATCACAGTACCATGAAAGAAAAGGAAGCTATATATAATATATAAGGCAACACACACATAATATGTAAGATATACATACATAGTATATATAAGATATGTAGAATTTTGAAACAGACAGTAGATGCCTTTCTGCTTCTTAACTCTAGAACATAGTTCATCTGATGACAGTTTTCTGATGACATCAGTATAATAAATACAATGTCTAACATACAGCCGTATACCATATTCTTGCATTATGAACCATGTCAGCACTTCAGATTACAGGTATAATCAGTAGATCTCCTATATACAAATGATAAAGGGGCTGAGAAAGAAATCAGAGAAACATCACCCTTTACAATAGCCACAAATAATATAAACTATCTTGGGGTAACACTAACTAAACAAGTGAAGGACCTGTATGATAACAATTTTAAGTCTCTGAACAAAGAAATTGAAGAAGATATCAGAAAAAGGAAAGATCTCCCATGCTCATGGATTAACATAGTAAAAATGGCAATCTTACCAAAAGCAATCTACAGATTCAATGCAATCCCCATCAAAATCCCAACACAATTCTTCACAGACTTGGAAAGAAAAATATTCAACTTCATATGAAAAAACAAAAAACCCAGGATAGCTAAAAGAATTCTGTACATTAAAGCAACCTCTGGAGGCATCACCATCCCTGACCTCAAGCTCTACTATAGAGCTACAGTAATAAAAACAGCTTGGTACTGGCATAGAAGCCAACATGTGGACCAATGGAATCGAGCTGAAGACCCTGACATTAATCCACACACATATGAATACCCGATTTTTGACAAAAAAGCCAAAACTATACAATGGAAAAAAAGAAAGTGTCTTCAACAAATGGTGCTGGCATAACTGAATGTCAATATGTAAAAGACTGCAAATAGATCCCTATCTGTCACCATGCACATAACTCAAGTCCAAGTGGATCAAAGTCCTCAACATAAATCCAGTTACACTGAACTTGACAGAAGAGAAAGTAGGATGTAGCCTTGAACACATTGGCACAGGAGATCACTTCCTAAATATAACACCAGTAGCACAGACACTGAGAGCAACAATTAATAAATGGGACCTCTTGAAACTGAGAAGCTTTTATAGGGCAAAAGACACAGTCAATACGACAAAAAGATCTTCATCAACCCCACATCTGAAAGAGGACTGATCTCCAAAGGTATAAAGAAGTCAAGAAACTAGACATCAAAATACTGAGCAATCCAATTAAAAAATGAGCTACAGAGCTAAACAGAATTCTCAAAAGAATCTCAAATGGCTGAAAGATATTAAGGAAATGCTCAACATCCTTAGCTGTCAGAGAAATGCAAACAAAAACGACTCTGAGATCCCACCTTACACCTGTCAGAATGGCTATGATCAATAATACTAATGACAACTTATGCTGGAGAGGATGTGGAGCAAGAAGAACACTCCTCCACTGTTGGTGGAAGTGCAATTTGCATAACCTCTGTGGAAATCAGTATGGCGATTTCTCAGAAAACTGGGAATCAATCTATCTCAAAACCCAGTCATACCACTCTTGGGCATATACCCAAGGAATGCTCAATCTTACCACAAAGATACATACTCAGCTATGTTCATAGCAGCATTATTCATAATAGCCAGAACCTGGAAACAACCTACATGTCTGTCAACTGAAGAATGGATTAAGAAAATGTGGTACATATATTCAATGAAGTACTACTCAGCAGAGAAAAACAATGGCAGCATGAAATTTGCAGGCAAATGGATGGAACTAAAAAATATCATCCTGAGTGAGGTAAACCAGACTCAGAAGGACAAACATGGAATGTACTCACTCATAAGTGGATACTAGATGTAAAGCAAAGGATAATCAGACTGCAACTCACAGATCCAGGGAGGCTACCTAGCATGGGGGGACCCTAGGATGACTGTGGCTTATAGTAAGTTTTGGTTTTGTCCAATCATTGGACAAGTTTTAGTAAAACACTTCCCTATTAGAGTAAGAATTTGTACCGTATCAAGCTGATGAAAGAATATGCTGGCTGTACTTTCAGAAGGGGATGCTAAAATCTTTTCAGATTATGCATTAGCCCATAGAAAAATGTCTGCCATAAATCAAACAGTGAAGGGGAAGATGAATAGGAATCTCACTTACACAACTTAAGTAAAAAATAGCTGTCGGAACAGATGAAGATAGGTTTCTTCTGTATCCCAGAATCAAATCGATATTTATGTGTATAATTCAGCTATTATTTGGCTTAAAAGAGGTTACTGGGAAATGTTTTTATTTTTACTATTTTCTACAGAGAAAATATTTTCCAGTTTCAAATAATCCTGGACTTTTGAATTATAACCTGCTTTTATATTCAAGCTATCTGTGTATTATTTCTCCTGTAGTTGTACATAAAATGTTTTTATATTCAAAAAAGGATAAATACTATATCTTGAATGTAACTCATGCCACTGAATAGTGAACTTAAAAAATGGTTACAATTGCAAATATTAGGTTCATTTAAAAAAATAAGGTAGAATGTAATCACCATATATTATATGTGTTTATGAAACTGAAGACAGTGATGTTCTAAAATAGCAAAGAAAGTGGTGAAGATGTCACGGGCCTATGAAGACGCTGGACTAAAGTCTATCAAATTGTGCAAACAGACAAATTGTATACTATGTGATTTGTCAATAAAGATTTTATGAAACGTAAAAAAAAATTACAGGTATTGCTATCCTTTCCTCTAAAAAACAGAAATGCTAATAGGACTAGTTTTCATACTTTGTGGAGTTAACACACAATGCCAAAACTCCAATCACTTGCATCTTCAACATGAACTTGAAGTGATGTTGCTATTGCTTTCTTCTTGCTTCAGATTTCTGTATCTCAAACCAAACATCTATCAAGGCTAAGAGAATAAAGGATACATTATGTAGCTATTTTACGCTTTTCAAAACACCATGAGCGAGCTTCCTGAACGTCTGTCACAAAACTCAATGATTATTCGGTAAGTTACCATGTTACTCAAATTATTTTTCATTAATTTAAGAATAAAGGTAGGAATAAAAAATACACCAATAATTTTAAATAAATACTACAAAAATTCACTAAAAAAATTTTTTTTTCTTCCTTATGCCAGATTTTTCTATAAGTAATTTTACTAACACATAGTAATACAGCTTTTAGGACTTTACAAAGACCACACAAACTTCAAATATTTTAAATTTCAAACTGAATATTCCAATCTCTAGTTGTCTAAAAGCTTCCCAAAAAACCATTAAGTCATAATATCAGATATCAAGTACTGTTCAAAAGAATATACCACAATATTTCCTTTTACTGACAGACTTATGCTGGCTTCTATTAGGCAAAGGAAGATGCTACAACACTGTAGTGGGATACAAAATGCATTCAATCACTTTATAATCTCTATAGGAATAGGAGTCTAATAATTATGATCAATTTGAATTCCAAAGTAGAGATACAGAAATGTTTTGGGTAGTATATTTTCATAGTTTCACACATTAAGGTAATCTGTTGCAAGTTAGAGCGACGAAACTTGCTTGTTATTTCTTTAGAAGCATTCTTTTTGGGGAAAAAAAGAACATGTATTGTGTACATGGGATAGTCAGAGAATACTTGTCAAAGCCAGTTCTCCTTCCACCCTATGGGCCTCAGGGGTTGAATTTAGGTTGTCAGAATTTAGGTTGTCAGGTTTGGCAGATGAACGCCTTTACCAGAAAAGCCCATCTTGTCTGACCTAAAAGCTTTCTTTTTTATTTTTTACTTTCTTCACTTTTTGTGTATATAGTTGTTTTGCTGCATATATGTTTGTGCATTACATATGTGCAGTATATAAACAAGCAAGAAGAGGGTGTCAGATACCCTGGGACTGGGGTTACAATTGTGGGTCACCATAATGGATGCTGGGAATCAAAAGTAGGTCCCCTAGAAGACCACCTAGTGGTTACTGAATCAGTCTCTTTAGTCCCCTAAAAAGCAATCTTATTTTCAAATATTCTTTCAACTCTGGGGACACAACTCAGTGGTAGAGCATCTGCCTATCATGTATGAGAGAAACACCTTCAATGCCCACTTCGGCACATACTCTTTTAATCTTGTGTTAACCCACATTAGAGAACCATAATTTCTAAGTACATTACAGTACCATTAAAGAAAAGGAAGCTTTTGGGGGAAGGTGCGTTAAAAGATACACAAGGCCTGTAAGATGGTTCAGTGGATAGGCACCTGATGCCAAGCTGTTATGAGTTCAATCCCAGAGACCCACATGACGAAAGGAAGAGAACTGAGTCCCAGAAGTTGTTCTCTGACTTCCACATGCTTGCCTTCATACAGATGTACCCCATACATATACCTACCTACCTACCTACCTACCTACCTACCTACACACACACACACACACACACACACGAAAATATGTAAACAATTTATTTTCAAAAGGATGCAGACTTAAAAAAAAATCTCCCACAGAGGGATTCCACTAAGATCTAACATTTTAAAAGCAATTATTTCCAATGGCTAAGATGTCAAGAGAGGTGTTAAAAGCTATCACATCACAAGTATACAACTAAAGTATGAACACTGGGATTGTCAGTTAACAATGTGGCTCCTAGAATATACATTCAAATCTCAGAACAATAACTGAAATGCTGCAAGACACAATGCCTCCAAGTCATATGATGCACTTAGGTGGTTACTTAGTAATAATCTGGGTGGATAGAGGTATAAGCCCCATAATGTAAGGAACTGGTGGCTATAAAAACATGGTTGTTTCCACTTTGCCAATTCTTTCCAACAGAGTCACAGAGATGAAGAGGCTTAACTAACCTACTATTATTCATTCACTGAAAAGGTCATTCATTCACATATCTACTATTATTGAAAGACCACCAAGATGACGATGACCACCACGACCACCACGACCACCACGACCACCAGCAGCACCAGCAGCACCAGCAGCACCAGCAGCACCAGCAGCACCAGCAGCACCAGCAGCACCAGCAGCACCAGCAGCACCAGCACCACCAGCACCGTAACAGAAATGAGAGGAAGGTGTTAACTGCCTGACTGTACTAGTAATTTACTTAACAAGTTATGCAACAGCTGATGGGTACTAGAGAAAATGTTAAACATCATTTTAAACCTGGCTCTTCTGACAGCTCTTTTCTGAATCCTCCTTAAGTGTCTCATATCCTATAGTTACCCAATTCTCTAATAATCCTTTCCCTACCCTAACTCCAAACAGCACTTGGGGGTTACCTTTTTGTGTTCAGGTTACTGTCATCATGCAATGTATCAAGAGATTTTACTGCCTAGCAGGCAGCCTTTTCTCTGATCCTATTATCACCTTAAGTAACTCCAATATCAAACAAAATAAGTTCTCAGTTTCTCCCAAATACTTGAAGTTAAAGAAAAATGTAAGATGGCACAAGAATTTAAGGTAAATGTCAAGGAAGCACAGAAATGGGTTGACACTAAGCATTTTAGAATGTTAGCTCCATCTGAAGTCAAGCTCTTTTAAAGTTCTCACAGTATGTTTCAGAGTCCAACCCACAGCATCACTGCTACAGGTCTTTGCAGGCCTTTTCTACTCCGGCCACCGACACAAATGTCTACCTGACTTCTTTCCCATGGAGTATTTTCCTACTGCAAGTGTTATTTTGTCTTTGTTCTCATGGTAAATCTTTAATAATCTTTTAAGGGTTGCCCAAAATTGACCTTTTTGTATCTTGCCTTGAATTCCCCAGGGAAAGTAATTTCTCCTTCAATTCTGATTACCTCATTAGAGCTTCTTGTTGGAAGGCACCCTTTCTGATTTTAGGGTAGCTGAAAAGAAACTGGAAAAACTTCGAATCTGTGGGTATCTGAACTAAAACTAATGAAAATGAGGTAATGAACCTGCAGATCAGTTAATGGAAATCTTTCCTTCATTTTTCCTACCAGTAGTACTCTTAAGAGTTGCTATCACTATATTTTAATCATAAATGCAATTAAAATTTCTCTTTACATTGATTTACATTTGCCTAAAAATGAGAGAACTCAAAAAGTTTTAATATAAAAAAGTTTAAGTCTTCTCAACTAACTGACTTATAAAACAGTTCGAAGCTTACATGTTACCAACTTCATTTCCACTAGAATCCTTACACAAAAATACCCTAAATCTATAGATGACATTTAATACAGTAGCTCTTCTTCTCTCCACTCATAAAAGAAGGGAGAAATCAAGATATTGAGAAACTGGTTTACACGGATAGAATTTTCTACTGCAGGATAACAAATTTAAAAAAAAAAAAAAAGGAAACAAGCTATTTGTTCCACAAGTAAAACTGCATTTACAAAGTAATTCAAGAAAGTAGGTCACCTAAAATTTTAAACTATGCCCTCTTCCAGGTTCCAATTTCCCTATCTGTAAGATAAAGCATCAAGAAAGTCAGACTTACAACCCACCGTTCGATCAAGTATGTGAATCTAGAACCTCTAATGCACACAAAGGCAGTGAGGTCTGCTTGACAGACTGTAACTGCCTGAACCAGGGCCTGGAACATACAAGGTCCTCAATGAGCAGTTCTCTGAATGATGAAAAATGAGCAAGATGAATCTCCTCTTATCCTCCTTCTTCCCATTCAATCAAAGTAAAATAGCATTCAAAGAACAAGATGCTTAGATAAAAAGATTCTGAAACACCACTGGAGTAAATGCTCTATATAGCAATAAAAACCTAGATTTTAAAAGTTAACACCTTTTTCCTCAGCTATAATCAATCCAAAGCTTTCACAGGTTCATTCATAAAATACATTATCCAATTATATTATTCAAGTATATTCAATACTAGAGGGTTTAATGAAAATATTAGTGCCAATAATAAATAAACCAAACCCCAGAAATATGTTGAGTATTAAAAACAGACAATAATAAAGTCACACCAAAACTAGTTTCTTCTTGGACTTACTGGAAAAGATTTTATTCTAAACACATTTGTGGTTCAAATATGAGTAGTAAGCATCACAAATTGTGTTTCCAAGTCTTAATAACCTAAATGTGCCAAACATGGTGGCTCATGTCTATTGTCCTAACACAGGAGGCTTAGAATAGCCAGTCTGAGGCCAACCTGAATTATACAGGGTGACTCTATGTCAAGGCAAATCAACAGCCCAGCATGATGATGCATGCCTTTAATCCCAGCACTTAGGAGGCAAAGGAAGAAGTGGATCTCTATGGGTTCTACACAGCAAGTTTCAAACCAGTCAGGGTTATATAGTCAACTGTCTCAATAAGTAAATACATAAATAAATTATTAAAATGATAAAATTTTAAAGAAAAATTAAAACAAGCCAAAGAAGCAAACAAAACCCTAAATTTATCATACAACCCTTATTTCACTAAAGGGTTAAGATTTAAAAAGTGCAAATTCTAACCTCGGCTTCATTTGTTCAAGATGAATAGCAGAAGAATTGGGCTTCTAAGTGCAGTTCTCATTTCTACTTAGTACTTTCCCAATACAACTACATCTAAGTTACTTATTCAATAGATGCTGAGAAGGCAGAAGGGTAATTTCCTTACTGCAGGACAATCCTAGAGACTTGTCAGTTACACTTAGCATCCCAAATAGGAAGCATCTAAGGAAATCGGCTTCATCCTGACCCTATCTACAATTGGGGAAACTAATGATCACTAATTCTAAACACAAAGCAAAGCTGACTTTTAACATCTTTCTAAATTCCTTACACACCAACCATCAGCAGGTAACATTCCTTTTACATGTGAGATACTGTGTATCTGACAACTTGTGTGCTATAACTCTTACTATATCAGTATATATTATTACCATCACTGGTATAAATCAACTTCTGGATTACTGTGTTCTAGTCCTCTTCATTTCAACTCTTAAGCCCTCTAAATTCTCCAAACAGCACAAGTAGGACTTTAATAACCTATATAACAGCATGTCACCATTTTGCTTAAATCACAACGGGCTCCAACATACACATAATTAAGAACCAAGCCATTCTGCCATAGCTTCAAAGCCTGGCATGGTGGCTTCTGACTCCTTCTCCAACTTCATCTTGTCCTGTTCCCAGCAACTACCACCTCTTAGACTTCTCCATTCTCACAGTAGATTGTCGGTATCTTTACTCTAGAATTGATAAAGCATGTCTTGCTGCCTATTAAAATGAAGTCTCACTGGAATCCCACCATAAGTATTTGCTTACATATGGTATCTGCTGCTTTGTGCCTTAGGAGAAGAGCTAAGGAGTGTGACAGAGAGTGGCTGAGAAAAACAAAACTACTACTTGGTTTTTAAAGACAGACATGCCACCTAGGCATTCTCTTTGTCTGGAGTGCTCTTCAACCCTCTCTTCTTCTGAGGCTCTGCTCATTCTGTAAGCCCCAATTGACACGTCACTCCCTCAGAAAGCCTAACTTCCTCCTACAGCTCCTCTCGTTACTCTTCCTCTAGCATGCTTTTATTGTATTATTAACTAAGCATGCTTCTGTCATGGCTGCAGATCAAGCACGTTCTGTTTACCAACACATTCCTTACACCCTACTCAGAGCCTGACAAATAAGAAATCCCTGGCTTGTAGGTCATTACGAACACAAGGGTACTTCAGAGGCACTCACAAATTTGTATGTAAAATTTCTTGAATACAAAGCATATTTTTCTTTTTGGTTTTTTCCGAGACAGTGTTTCTCTGTGTAGCTTTGCACCTTTTCCTGGATCTCGCTCTGTAGACCAGGCTGGCCTTGAACTCACAGAGATCCACCTGGCTCTACCTCCCGAGTGCTGGGATTAAAGGCGTGCGCCACCACCGCCCGGCGAGAATATTTTTCAGCCATGCTTCAAATTTGTTTTCTTTAGAACAGACAGGGGAGAGAACAAACCTGTGAGAAACTAGTGTTCACACTTACTCAAATAAGACAGTATTTTTCTTATGGGAAGGCACAAAGACCTCATACCCACTGTTCTGTTCTGTTCTCAAGCATTTCACTAATCTCTTTTGAGTTTCAGTTTCCTAACAGGAAATATTCTAGAGACAATACGCTACCAAGAGTAGACGAGAGATAGCACTTGGATTATTTGGACTTTCTTAAATCCTCACTCCATATAAAAATTCCATTTTCTTTTAACTCTTCAGTCTGAAAAGATGGGTCTTGGTTATTTATAAAATAGTACTAAAAGTCTACCTATCTTATCAATATGTTATGCAGATAATTCAGGTAACTATAGGCAGTAAGAAAAGGAAATGCAATGCAATACTGCTTTCCATTAAGAATATATTGTATATTACATCATATTTAGCATTACTGAAGAATATATTCACTGAACCAGCTGATACTTCCTACATCCAGAGAAAAACATTTTGAGCTACTATGTGCTGACCTCCCCCCATCAAATAACAGTTCTCTCGCGGTAGTGATCCATTTGTTTAACACTATTTGCAGCTATTTTTTTCTCTAGGAACAAAAATGAATATAAATAGAAAAGACAAAAATGAAAAAAAGCAAAGATACTAGCAGAGGTTCAAAACTGAATTCATTTGATACACAGAATGACGGATGTGCGGAATCAGTAGACTTCCTCACTAAAAACACCTGGTTAAGTGTGGGAGGGGGGAGAATCGTAACATTTCAGATGCTGGAGACATATTAAAGACTGTGTATAGAAAGAAAATCAGAATAGAGTATATATGCTTTCAAGTTTAATTTAAACTTTAGAACAATCAACATGAATGCATGCCCTTAAGAACATACTGAGGGTAAAGCCCTTATGAACATGATTCAAAGTCTCTCTCTGCCATGTGAAGATATAGCAAGGAAGCAGCTATGTACAAACCAGACAAACAGCTCTCCCCAGGAAATGAATCTATGGATATCTTGGTCTCAGGCTATATGGCATTGACACCTAGAACTGTGAAAAGTTGTTTAAGTCATCTGGGTCATGATATTTGTGACTGCAGCCCAATCTGAAACACGTTAGAAGATCACACTAAGCCTAAAATCTCTTAACATGGCAGAAATACTCTAATGCTAATGGCAGAAATACTCAAATGACTTCATTATGTACTTAATCACGTTTCAGATTCCAAAAAGTATTCACTTAAACGGGGACTTCGGGGCTGGAGAGATGGCTCAGAGGTTAAGAGCACTGACTGCTCTTCCAGAAGTCCTGAGTTCAATTCCCAGCAACCACATGCTAGCTCACAACCATCTGTAATGAGATCTGGTGCCCTCTTCTGGCCTGCAGTCATACATGCTGTATACATAAGTAAATAAATCGTTAAAAAAAAGGGGGGGGGGACCTCATACTCTCACTTTTCTCCTTACTTTTTCCATGAGCCAATTTTTATCAACACATGATTGCAGATTTTTTTCTGAATCTGTGCCCAACTTACCAAGCATTGTTTAAAGTAATAGCAATACCAAAATTACACCTTTTAACCAACTCCTACTAAAACCCTTCATCAATTCTTTAGTATAGTCTTCACAAGGACCCTGTCAAGTACATGTTCTCATTTTCAAAAGACAGATTATTTAATTCTTACATTCAACTAACCTGAAAGTCCCACCCACATGGCTGGGCCTATTGTACAGTAAATGGGGGGGGGGGGGGGAGTTAGGATCAGCCAGGCGGTGGTGGCACATGCCTTTAATCCTAACACTCAGGAGGCAGAGCAAGGTGGATCTCTGTGATTTCAAGGCCAGCCTGGGCTACAGAGTGAGATCCAGGAAAGGTGCAAAGCTACACAGAGAAACCCTGTCTCGAAGGGGGAGTGGGGGAGTTAGGATCATTACTGTCATTCCCTGACAAATGTGAACTTAACTTTCTTAATTTATTTCTCCATCATTCTGATCCCACATCTAAGAACTGGTATTCCAATCCTCTACCCTTCAGTACCTTTAAGCAAAACACTCATCTTTCCTCTTTCTTGTAATGTCTAGTTCTTGAATTAATCTCCCTTATTCTGACAACTACTTGAGTTTTCTCCTGCACATCCATCCCTTGACTCTGTCACTTCATTCTCTGAAACCTAATGCTTACTCCTCAGTAAGCACATACTACCAACCACCAAACCTTCATGTCCAGTTCTGAGTTTTCAATTATACATGTGCTTGTATTTGAGGATATTATATGGGGATAATGACTTCTAAGGTATTTTCCAATAATAAAAACTGTCAATATAACCTAAAATAAAACTTAACCCTTTCCTTTACCTGCTGCCAATCATGTTCTATTCTGACATCACAGTACTCCTATTGGATGCACCACAATTTGAGAAAACTAATTTTGCCTGCCTTTTTTCCCAAATCTCCGTCATCATTCACTCATTTCTAATCTATCCTTTTACTTAGGTTTTTCAAGATTCTCTTCTGATTCTAATAAACATCTGCCCAATTCTTATTTCATTTCTCCTCTTCCTACACTGTCACCCACTTGTACCTTTTAAACCCTTCCACTGTTTAAATCCCTTGGTGAGGCATTCAAATTTTCTTAATCTTTTCCTATGCTCTTTGCTATATAATAATTCAATAATCCAGTAATTATTATGCTCCATAATTAACAACTCCTTTTGTCCTAAGAGTAACCAGTTTATGAAAGAAAAAAAAAAAAGAGTAATCCAGTTGTTCTTTTTTAATACTATATACTAGTTGCTATACTGGAGTGCCTCCCACTGGATACATCCCCCAATCATTTTTTTTTTAAAGACTTGATTTAATTTCCTCCTTTCTTATGAAATCTTATAGCTCGCATTAACTTTTCCTCCACATAGTCCCTAAGCTATTATCACCTACACAACTCACTTGCCACGTAATGTCTGGGGTTTCACACTATTACCAAAAGTGTACCATCTCTCACATCCAAGTAAAAACAACTTCAGAAAGGGATAGTATACACTATCTGTGCATCTAATGCACTTTTTCCGAAAAGAAAGCACAGATATTTAACAAATTCTGACTACATGATGAACATAATGCTCTCAACGTCAGGAAATACTAAACTACCCTAGCTCATGTAATCTCTCCACCCCACCTTCCAGAGAAAGAAATTCTAGAAGATGGACAGGAAGAGAAAGCTATTTCGAAACCCTACAATGATGACTCATCAAAGAACCATCAATGACCGTGGAAACCACCAAACAGAAGTTTCTAGAAGAATAGGACATTCATACAGTATCAAAACATCACTGAACAGATACTTAGGAATTACAAAGGGAAAAATGGTACCTTCACAGTGAAGAAATCTGGCGGACACCAAGTGATCAAAGTTAACACCACCAATAATGGGATAAACTGACAGCATGTGCCTCCTGATGTGATGCACTGAGGACACAACATCACTTATGTGTTATTCCTGCCAAAAATGCACAACCTGAAACTAGTCATGAGGAAACAATCAGACAAACCAAACACTGAGGGGCAATCTGTAATCAACCGACCTACAACCTTCAAAATTGCCAATGTGCAGGCAAACGAAAAGTCTGAGGAACTCAGCATGTGATCCTGGATTAGAAAAAGATTACTATACAAGACATCACTGCTACATAGGACAACCAGTAAAATCTGAATATGGACCGCAGCATGGTACTACACTAATGTTAAACTTTCAGGTTTTCCTCGTACCGCTTTGGTTACATAAGAGAATTTCCTTATTCACAGGAGAAATGCTACCAAATAATTTAGGGTAAATGATATGAAAACCTTATTCGCTAATTGTTTGATAACAATCATAAGTAAAAATTAGCAATAGAACGATGTGCAAAAAAAATGTGGCAAAATGTATATGTTAGAAATGTGAGTTCATTTTACTATCCACAAAACATTTCTGGCTTTTCTCCCCAAAATATTTCAGAAATTAATATCACATAAAAAGTATCAATGAATCTGAGATATATCACCATTGTATTTGACAACCTTAAAGCAAGACATTGTAGTAAGGCTATTTCATAAATGAAATTAGTTTTGCAGTCTGTTCAATGAAAATACTTTATAATGTTAACTACTTCTTTATTTCACATTTACCACAAACTTAGCTAAGATGATTAGTCTACTTCAATTAGTGAAAGTCTTAAGGAATTTTTTAAATAATATAGTCTTCTTATTTTCAAATACACAGAAGAGAAAGATAAAAGGCTAGTTGAAATATAACATTTAATAAGCATTTGTAATTCACTAATGTTTTCTTCACTATGATTATATATTCATTACAGACCACAAACTTCCTTTTTTCTCAACTATCATAAATTGTGATTTAGTCAATTATATGTTTTCAGTAAGGTTTTACAATACAGTGATATGTTAAATATAGGCTTCCTGTAGCCTTGAAAAGAATGTTAAACACAGCATAGTATATGGATTCTCTATAGTCAAAATTGTATTAGCAACAGTCCTTTAAATTGGGTACCTTATTTATGAGATGTTCAGTAACAACTTCTCTTAGTCCAGTGTAGAGCTTTTCTCCATGTTTATGCAAAACCATTGTATATGCATTTCTATAGAGCTCCTCAAAACTAAGACCACTGTTATTCTTACGCTGGATTTCTTGAATTGCATTTTTCAGAAGGTCCCAAATGCTGTTTACATATTTTTCATCCATGGTCATCTGCAATATCCAAAAGAGAGAAGGGGGAGAAAGGTTAAGAATATTTCTGTAGAGTTGGGGATTTAGCTCAGTGGTAGAGCGCTCGCCTAGCAAGCGCAAGGCCCCGAGTTCGATCCTCAGCTATAAAAAATAAAAATAAAAAAAAAAAAAATCAAGACTATTTCTGTATTTGTTCATATCATAAATGTTTCGACTATGACTACAAACTTGTTTGAATCTGTGATGGTGTTATAATAAAACACCCAGAGCCAGATACTGGGGTGAAAGCTGAAAGATCAGAGAAGCAGAGCAAGACACAGCCAACCTCACCTCACCAACTCAACTGCTCCTGTTTCCTCAGACTGAAAGCCTGAGTCCTCACCCAAAAAGGATATCAGCTGAACTGTCTTAGTTCCTGTTTCCTGTGTCTTAAGTATCTTTCTCCACCCTGCCATCACTCCCTGGGATTAATCTAGTGGCTGGCTCTGTCCTATGATCCTCTGGCAAGGTTTATTGGAGTACACAATGTATCACCACACAAACCTGTATGATTTATAAAAGCATTAACAACTATTTTATTTTAGCAAACAAAATAAGATACATCTGAAGTTAGTTGAGCTAAAAGAAACATTCTTATTCATTCCATTATAACCTCCACCTCTATACCTAAGTATATCAAAACTCTCTACTTTAAAATCACGATTTACATATCTACAAGTCACTTACTTAACCCTTTCTTGTTCCTTACAAAAATATTTGTCATGCTAAATTCCAACAGCCCACTCCTTCACATGAACCCATGTAGTTAAAAATACTAACATACAGCAGGGCAGCAGTGGCACACACCTTTAATCCCAGCACTTGGAAGGCACAGCCAGGTGAATCTCTATAAGTTTTAGGCAGGCCTGGTCTACAGAGTGAGATCTAGGACAGGCACTGAAACTATGCGGAGAAACCCTGTCTCGAAAAACAAAACTAACATACTACTTATATTTGACCTGTTTAAATTCATACCGACTAACTCTAAGTGTGACCTTCCTGCAACCCTACAAGCCCAATTTTCTAGTCTACTATTATAATTTTCTAGATGATTTTGCACCATATCCTCACTCAAATGCTTCTGTTGCACTGAAAAACAGAAATTGGGAGACACTAAACAAACTGATCATATCCACCAACATTTTTGTTTCTATGCCAATATAATAATCTGTTAATTCTTACACTGCAAGTACAGAAGAGGAGCCAGAAGCAAACACATAAATGCAGGATGTCAGGCCCCACCTCAGGCCTTCAGAAACAACCTGCATTTTAACAGGAAGTCTAAACAAAATCTATATACAATGATGTCTTTTGTGTCCAGTCTCCTACTAAAGGAGATCCTTAGTAGGATCAATGCTAATTTTCCCTCTCTACTAAATCATTCCTATTTACATCTAAAATTATTACTTTTCCATCTTAAAAACATATCTTCACAATCCTTTCTTTTTTTGAGCTGAGAATCAAACCCAGGGCCTTGCACTTTCTAGGCAAGCGCTCTACCACTGAGCTAAATCCCCACCCCCACAATCCTTTCTTAACTTCTTTACATTTACAATGAAATAATTAGATAGCAAGGGGTTGGAATGGTCCTTTATATTCAGTGTCTCCAAATTCCATTTTCCCATTATACCTCTAATCCACAACAGTAACTTTCATTGCTACCATTTCACTAGGACTGTGAAAAAGTCACCAGTGACTTCTAGATTCATAAATCTAATGTTCAAATTTCCACATCTCATTTTACTAGACCTATCCAGCAGTATTTTGAAAGAACTCATCAATTCTATGTTTAAAACAAAAATTTCACTTGCCTTCCAAGCACTACAACCACTTATTTTTCTTCCCATTTCATTGGTTCCTACTTCTCAGTTTGCTTCTGGTTCTTACCACTATCTCCAATCCTAGACTCATGTGCTAGGGAAAGCATTTATTTCTATGACATTAAGTCACTCTCAAATTCCCAATACTCTATCTGGCCCTGCCTCTTGCACACTACTGGTATTTTAGGTGCATATTAAATGTTCCTACTAAGCATATCAACTCCTCAAGTTTCAAAGACAACTCCTAGTCTTTTCCCCACATTCCACTTGCCCTGCAGCCTTTTCTGCCTTTCTTCCAGGTGCTAAGGGCAAAATCACCATCTTTGGCTATTCCCTCACTTCAATTCCAACTCCAAATAGAAATCTTGTTCTCTACCTTCAGAGCACAAGCAGAGATCACAACCCTTTCACAATAGTTCCATTCATTAATATACTCATGGTAAAACCACCATCTCTCAGACAGATCTAACAGCTACTTCACAATTCTCAGCTTGTCTCCAGAAAATGATCTCCTGAAAACATAAATCAAATCATGTCACTTATCTGTTCCCAACTCTCAAATGACTTTTCATTTCCCCTGGAGTTAAAGTCAAAAGCTTGTACAGTTCTCCTACAAAGCCTTATTATTTATCTCATCCACCTCTCAACTTCATCTTCCCCCTTGCTCTGTGCACCTAGTTCCCAACTCTTCTTTGGAATACATAAACAAACTCATTTTAGCTTTTGTGTTTCTTAACTTCTCTGTCTGAAATGTTTTTCCTCAGACAAACCTGAATGTCTCAAACCTGGCAGCTGACAAGGAATTCGTAGTAAGTACCCATCCTATTTACAGTATTAGCCTCTACTCACTACTAACCACCACCACCCCCAAAATTCACCCCTATTATTTTTCTTTTTTCAAGTTTCATGAAGGTAGAAAAAAAATTTTTTTTTTAATTTTCTGGAGCTGAGGACCAAACCCAGGGCCTTGTTCTTGCTAGGCAAGTGCTCTACAACTGAACAAAATTTTTAATAGCCCCTAAATAATACTTGGTATATAACAGGTATTTGTAGTTGCTGACTGAGCAATCCTTCTGCTAATACTTGACCAAGGAACCCCTTTAGTATTACATAAATCTACTTACTCCGCTCAGTATTTACAAGTTGAGAAACACTAGTCAGTCAGTACCACTCTGCCCTAACTGGGTTAGAATTACTGAGTCAGTAGAATTTTTTTTGTTTGTTTTGTTTTTGTTTTTCGAGACAGGGTTTCTCTGTGTAGCTTTGCACCTTTCTTGGCTGGAACTCACTTGGTAGACCAGGCTGGCCTCGAACTCACAAAACTCACAAAGATCCACCTGGTTCTGCCTCCCGAGTGCTGGGATTAAAGGCGTGCGCCACCACCGCCAGGCAGTCAGTAGAATTTTTACCCAAATCATATTTATGCATAAAAGAAAGCACAGAAACTATTTCACTTACCCTAGCTGAAAATAGCAGCTAATAAACTGAATCAAAAGTATCCTTAAGGTGACTCAAACTCAGTCTAACAATTTGGGGTAAGCTTCAAAATGTGAAATGTTAACACAACATTTCCTTCCATCCACCAAATTCTTCTCATATACGAGGTCTTCTAGAGATTTTAAGAGAATCTACCTCTATACCTAAACTACTATCTATTTTTATCAGATATCCTGATATACAAAATGGCATGTTTGGAAAATGTAAAGGTGTGGTTATATGTAACTTTTCACATGCAAAAAAAAGGGTACAAATCAACACAAAAAAATGATGGCTTCCAATACTTCTTGAAAAACCACTGGACTCAACTTTACATTTCACTGACTGTGAATCACTGACTATTATCTCGACCAACATAATATGCTACACTAGTAAAGAATGTAAGTTTTGATGTCAAGGGGGTCTTGATTTGTACCATGGCTTTCTCACTGTCAAGCTTAGGGACCTTCAATCATTTAACTCCTTTAGATCTTGATTACTCACATCAAAAGTAGGTCTAGTAACATTATTTATCTCAAAGACTGTCATAAAAATAAATGAGAATGTCAGTACATTTAGCAGGATTCATTCTTAGCACAGTATAAGCCCCCCCCCCCCCCCCCACTGAAAACAAAATTCAGAAACAGTTTGCAAACTCTCTGTATATAAACAGGTAGGAGCTAATCCCAGCGTTTGGGAGGCACAACCAGGCAGATCTGGGTTTGAAACCAGCCTTGTCTACAGAGTGAGTTCCAAGACAAGGTACCAAAACTACACAGAGAAACCCTGTCTTGAAAAACAAAACAAAAACAAAAACAACAACAACAAAAAAGGAAAAATACCCATCAGTGTTTAGCAGCTTTTATTCAAAAACAGTATTTCTCTATACATTGTCTCTCAATACTATCAGTCATGTAAGTAATTTCTATCCCCATCAATCTCTGGCTTATGTCTCTCTATAATGGGTCTCTTAAGTTCCTTTACTCATCATTAAGACTACAACTACTATCCATACATAGGGTTCAGATTCGATTGTTTGCAACAAGTCTGAAGTTTCCCAAACTGTATACAATATTTTGCAAATATAACTTGTATGTATTTCTTTTCTAGAGGGCAAGTACCTAGAGTTTTTAATCAGAATTCCCAATCTGGATTTCTTTTTGTTTCACGATTGTTAATATTTTTACCTTAATAAAATCATAAAGAAGATACATGCTTGGCTTATGTGACCCAAATCCAGATTGCCAGCTCAGACTTTGCCCCAAAGCCTAAAACTCCCAATAATCAAGTACCTGTTACATATCTCCAACAAGCTCCAGAAAGAAATCTAACCATGTGCACATTCCATATAAAATCACCACTACACACACGTCCAAATCTTTGTCTTCTTTTTGTTAGTCATAGCATTATAAATCACTTAATTTTACAAACAATCTTTTTAAACACTCTTTCCTATCAAAACCCTTCTATGAGGTAAGATGGATAAGGAGCACTTTAAAGAGGGCAGACACATCCTTCTAGATCTAGTTAAAATTTCTCAGTGTATTTATAGTCAGCAGGTTTTGTTTGTTTACATTTTACTTACTTTATTTGTGTGTGCATGTCTGGAGGGTGGAGATGAACATCACAGCATATGTGTAATCAGAGGACAACTTGCAAGGATCAGTTCTCTCCTACCATGTGGGTCCCAGGGATTGAATTCGGGCCATGAGGCCTGGTAGCAAGCAGGAGCCTTTAACCACTGAGCCATCTCACTGGCCCTACTTCCCCCTTTCTTAATCTAATTCTTACATGATTCTGAACGCAGTACAGGTACCATACTCTCCTGGATTTTTTTTTTCCCTTGCCACACCAAATTCAACATTCTTCTTCAGATCTTCCCTAACATTTAGGGCCTATCTATCACTACAATCCCATATTGCTTTGTAACTATTATTTTCTTTCTTCCACTGGACCATAGTAATCCTAAGAAACTTGTGTTTTACTTCAATGACACTTCAGTGGTAGTAAACCAATGATTGTCAAATGACGATCGCTTTACCCATTATTACACTAATGAATTTTCAAAATGTGAACCAGGAGTTGGGGATTTAGTTCAGTGGTAGAGAGAGCGCTTGCCTAGCAAATGTAAGGCCCTGGGTTCAATCCTCAGCTCCAAAAAAAAAAGAAAAGAAAGAAAATGTGAACCAGTACTAGGCACAAGGATAATGGAAGGACAATAAACATGCTTATCTGGAGAAATTAATCTAATTCTTTAAGTATTCAAATGTCTTTTTAAAATGGAAATAAAGAATAGTAAGGGAGAAACAATAGACTCTAGAATCTACCAGGCACTATTTTCATATTTATTCATTTACCTTACCCATTATCAAAGACACTAGAAATCTGCTTAATCACTGCTTTCATTATTAAGTGTTAGCTGGGAAGAACTAGTGGAATGAATAAGCCATTTAGAAAAGGATCAACAAGCTCTAATTTTGCTTTCCCTAAGTAAACAATAATACAACAAATGAAACAGGCAATCACTACAGATTCCTCCATGATTTAGTCCTGGCATTAAGAACATCAACCCTGGCAAAATAATGTTTTACCAGTAAGCTTTGATCTTTCATTCACTCATTTCATCACATTTAACCATAGAAACATTTATTTTCTACACTTTAAACAGGATGAGAAAGAAAAATCTTAAATCTTAAATCTTGTGAATAATGTTCTACCAGAAATATGAAACAGGGTGGTTGTGAGTATAAAAACCTGAGGGGCTGGAGAGATGGCTCAGTGGTTAAGAGCACCGACTGCTCTTCCAGAGGTCCTAAATTCAATTCCCAGCAACCACATGGTGGCTCACAACCACTTGTAATGAGATCTGGTGCCCTCTTCTGGCCTGCAGGCAGAATACTGTATACATAATAAATAAATAAATCTTTAAAAAAAAATTGAAATTCCAAGCAATTCAGAATGTCAGATACGCACGCACACGCGCGCGCGCGCGCGCGCGCGCGCGCACACACACACACACACACACACACACACACAGGAAAATGTTTGAGCTTAGTTATAAGCTTCAACCTCAACAAGGCTTCCTTAAGGAATCACAACATTCTTACTATTTACAACAGAAGCATTAATTACTAAAGCACCTCCCACTTAGGCTACAAACAACTCGGACTAGTAAGGTGGTCTCTCCTCCTTTGTTACTGTATGCTCCATTATACACACACACACACACACACACACACACACACACACACGGCATGATGACTAGGTGACATTAGCTAATACTGATAAAGGATCTTACTTGGCGACAAGATTCAATGACACACAGTATCAGCAATAACCTAATTTTTCTAGCACTAATCCCGCAAATAAAACGTCAACCTTTCAAAACATAGCCAAAGATCCAAGCTTTGAGGCAAACAGCATAGTGAAAAGACACTGAGTAAACAAGTTAATAAAATTTCTAAACTTGGCTTTCCCCATCTGTTTGTGGTGAAGAAAAGAGAGACGGTGTACTGAATGGCAATTAAGAGCATTTATGAAAGCACGTAGAACACAGCATTTGCTTAATAAATGTAAATTTATTTCTCCCATTACTGAACAAGAGCATTGCTTAGTGACTTTGAGTATAAAAATCACTGATGTTTGCTTAAATGCTTTCGTTTTAAAATAAGAGAACATTTGGGAATAAAGTGTGCAACCAAGCCAAAAATAAAATAAAAGAAAATCACCCCAATAACTAATGTCATGAAGGAAAAAAAAATTATCAAAAAGCATAGCAGCCTGGGACAATTCCATGAAAGCACAAAACATGCCTATCTATACCCAACTGGCCTCTACCATTAACTTACAGGACAGTTACACTTATAATGAAAAACTTGAATCAATAGGAGGTTCAATTATGCCCAGAATTTTAATCTTCAACACATGAGCAGGATGCTCAGGTATCATGCTGAACATTTGGAAAATGTGGAACCTTTCAAAAACAGAAGATTAAGTTTCTATATTAGTCTATCAAAGCCCTTTTGTTTATAGATCTTACTACTTTCATAATTCTATTTCAATTACATTCCTTGAATGATTTTTATATATGAGAAACATTACATTCCTTGAATGATTTTTATGTATGAGAAACATTTCATAATCCAACATGACCATAGCAAGATGCAATCACCTAAGTACATTCGTTTCTAGCATCTGTGGAAGACTGATTTCAAAAACCTTGGGGATACCAAAAAAATTTTAATGGGTTTTTTTAAATTAATTTATTTATTAAAAAATTTTTCATTTTACATACCAACCCTAGTTCCTCCTCCCTCCCCTTCTCCCGCCTCCTCACCTCCCTTCCTCTCTAACCCCACCCACTCCTCAGAGTGGGTAAGGCCTCCCATGGTAGTCAACAAAGTCTGGCATACCAAGTTGAAGGAGAGCCTAGCTCCTCCCCATTGGGGGATACCAAAATTTGAGACTATTCAAGCCTCTTTTCTAAAATTGTGTACATACATCCTCCCAATACTTTTAAGTCATTTCTAGATTACTTGTAATATTAATGCAATATAAATGTTATTATATGAATAACTATAACTGTACTGTTATGGACTACAAGTAAAGTCTGTAGAGATTTAATAAAAAGATGCTTTGGGTGAACAGACTGTCTTCCCACTGAAGTACAAATCTGGCTGGTATATCACCAATGGTCTTGTTTTCATAGTTGATACAGAAAAGACAGAATCTCAAAGTAGTTGTTAGGAAAAAACTACACGAACACATGACTTAAATTCATACTTCTATAATCTAAAATTAGTTGTTTTAATAACAATGACATTACCATTATTATTTTCCCCTTTAGCTGAAATCACTATTTTTTAAATAAATACAACAGTGTTTCCAAACAAAACCTCTATAAACTATAAGACAATACCAAATTGTAGTTACACAGGAGAATCAATTATATATAAGCAAAGGGAGAAACAAATGAAAAGTATAATTTTCCACTACTATTAGCTTTGTCTTGGAATAGACCTAACTAACTGTAATCAGTTATGACAGCAAAAGACCCACCACATACATTTATGACAAAGATACGCTGTGGAATCTGCTTAACCTTACCTAAAATGGTTAGCTATTTTTCCCATGCTTCATATGGCAATTTAGCCACCACCAGTGGAAAACAGCATTCCCACTTTTGAGAAAAATTGAATTCTGAAAGGCTAAATAATGTCTGCAATGTGAGACAAAAAGTTTTACACAAATTCCAAGAGCACACAAGCATTGTTTACTAGATTTAAACAGAAAAGGAGCCAGAATGTGCCTAAGGTAAACCCCAAAGTAAAACCTTCATTTTACATATCAGGAAATAGACTAAGTGGATTATCAAAGATCATAAAACTAGTGAAAGCAATGAAGGAGCCCAAGAGTCCCTCTATTGTACCATGTCAACTCAAATTATCAAGCCTCTCCAAACCGAGAAAATTCGTAAGTATGAATTATATTAAAAATTATAAATTATATTTAAAAATTCAATATTAACAATGAATTACTGTGGCTACATACTTATTTCAGTCTGGTCCATAGAAACAAGCTTTTAGCAAAAAAATCAGATGTTAGTAGTTGTTCTTCCATAATTCAAGTAAAGTGCAAATTCCTTAGACCTTGTCGCAAGTCTTCAATTTTTCTCATCTGTTAAATTAATATAACCAATTTTTCTCTAAAATTTTTGGTATGGTTTGAGTATTTGTGTCTGCTCCAAAGCTCTTAATTCAATGAATACACCAATACTAAGAACTAAGGCCTATAACTGATGTAGGTTAGAGGGGTAGAACCCTCATGGGTAGAATTAGGTAACCATATAAAAGGGCTTGATGAAGGAGTTAGCCTCGCTTGGCCCTTCTTTTGGCCAAAAGAGGAAACAGCATTCCTCTCGTCTGGAGTATGTGGCATCAAAGTGTCATCTTGGGAACATTGAATAGCTTGCCAGAGAACTGAACTTGGGAATATCATGATCATGGACTTTCCAGCCTCCAATTTGTTCTTTATAAGTTGTCAGTTACTAAGACAGTCCTACCTAGCTTTTTAAAATCAGGAGCTAGGGAGATGGCTCCGCCCATAAAATGCATGAGGACCTAAGTCTGGATCCCCAGCGTGCATGATGATGTGGACCCCAGAGCTAGGGAGGTGGAGACACAAGCATCTCTGGAGCTCTCTGGCCAAGTCAATACAGCTTCGTCAGGGAGCTCCAGGTTCAATGAGACCACCTGTGTACTGGCTACTTTTACATCAACTTGACATAAGCTAGAGTTACAAGAGGGAGCCTCAGTTGAAAAAAAAAAAAAAAAGCCTCCATAAAAATGGGCTGTCAGCAAGCATTTTATGAACTAGTTAGTGATTGATGGGGAGGGCCCAGCCCATTATGGGTGCCAAAACCTGGGCTGGTGGTTCTGGGTTCTGTAAGAAAGCAGGCTGAACAAACTATGAGGAGCAAGCCCTCTATGGCTTCTCCATCAGTTCCTGCTTCCAGGTTCATGCTCTGCTCTGTCTGAGTTCCTGTCCTGACTTCCTCTGAAGTGATAAGAAAGTATAAGTCAAGGGGCTGGAGAGATGGCTCAGTGGTTAAGAGCACTAGCTGCTCTTCCAGAGGACCTGGGTTCAATTCCCAGCACCCAAGTGGCAGCTCACAACTGTCTATAACTCCAGTTCCAGGAGACCAGGCATCCTCACAAAAACATACATGCAGGCAAAACACCACTGCACATAAAATAAAAATAAATTTAGAAAGACAGAGCACTCATATACATGAAAAAATAAACCTTAAAAAAAAAAAGGTGTAAGTCAAATAAACCCTTTCCTCCCCTAATTGATTTGGCCATGGTGTTTCATCACAGCAATAGTAACCATAACTAAGACAGCCTATCTCAAAAAATAAAGTGGAAAAGAACTGAAGACACCAAACTAAGAATGCACACACACGTGTGTGTGTTCATAAACACTTCCCTCCCTTCCTCCCTCCCTGTCTGAGAAAACCGTTAAATTTAGCTAATTGAATTAATTTAAAAACTATATATACTTCATGTTTAATTTACATATACCAAGAGAAATATTAACTGAACTCTCTAATCCTTGTGCTTTAACTTATTTCACTGTTTACTACTTTAGCACACTCTACATTTCTTTAGAAGTAATTAAACATGTTAACTTCAAGGAACAGATAGTCTGAGCACATACTTAAGATACACTGCACTGTGCTGCATACTCTGTATAAGCCCCAGGGCTCCTAGATCTGTCACCAGCCAATATTTCTGTCGTTGTTTTTTTGTTTTTTGAGACAGGGTTTGTCTGTGTAGACCTGGCTGTCCTGGAACCTGCTTTGTAGACTAGGCTAGCCTTGAAGCATGCCTTTGCCTCCTGAGCCCTGGGATTAAAGGTATGCACCACCACCACCTGGCTATCAGCCAATAATTTAAACCACCTTAGAATTATTTTTTCCAATATATTTATATTAAGAAAGCATATTATTTCAGAATCTAGAAAACACTTAACAACATAAGTACATAGTATAGCATGCATGATCAACCTATGTCCCATGGGCTGGATGAAAGCATGCTAGGATAGCTATGAATATGACCCCATCTTCGATAGATGACAATGCCATGCAGCAAAGTCCAAATATTGGACATGCCTGTTAGTCTAATGAAAACAACACTGTTTTTCAGTCAGACACTTGGATATGAATCTTGCCTCTACCCTTTTCTATGTGTATATGTAATAATACATACTGTTAGTGGGTTTCTCAGAATCCCAACTAATTTTAAACAAGAAGAAAAAATGTCTGAACTAAAACTTGTCTTCAGGATTTGAGATCAGTCAAAATACTTAAAACAAAATCCAGGGTTGGGGATTTAGCTCAGTGGTAGAGCGCTTGCCTAAGCGCAAGGCCCTGTGTTCGATCCTCAGCTCAAAAACAAAAACAAAAACAAACAAACAAACAAAATCCAGAATTAAAGTAAGTGCAAGAAAACAAGGTTCATTACTTGGAGAGGATATAGCAAGAGGGTAATAGTTCAAGAGCTACTTTAGACACTAACTTGCAAGCAGTGTGTCCCTCTTAGTGATGCTGCCTTGCTGTTTGAGAATATCTCCAAGAAATCTTGTATTTTCCAAAGGTAAAGACTCCCCTTTCAAGTTTTTGTCCACTTGCTCAGCAGCAACATTTCCCATTTAAAAAAGCAAAATAGGTCCTCTCTTCTTTCTCCAGATTCTAAATCTTAAATGTATACAAGACAAATCAACAAGTTTTACTTAATTACTTCAGAATTTCAGTTGGCTCTAAAACATCAAAAGGAATGCTTTCTAGCAGCAAAAGCTATGGGCTAGTTAAGACTACTACAGGGCTAGTTCTCAATTTACTATTATTATCTAGTTGGGCAAGTAGGGCCCTATTAAGCATGTTGGTGATCAGTTATATTAAGACAGTGGCTAAGCTTTTTAAGGGAACTCTTTTACAGAATCTCCTATTAATGGCAATATAGAAGCAGTTCTAAATGACCATGGCGGTCAACTATGAGGATACCTTTCTACTACAAACCCTCCAATCTGCTACAATCTGTATCTGACTGTGACTACCCTACAGAAAAGACTAAACATTTTTAAATGAAAATTATAGCTTTACAATTAGGAACTCTTCCTTTAAAAATCTCCCAGTTACACCACTATTAGAATTTTTATACTATCTCATTTACTCTATAATTAGAATCTGAAAAACTGTCCTTTAGTGTACCATTTTATGTGAAGAAATGGACTAAAGAATACTGGCTGTATTATTTCACTTACTGAATATTGTCTACTCTGTGTTGTGTACTATTATATATAACTAGACAGACAAAAATCAATAGTACACAATACTGACTTGATGCTTCCTCGAAGAGAAAATTATACTTCTAAATAAAGAGATATAGACCATTCATTCTATCAGGCGGTTTTTCGAGACAGAGTTTCTCTGTGTAACAGCCTTGGATCTTCTGGAACTCATTTTATAGACCGGGTTGACCAAAACTCACAGAGACCCTGCATCTGCCTCCTGTGTGCTGGGATTAAAAGTGTGTGTGCCACCATGCCCGGCTGAGAATTTCTCATAAACAGTTTTATTATGTACAGTGATTGAAATTTTGAAGTTGGAGAGATGGCTCAGCAGTTAAGAACACTGGCTGCTCTTCCAGGAGACTTGGGTTCAATTCCCCACACCTACATGGCAGGTCACAACTGTGTCTCCAGTTCCAGTGGATTCAACACCCTTATACATGCAGGCAAAACACCAATGCACATAAAATAAAATAAGTAACAGCTGAGCAGGAAAGGTGAGAACATACTAGTCAGATACACACACAAAATGCTTCAAGTCACCAATAGTCTAAATTAGTGACCACTGTCTTTCAGTTTCTTCTGTACATCACAGTCTAGAAAACATGAGCAATGAAAGAAAATAGGTGGTATCATCCAAGATGGGTTTGCTGATGCTTGTCTTTGTTCTGCAGGAGAATGGGACATCTGGTAGCAGAGGAAATAGTGACAGTACCACAGCTGGTCTCCTTGAGGTAGGTCGTGAACACGTGAGAAGCACCCAAGCAAAAACTAGGGCAGGATAATGAAATAACAGCTTACTGCTGCTTATAGTGCTTATTGTGCCTCCAGTAGTATTCTACACGTTTTGTGTGTATGAACTTTTTACAAGGGACAGAGAAAAGGTTCAACAGTTTACAGCACTTGCTGTTCAGTCATCAGGACTGGAATTTGCATCCCAGTACCCATGCCAAGTGGCTCACAATTACCTATAGTTCTAGCTCCGGGGGGGTCTAACATCCTCTTCCGACCTCCATGGGCTCAAACATGTACAGATACACAGAAAATAAAACCTTTACAAAAGTCTTATGATGTAGTAGTATTCTCTAGAAGTCCTGTATCTAGTAAACAGAAGAGCCATGACACAATGTTAGGTGTTTTAAGATTTCTAACAACTAACATAGACCAAGAAAGGTTAAAGTTCACTGTAATTCACAAGAGGCCAGGATCACTGAGTTATTAATGTAGATCCATTATTTGATTCACACCAAGAACACATTATAAGCATTTTTTAATTAAACAAATGACTATTCTGACATGTAATGGACAAAATAAGACTTTAACTAGAGATAATTTATGTCTATGAAGGAGACACTTTGTTACTCAAAGTCTGAGTGATCAAGAATGGAAAGACAGTCAGAAAGGAAAATAATAGTTCTCAAGAGCCTGAGCCTAGAATGATGATGGCTGTGGCAATAACTGCATTCTGGGCCCAGAATGAGCAGAAAGAATTCAAGATAAGCCTATCCCCTCAGAGCAAAGCCATGTTTCAGATGGTGAGAACAACAAGAAAATCTTGAAGACAGTACAGAATTAGTCCATCTACGGTTAAAGCAGTGGCTTAGACTGTACAAAGAGGGCTGAGAGGATGAGGACATGCAAGGGTGGGTATCCTGGCAGAGGTGTCCTAGTGGAGTAGTGTGGAATTCATTTGGATACAGAAAATACTAAACCACAGATTAAGACTCCTAATGCTGAATTCAGAGACTTGCTAACCCATCATACTATTTACTTTCAAGTAATTTCTCTTCCAAACACTGATTGCCCTTCTAAGAAAAGTGATACAGGATCATTAATGATCTACTACTTCACTTACAGGCCCAAACATTTCAAACATCAATTTGCACTAAATCAATCAATTACTATTGTTTGGCTTAAAGAACCAGTTTCTCATTTAATCAATCATTTACTACCCATGCACACTCTGTGGTTCAAAGCTGTCTGGTATAAGGCACTGGGCAAACCCACAATCTAATTGAAGAACAATACCAAAAAAGGGAGCAGACAGGAAATAATAAACAAACAAAAATGCTAAGTAGTTTTAGATCTGTAGTTCTCAACCTTCCTAAAGCTGTGACCCTTCAATACGGTTCTTCATGTTGTGGTGACCCCCAACCATAGTATTATTTTCATTGCTACTTCATAACTGTAATTTTGCTACTGTTATGAATCATAATGTAAACATCTGACATGCAGAAGGTCTTAGGCAACCCCTGTGAAAGGGTTGCTTGACCCTCTTAGGGGTCAAACCCCACAGGTTGAAAACTGTTGCTTTAGATGAGCATTTATTTAAATGTATGTGCTGGGTATATATACATAGCAAATGAGTGCTTATATACTTGTATGAGAATGACTCCTGGAAATTCTCTCTTGAAGCCATACCCCAAGAACCAGTAGCATTCCTGTGCAAGAACCACAAAGGTACTAACCCTATATTCTTCAGAATGCATTCTTGGTTGGTTCACAAATTTGTTCTACAGGCTTTCAGAAATGCTAAGCTAGACTTGTATAAAATAGGGAGAGAGGGCACATCACTAACTAAGTATGCAAAATTTCAACGTAACTACCTACAAAACATCACAATTTGAATACTCCAATTTTGGCAAAATCATGACTCACAACTGACATAACTTTAGTTAACAGTGTGCTAGGTAGAGTCTAAGTTATACTTTATTATGCAAGATGGTAAGGCAGGCCCTTTTAGTATTCTCATTTCACAGAGAAAACAGACTAATTTAGGAGGCAGTGCAGCTATAAAGAAGTGGACCTGCTGCTGGTCAAACCACAGAAGTACAGAGAGCCCCTTTACTTTTTAGCCACACAACTAACACATATGTTGAATAATGCAAAACTAAAGTTCCCCAGGGTTTACCCATAGTTCTATCCTTACTAATTAATAGTGAAAAATAAAACAAGACAAAAAAAAAGTTCAAGTACTATTTTTTACCTATTAAACAAAAAGAAGATATGTATCTGGCCAAGATTCAAAAACTCAACACCCTTAAAGTGTATACTTCCTATTCACATTAAGACAGAACCAGTTATAACCTCAAGCAAATTAAACTCTCAAGCCCTCACTTGTAAAACAGGTAATACTAAGATAGTATAAAATGGTAGTTCTCAACCTTCCTAATTCTGTGACTCCTTAATACAGTTTCTCATGTTGGGGTGACCCCCAACTATAAAATTATTTTCATTGTTACTTCATAACTGTAATTTTGTTACTGTTATGAATCTTAATGTAAATATCTGACATGCAGATGGTCTCATGCAAACCTCTGTGAAGGGCTGTTCGAGACCTAAAAGGGTCACAACCACCATAGGTTGAGAACCACTGGCATAGAGCTTCAAGAATTAAGTTTAGACTGTCCAGCACATGGAAAGCATTCAACAAGTTTTAGCTATATTTCTCTCTTTCTGGATACTCATTATATAATATATTTGAACTATTCAGCCCATAGATGGATTATGCAGAATCCAAGCTGTGGATTCTGTACAGAGAAAACAGGAATTTCCTAGAGTCAATCAAACCATGTGACAGTAGGTGAATGATTAAGCAATTGTGAGAATTTTAAGATACCAGTGACTAAAAATGTTTTCAAAAATATAACCATATGTGCTGAAGGAAACATTATTAAAAAGGAATACAGGGAGCTGGAGACTAAGCTGTTAAGGGCAATTGTTGTCAAAGACCTGGGCTCAATTCTCACCTCCTCCAGCACCAAGCACGATGTGCTGCACAGATGCACATTCAGGCAAAACACTAATACACATAAAATAATAAAAATAAAAAAATTTTAAAAGGAATACAGGATGGGGATATTAATAGCTCAGTGTTAAGGGAGCTTGTTTAGCATATCTGTGGCCCTGGGTTCAAACTCCAACATCACCACAAGAATCCAAACCACAAAGAGGCAATATACAAAACAAAACTGAACTGAACTATGTAATCACACAGTGATATGAAACATTAAAAAGAAACACATCAAAATGTTAATATTTTGCTTCCAAGTGGTATAATTATTGGAACTGTAAGCATGGATATTTACCAAGTCTACTCTCATTAGCCTAGTATCACTTTGATTAGAAAATCTCCTAAACTGTCAAACCAAAATAAATCTATTAATTACATATCATACTTTATTTCAGTGATTCTTTCTATTAATATTTTTGGGTTCATTTTACAAAAGACAAACAATAGTTATATTAACTTATCTTAAAATAAATTATTCAGGAACATACAACATACAAGTCTATCTACTAAAGACCCTTCTGAGAATCCTGAAAATAACAAAAATCTGTTCTAAGTTCTCCATATTTATAATATAAAGAAAATTGATAATATTTCTAGTCATAATTCTATACTCTTCCGAACTGAACAAATGTTACTACTACCACCACTAAGCTACATTTAATGAATGAATGATCTTCAAATAAATGACTATTTTATGTGAATGATTCAACTTCCTGATTATGTACTGTACACAAAAGGCCAAATTTTCACATTATAGACTATTCTACTGTGCAACTAGGCTTTAAAATTTATGGGGCGGGAGGGATGAGATGGCTCAAGAGTGCTTGCTGCATAAGGATCTGAATTCAGACCCCAGTCAGTACCTATGTAAAAAGCTGAGCATGGTTGTGTGAATGACTATCTGTAACCCCAGCTCTATGGAAGGGTGGAGACAGGAGAATGCCTGGGATGTATTTGCTGGCTGCCAGCCCATCTTCAGGTTCATTGAAAACATACCACAAGTGAATAAGGTAATGATAGACAAGGACATCCAAAGTCCTCTGGCCTCAAACATATCCACAGACACACGTGCCCACACCATACACATATTCCACACTTACACAAGTAAATAACAGACACCATTTTCTCTTTCTCTCATACACAAACAAATAAAATTCAGCACAAGTACTAATTTTCCCAACTCTTCTGAACTGCTGCTGTTATATGCAAACTGGAGCAAGAGGACTGACTCAGGAGTTAGAGTGTGTACTGCTCTTGCAGAAGACCCTAGCTTGATTCCCAACAAACATCCAAGTCCTGGGTTCTCAACTTCCAGGGGATCCAACATCCTCTTCTGGCTTCTATGGGCACCTACACTCATGGGCACAAGCATACACGTACAATTAATTAAAAACCAAAGTAAGGAGCCCAGAGAGATGACTCAATGGTTAAGAACACTCACTACTACTGCAGAGGATTCAGGGTTCAGTTTCCAGAACCCATATGGTGGCTAGCAAATGTCTGCAACTCCAGTTCCAGTGGATCCGATGCCCTCTTCTGACCTCTGAGGGCAACAGGCACACAGGCACAAACGTGGTACAAACATAGAAGCAGACAAAACATTCATTCACATACAATAAAAATGTTTTTAAAAAGACAATGAAAACTAACAGATTATGCCTCTTTTTATTTTCTCTTAATTTTAAAGCAAAGATTCACTATAATCCTAACTATAAACGCTGTTCCATAACTACGAAGTAGAAAGCCTAAGTCTAAGTGTAAGTAGCATTTTGATATACATTCCTCCATAATTTCTCTGTAAGAAAATAACAGAGGGGCTATTGAGATGGCTCAGCGGTTAAGAGCACTGACAGCTCTTCTAGAGGACCAGGGTTCAATTCTCACCTACACTGCAGCTCACAACTGTCTGTAATTCCAGTTCTAGGGAACCCAACACTCTAACAGACTTATGTGCAGGCAAAACTCCAATCCACATAAAATAAAATAAATTATAAAAAAAAAACAACACAGAATCTTCATTAGATAACTCCTGGCTTTGTGTGATTAAGACTGTTTTTCACCTTTCCTACATACACAGTCCAGCTAGTTCACTGTAACAAGTAAAATCTGGCAAATATTACTGTAACTAGAAGTAGAAGAAAAAGACATTAATTCTCGCCAAGTCCTTATCTTATCTCTCCATGCTCTCGTTTGTCATGAATGATCTTAGCATTTCTGTCAGTCACTTTGTGGGCACCAGCTGCTGACCATGTTGCACAGGTAAAACTCATCTGGAATCACAGAGCAGATTACATCCAGAGTTGTCCCTGTGGTGATTGAGCATGCTTCAATAAACTATTAACTGAAGTCATTTCCAGGACCTATGGGTGCTTTCTAGAGAGATGGGTCACATCATAGGAGTGACTTTCAGTGTCTTGTAAATCCTCTAAGTGAACCCAAGAATGGCAAATGACGGAGGACAACATTTTCATTCAGGAATCACAACTCCAATTCCAAACAAGATGTTAAAGGCCATGCTTTTTAACCAAAATGGTTTTTCAGAGAAAAGTTAACCCAAGAGAGTAGCTGATCAGACAACACAAATAACAGAGGAAAGAACCTCTGCCAGAATAATTATTGGACCCAGTCCCTTCTTAATAATACTCAAATTCGGACTGGGCATGGTGGCCTATGCCTTTAATCTGCACTTGGGATGCAGAGAAAGGCAGATCCGTATGAGTTCTAGGCCAGCCTGGTCTACAGAGTGAGATCCAGGACAACTAGGGCTGTTACACAGAGTAAACCCTGCCTAGATAGATAGATAGATAGATGGATGGATGGATGATAGATAAATGAACAAATGAATGAATGAATGAATAAATAAATAAATAATGCTCAAGTTCTATGGCCCCAGCTGATATTCTGTGTATACGTTCTACAAAATATCATCAACAGGGCTAGATCGGTGAGTGGCTCTTGCAGGGACCAGAAGTTGTGTTCCCAGCACTAGAATGGGTAGTTCAGGACAGCTCCAAAGTGTCTGACTCCTCTGACCCCTGCAGCACTCATATGCACAAACCCAAACACATCATGAAAAAAGAATCTTAACAAAAATTAACAAAAAGTTGTAAAAGAGCAGTATTTTATATAATGAAGCAGAATCTAAATACTGAGTCAACATTTTTTCTGTCCACAATAAAAGCACAGAAATATCTTAAAATTTGTAGGTAAACTTCTGTAAACTGAGTGGAGAAGCAGAAAAAAATTTAAACTGCATTAAGCTAGTGTGGTGTGACGTTCACTCTGCTGAATTAATGTAAAGACAAACTTAAAATACACACTAAAAATATAAGAGAATGTGATTTATCTGGTAAAACTGTATCTGAAATACTCTTGTGTGTATATGAAATATTCTGTAAGGTAACTTACCACTACTAGACAGTGGAAACGAAACAAGTCTAAACATATTCATTCCTAAAAGGAATATCAACTGGGGGGAAAAAAACGTGAAAGGAGCAACTGAATGAAACTTCTGATTAATCTACAGTCTGCCACAACTTACAGCTAACTATATACCCACATGGTGTAACATACACCAGTTGTAGGAATACACACACACACACAAACACACACACATATATGAGCATAAATGGCATTTGTGTGTGTGAAATACTATTTACAACTTCTAACGAGCAGTTCATGTGGGCTGTGGTTATACAAGACCACTGATGTGAATGAAAAGAATTCTGACAGTCTAAGGACTCGGTTCCCACAAGTCAATGAAGTATCTATCACTGGAGCATTAGCTATCCTCAACAGTGCCCGACTGTTTTCAATGGGAACTGTGACTATTATTTACTTATGAACTAGGAAAAAACCCGAAAGACCAAACAAAACAAAACCTCAGTTCCAGTAAGACGTATTATCACACACTATTATCATCTTCAGCTAATGGAACAAAATTCTCTCCTGCTTTTAGTCCCTAATACTAGTTCCAGAAAACAGATCTTTGCCTTTCCGTATCTACTGATAAGTCCTAAAGCTCTAGGAACAAACAGTGTCTGCATGTAATACTCAGTGTATCTTGGATCAATGAAGGAATGGGAGAGGAAAACAGGTTCTAGTAGGGAAATGTGGAGGTCAAAGAGGTGCGAACAGAGAAGGATAAAACTGGTTACTCTGAAAAATATTAACTTGTCAGATATAAGCTCTTCCACATTTTACCAAACAACAAAGACTTCAAAGAAAGGACAGCACCACGAGCAAACATTTCCTAGAAAACCGATGTCATTGTTGATTTAAAAAACAAAACAAAAACCTAAAAAAGCAGGGGGAGGGTGTATCAGATTTGACAATCACTTGGATGGTTGATTCAGCAAGAAAGTTGTATCACTCAAATTCGTGGGTCCAGTTCATAGCCCAATTACAAAGGAAAACACTGCGAACTTTATTAATGCTGTCTTACCAGCATTTCTCATTCTGATGTAATCTTTAAAAAAAAACCATTCACAATGAAACTAATATCAAAGTAAGTCATTCTGATTTATACCCTCCCAGTTTACATAGACCTCTTTTATTTACATAAAGGGGCAAGTGTCTACACACTGACAATAATATGTTCCCTGCAAATCACAATTCCTCATCAGTTGCATACTTTTCGATTCTAAGAATTCAGAAGCCCTCAAGTTCTCCAGGACAAAGCTACTCAACTCGGACAATACTGTGGTCTATCCTTTCCTCACTGCAAAGGGTACTTCAGGAAAAGCCTGTTAGAAAGTGATGACAGCCGGACGGTGGAGGCGCACGCCTGTAATCCCAGCACTCGGGAGGCAGAGCCAGGCGGATCTCAGTGAGTTCGAGGCCAGCCTGGGCTACAGAATGAGTTCTAGAAAAGGTACAAAGCTACAGAGAAACCTTGTCTCGAAAAGCAAACCAGGAAAAAAAAGATAACAAGTACCCCTTCCCCTCCCACATGACAGAATGCTTATGAGCCTTAGAAGAGAAGACAACTTTCCTTGGTCTTTACTTTTAAAAATCTGCTCCACTGTCAGTGTGTCTATTTGACTGTTACCTGTTACTGTAGCGACACGAGCAAGTACATCCAGTTTCTGTTACAACAGATTTTAATTGCTTGCCACTGGCTGTCTGATCGAGGCATGGCATACAAAGTTATACTCCATCTACTAAACACCGCAAGCCAGTGACTCAACGTAACGCCAAGAGAAAAAGTTTCTCAAGAGAAAACGTTTGCTTGTGGCTAAGAACGTACAAGGTAAAACAAGCCTGCGTGGCGACTATTCTTGGGGACTTCCTAGGCTAAGACATGAAAAACCCAAGAGCGCAGTTCATTCTCTGCCTGGCCCTCCTAGGAGTGGAGGGACCACTCTGGACAAGTGCTCGGGCGGCTTGCAGGTTCAAAGATGCTAGAAATACTATGTCCGCTGCTAGTGAGGTTTTGCCACCGGGCATTTCGTGGCATTTCTGTCACCGAGAGGGGCAGGCGGCTAGCAAGACCGCTGCTGATTGAGGAGGGGGCAGAGGCGGACAGTCCTCCTCCCCAGCGTCAAAGCCAAGCCGGGTCGCTCTGGAAACCACAAGCTAAAAGTTAGACACACGCCCCACGCGAGGGGTGCGGCGGCGGCGGCAGCGCGCATCCCCTCTGGGTCGCCGCACCGAGGCCAGCGCGATGGAGGCCCCGGGGCGACCCGGGCGCCGGGAACGGCCCGGGAGGCGACCCCACCGGCCCGCGCCGCCCCGTTGCCGGGAAGGCTCGCGCCCCGCCACCGGCGGCCGTGGGGGAGGGGAAGCGGCCGCGGCCTGTTGGAGGAGTTCAGCCCCGGCCTCGCGTGCGGCTCCCGGCCGCGGCTCCGGGTCCCGGGCGCCGAGGACCGACTCACCGGAAAGGCCCGGATCCGCATCTTGGTGTCCTTCCGGCTGCCCGTGCCTTTGCTCAGATTCGACATGGTGCTCGGCCCCTCCCCGGTGGCGGCGGCGGCTGCGGCGGCGGCTGCGGCTCGCACTCCGAGGCGCCGGTGTCACATTGAAGGCGGGAGGGCGGCCGCGAGGCTCGGCGGGGGGCGGCGGCGCGGCCCCCGGGCTGGGCTGGGCGGCGGGCCGGCCCCTGGGCGGCCGCGGCGGCGGGGGCGGCGGCTCGGGCTCGGGCGGCTCGGGCTCGGGCTGCGCTGGCGCGGCGGCTCCGCGGGCTTCCCCTCGCGCCGGGCTCGGCTCCCTTTATCGCGCTCCTCCGCGATGGCGGCGGCGGCGGCGACGGACAAACATCTCACTGCGCAGGCCGAACGTCCTCCTCCTCCTCCTTCTCCTCCTCCGCCTCAGCGAGACGAGATCCGGCCCAGAGGGTGGAGGGGGGAGGAGGGAGGGAGGAGAGCCGAGAGTGGAGAGATGGGGGAGGGGGCGGGAGGACGGGAAGGGAGGCGGGAGGCCGCGGCGGGCACGTCAGATCTCGCGAGATCGGGGCGGGCGCGCGGCCCGGGGCGGGGCGGGGCGAAGCCCGGGAAGGGAGGGCACCGGGAGAAGTGGTGAGGAGGGGGGCGGGAAAGAGTTCAGTATGGGCGTGGTCAGCGTCCTGGGGGCGGGAAAGGGGCGGGGCCTGAGGCTGGAGGCGTAGGCTGCGTTTTCAAAAGAGGAGCGTCCGAGACCCCGGTAGGCGGAGGTGGCTGCTGATTGGTGGAGGGCGAAGATGCTGTGTCACGTGGGCAGTGGGCGGGGGAAGTTCCGGGAGCCAAGCTGGGAGTGTTCTGCGGTGGGCTGGCCCGGCTGAGTTTGGCTGGGGAGACTTGCAGGTATTCTTGGGAGAGGGCGTGGGTTGCGAGTGGGACGGATTTACGTCCTAGAACTGTTCCTGTGTTTTTCTAGGGCACGTGGCCTAGGGATGGGTACTTGAGCCCCAGCCAGGAACTTGAAAGCAGGGTTTGTGCCTGAGTTACCTGCCGAATAAGAAACTAGCGCCCTGTTTTTAGCTAAGTGTTGCAACGCCTCCGAGCTGAGGCAACCAGGCTTCCCTACACAGGGTTTGCTGGCTAATTGATATTTCCTGGAGGATCCAGAGCCCACCAAAGTTAAAAGCCGGTTTTTGTTTTTACTGAAATAAAACAAGTGCCTAATGTAATGCAATAGTTTAATAATTTGTGTTAAACATAATGATAGACACCTGCCAAACAAATCTTTGGTACTATTAGCAAGAGCAATGTGGATCACTAAAACAAAACTCACCGCGGAATTCAGTTTTCTGTAGATTTTGAAAGCGTTTCTTATTTGTTTGTTCGGGGTCTCTTAAAGTCCTATAGTGGAAATGTCTAATCTGAGTGCCTTTTGCCTTTAATTAGTATGAATCCTACTTCCTAATTTATCTACTTGTTCAATTGCTGTTTCCAACTCCTCAGAGAAATCTGAGTTTATCCCTCAGTTTCAGATCTTACCATTTTGGATGAACTGTTGTTGGAATGTGCATCTACTTTTGAAAGCTGAGCTCTAAATACTTTTTAAAATAGAAAACAATAAAGCTTGTTTATTTATGGTTGAATTCGACCTAAATTATTTCTACTGTCCAAGCTTACAGTTCTATACTCTCGACTCTCCTTGGTTGAAAAGCCCCCCGTTGAAAAATAAACATTAAAAAGTCTATTTACAGCCGGGCGTGCTGGCACACAACTTACTCCCCCGCACTAGAGAGACAGAGACAGGAGAAACTCTGAGTTCAAGGCCAGCTTTATCTACAAAGTGAGTTCCATGATAGTCAGGGTATTTACACAGAGAAACCCTGTCTCGAAAAACAAACAAGCAACAAAATATCTATATCTTTACTAATCAAAACAGAAGCTTAAGGAGAATGTTGCTTACAGTGAACTAAAATAAGACATCAAGAATGGGTTAAGTAAAACCAGGAAGGGCTCTGACAAATATTATAAGTTGCATAGGAGTTTATAATTTGTATGCTAATATATCTCCATTTCTATAATTATCAGAATATAAAACTTTTCTATTGGCTGTCCTGTCACATAGCTGAATTTCTTTTTTTCTTTTCTTTTTTTTTTTTTTTTTTTCGAGACAGGGTTTCTCTGTGTAGTTTTGGTTCCTGTCCTGGATCTCGATCTGTAGACCAGATCGGCCTCGAACTCACAGAGATACTCCTGTCTCTGCCTCCCGAGTGCTGGGATTAATGGCATGCGCCACCATCGCCCGGCCATAGCTCCATTTCTTAGTAAAATTTAATATATGTTCTGGAGCTATTGGTTTGAATCTAAGCTCTGCCACTTTATTAACTATATAATAAATGTCTTTGTGGGCAAAGACTTGGCTGTTTTGCCTGGAAGGCTTCATCTTTGAAATGGAGACACTTCCTCCTGAGTTGTTATCTAATTTGAATGGGTGAATACATTTAAAAGCTATCAAAGGGTTGACCAGAAGGCTCAGCAGGTAGAAGCACGCGTGCTTGCCGTATACAAATCTGATAAACCTAAGGTCTATCCTTGGTGCCTGCCTACCTAATGGTTAAAAAAAAGAGAACCAACGCCCGAAAGTTTTTTTTCTGACCACACACAAACACACAGAGGATGTCAACATCCACATATTTTCACATAACAATAATAAACTTTAAAAAAAAATATGAGTGTTGGTGATTTAGCTCAGTGGTAGAGCGCTTGCCTAGCAAGCACAAGGCCCTGGGTTCGATCCTCAGCTCCAAAAAAAAAAAATGCCCCTCCCAAAAAAAAAAAAAAAAAAAAAAAAGAAAGCCAGGGGGCTGGAGAGATGGCTCAGAGGTTAAGAGCACTGACTGCTCTTCCAGAGGTCCTGAGTTCAAGTCCCAGCAACCACATGGTGGCTCACAACCATCTATAATGAGATCTGGTGCCCTCTTCTGGTCTGCAGTCACACATGCTGTAGACATAATAAATAAATCTTAAAAAAAAAAAAAAAAAACCACCCCCATTAAAATATATATATATGAAAGCCAGCCAGGCAGTGGTGGCACATGCCTTTAATCCCAGCACTTGGGAGGCAGAGGCAGGTGGATCTCTGTGAGTTCGAGGCCAGCCTGGTCTACAAAGCAAGATCCAGGAAAGGCACAAAGCTACACAGAGAAACCCTGTCTCAAAAAAACAAAAACAAAAACAAAAACAAAAAACCACAAACAAAAAAATATGAAAGCCATCACAGCAGACATGCAATACCTGCTGGCTATCACTGTATTATTCAGTAAAGCCAGTTATACTACTTATTTCCTTTTACTCTCTTTCTTGTTTTTTGTTGTTGTTGTTTGTTTGTTTTTGTTTTTTTTTTTTTTTTTTTTTCTTTTGGAGATAAAATTTCTTTGTGTAGCTTTGGCTGTCCTGGGAATCACTCTGTAGACCAGGCTGACCTTGAACTCACAGAGATCTGCCTGCCTCTGCCTCTGGAATGGTGGAATTAAAGGCATTCGCCACCACCACCCAACCTTGTTTCTTAGATTTTAACCACCAGGAAAATACAAAAATGCTTTGGGGGCTGGAGAAATGGCTCAGAGGTTAAGAGCACCGACTGTTCTTTTAGAGGTCCTGAGTTCAATTCCCAGTCAACCACATGGTGGCTCACAACTACCTGTAATGAGATCTGGCGCCCTCTTCTGTATACATAACAAATAAATAAATCTTAAAAAAAAAATGCTTCAAAAGGAATCGCATTAAAAATGTACTGATTTGGAGGTAGAGAGATGGTTTAGCAGTTAAGAGCACTGGGTGTTCTTCCAAAGGACCTGGGTTCAATTCCCAGCACCCCCATGGCATCCTACAACTGCCTGTAACCCTACTTTCAGGGGATCCCACACCTTCACACAGACATACATGCAGGCAAAACACCAATGCACATAAAATAAAAACAAATCATTTTAAAGAAAGTTCGCTGATTTATTTGTTCACTCATTCAAGTATTCACTGAATAGCTACTATATATGTGAAGTACTAGAGTGAACAAATTAATTGAGAGCCAGCATCAAAGAACATAAACCTTCTTTTTTATATCTCAAAATTAGAAACCACAAACCCAAGTTGAATTGAGTAGTAACTTCCTGAATATTTCAGTCCAGAAATCAGAGGGTTTTTTTTTTTTTTTTTTCTTTCCAGGGAAGCAGCATCCTCAAAATATATATGAAAAAACTTCTAAGCCTCAGTAGACTATTGTATGCTTCATGGTGGTCCCTGACTTGCAAATAAAAGATGACCTTTCAGGGTATTATCTTTTGTGCAAGCAGCTACCTTCCCAACAGAGCAAGCACGCTGCAATAGGAACACACTAGATCTTGCATGCCTGACAGTTATTATCTCTACTCCTGCTGACAGTGTCCTGACACAGGGAAACGATGGCCCCGTTTCCATTATCCACAGAGAGGAGGACGTGCAGTCAGACAGGTCAGGCCAGGCATCTGGGTGGGCCAGCCCCGCTTCTAAGTCCCAGTCTAAAAAAGCACCACAAGGTGTGAAGAGCCTGTAAAAGGGAATAATAGCCTCTTCCTGGCCCTGAGTTTCTAGTATCCAGGAAACCAAGCCCCTGTAATCAACACTGCAGACGCACATTGTTTGATTGTAAAGATATTGGTTATTAAATCAGCTCACAGCCTACCAATTCAATTAGAATGTAATGGTTTTGAACAGGCCAAGACCATAGTAAGGGAAGTTGTATGCTTTTCAGATTAAAAGACAGATGTAGAGAGTCCCAGCTCCTTGCATGAAAGGGCTAGATCTTTCTTCGTTGTCTCCCTAATAAGTATCACAAGTCAGTAGACATGGATTTGCTCAGATGCCTGGTAACAGCATGTATACCTTCATTGTACGACGCCATGTTATTAAAGGAAACAAGAGTAGACTGACCATCAACAAGCTAACCGCTTAAACAAGCAACAGCTATACATCTTTATTGTGTACTTTTTCTTCTTATGTTCTGAGACAAGAAGTGTATGAGACCTTCAAGTTACAGCTTGAACTAAAGAAAATTTCTAAATGCCTGATTACTTCATCAAAACACATCCCCATTTTTCCATCACACTGTCATGCTAAGTATCGTCTTGTGGACAATTCTAGAAACTTTGTCATTGACTTAGAGAGTATTCTGTTTATTCCACTTTTACCCAGGAAGTGTGTAGCATGAATCTTAAAAGGTCTTATTAATAAAAACAAACCTGGGTATTGGGGTAAATTCTGAAAGATCAGAGAGACAGAATAAATCACAGCTACCTCACCTTGCCAATTCCTCAGCTGATCCTGTTTCCTCAGACTGGAAGCCTCTGAGTCCTCATACAAATGAATCTCAGCTGAACTGCTGCTCAAAAGCCTAAAAGCTTAACCAGGCTCTAGTTCCTGGTTTTCATGCTTTATATACCTTTCTGCTTTCTGCCATCACTTCCTGGGATTAAAGGTGTGAGTCACCATGCCTGGCTGTTTCCAGTGTGCCTTTGAACTCACAGAAATCCAGATGGACCTCTGCCTTCAGAATGCTAGGATTAAAGGCGTGTGTGCTACCATTTTCTAGCCTCTGTATCTGGCGTCTGTTCTGTTCTCTGGCCCCAGATAAGTTTATTAAGGTGCAAAGTATTTTGGGGAACACAATATCACCACAGAAGTGAATATTTTAGAAATAAAAATATTTAATACATTATCTTGGCAGAATATAAATTCACAATTAAAACCACAGGCATTGCAGCCATCTGTTTTTTTAAAAAAAACTTACTTATTAGCATGTGGGGGGGCACATGTGCTGTACTGTATATGTGGAGATCAGAGGACAACTTATTGAGTCAGCTCTTTCCTTCACCTTTATGTGGGTTCTGGGGTTCGAACTCAGGTCACCAGGCTTGTATGGCAGGTGCCCTTTTACCTGTTGAACCATCGTGGTAGCTTCCACGTGATTTTATTTTGAAGGAAAATAATTTCCTCTTACCAATAGCATTTTAACAGTAACCATCCCAAGAAGCCTCCAGGGACAATTATATTGTGCACTGCTTTCATGCATGACAGCTAAAGTATATGTTGAAATTTATAATTCATCAGCTCATTCTTTGTAAGGTAATTTTGGAGTTGAAGATAGAGCATAGTGCCAGAGAGCCACAAAAGCAAATAGTATATATTTTATGCTACATTTGGTAATTGTATAAACTAGCCCACCAATAAGTGTAATAAAATAGCATTATCTTTAAACTTCTTCAAGCTCCTGTCTGTCTTGTTCAGAGTGAAGCTGTGTGCTGAATTCTTCTATGTAGACCTGGTAGAAGTCATAATGTGAGTGAATGAAAGCAGCCCTGGCAGGACAGCATTGACAGGAACTGACCAAAACACATCAAGACCAACAGAGAGCCATGTCCACCCCAGGTCATATAATGAAACAATTCCTAGAGAAAAGGTGCCTCTATGCCACCACATTCTGGAGCCTCTCATTCTTTCATGCCTGGTTTTGGAGTAAAGGATCCTCCAAGTGGGCTGTTCTGAGATGGTGGCAACATGGACATCTCTTTAAGACAATCAGATTTTACATTTATCTGAGTTTTTTAAAAAAAAGAATTTTTATGTATGGGTCTATTAGCAGTGGAACTTCTCTGTGGCTGACATTCTTATTGAAAAGTATCTATCCCTCCATGAACCTACAGGTTTCTTAGAAAAACTGCTTCAGATGATTAGATTGTTAAGGTGGCTACATGTTTGGTTAAATAAACTATGACAGTGATGACAGTGGTTTTGTTCTTGGGGGAAGGGTATGTTTCTTTTTTGGGGGGCGGGGGGTTGAGACAGGGTTTCTCTGTGTAGTTTTGGTGCCTGTCTTGGCTCTCGCTCTGCAGACCAGGCTGGCCTCGAACTCACAGAGATCTGCCTGGCTCTGTCTCCTGAATGCTGGGATTAAAGGCATGCACCACCACTATCCATGGGCATGTTTCTTATTAGCTTACCAGACTTTTGTTCTAAGGGGAATTTCTGACTGGTGGTGGTCTTAGTGGATAGCAGTTATCCCTTCCAACCATGTTAGCCACAGTGGCTTGACTGGTCCTTCTGTATAAGGATGTATATAGATGATACAGGTAATCGGATCCATTCCTCAAATCGTGGGTAGATGACCAAAGGACACAGGTAGCCGAACATTCAGGTGCAGTAGCAGTAATAAGCTAGGCTCTGCCTGGTGGATGACCTTCATTGTCACCTGCTCCTCAGCTTCTCAGGTTGTCACGATTGCACAGCAAGTGCTCTGACCTGCTGAGCCATGTCTGCGGCACCCTGAAATACTTTCCATGTCTATTGTGAAGAAGATAGCTCATCTTATAATTGTGCTCAGACTGACCTATCTTCCTTCCTTTTCTCCTTCCTTCCTTCTTTTCTTTCTTCCTTCTTTACTCCCTTCCTCCCTTCCTCTTTTCTTTCCTTCCTTCTTTTTGTTTGAGCAACTTCTCCACCTCTGTTTTGGATGAATTTACATAGCTACCACTTCATGTTATGTCACTATGGGTAGGTATGGAGAGAAGGTTCAAAAATAAAACAAGCCAGGTTGGGGATTTACCTCAGTGGTAGAGCACTTGCCTAGCAAGTGCAAGGCCCTGGGTTTGATCCTCAGCTAAAAAAAAAAAAGAAAGAAGAAAAAAAGAAAACAAGCCAACCAACTTTAATGTATTTCTGTGACACAAAGAAAATGATCAATTATATGGTTATATAACAGCTATAAAGTGGATGAGTACCCATAGACAATACATCAAATTAGATGATTTTATTTGAAGATTTATGTATTTATTATGGATACAGTGTTATGCCTGCATGTCAGAAGAGGACACCAGTTCTCATTATAGATGGTTGTGAGCCACCATGTGGTTGCTGGGAATTGAACTCAGGACCTCTGGAAGAACAGCCAGTGCTCTTAACCGCTGAGCCAACTCTCCAGCCCCCTAGCTGATTCTTAACTATTAATATTGTCTGTGAAAAGTATAGTGTATCTGAACCAGCTAAACTGTTTTCCACAGCAATGCAGAAAACTCATCTCTGTCTCATATAAGAACAACCAGATCATTGTCTTGCATAAAAGAAGCCCAGAGTTAGCTTGCAACCCAACATTGAGGGTCTAGGCCAAGTCTGTGGCAGTTTTGGGAGCCTTAGCTGCCTCCACGGGCTCGTGGCAAGGCAGCTATAGTCACAATGTATAACATTTATAAGCTAGAGCACAATATGTTTCATATGAAGCTAGAGCAGTGGTTCTCAAGCTGTGGGTCACAACCCCTTTGGGGAGTCACATATCACATATCCTGCATATCAGATATTTACATTACTATTTATAACAGTAGCAAAATTACAGCTATGAAGTTGCAACAAAATAATTGTATGGTTGGAGTCACCATAACATGAGGAACTGTACTAAAGAGTCATAGCATTAGGAAGGTTGAGAACCACTGGGCTAAGAGGAAGAAGAGAAACAAACTCTTACAGGTGCTGTGAGCAGGGAATGGTTCCCAGAGGCAGACGGTGGAGACACTGCCATGGCTCATTGGCCAAGAATGGGTTACATGCCTATCTATCTCATTAGGTGCTGTGGCAGGGGGAATAAACATGGCTAATTCTAGTCATTGGAGAAGAATATGTCTTACAAGTAAACCACTTTCACCTTTTTAGTACAGCACACTTTTATATTTATCTCTTTTTGAGGAGATTTCACATGGCAACCAATGCATTGAAGGGTTATGGGTAAGAGGTATATGTGTATTAAACTAAGTGAAACTAATGAAAATGCATGATCTCGGGCCCAATCACACTGAAAGGAAAGCTGTCATACAGAAATGATAAGAGCAAAGAGCCATAACACATAACAGCCACAAACCCACAGAGAGGTGAATCCTACTGCATAGAGGTGACATAGGTATCCATGTTTTCACCAACACCTTCACTCTCTGGGCTTCAGAGGCACTTAGCAAATCCTTATTCCCTGTTTCCTTTGGTCATGTGGCCTATAGACTAGAGTAGCCAGAGGCAAATGGAAGCAAAGTGATTGCTCACACACTGGATTTGGAAGATGATAAAGAGGCCTCTTTGCCTACTTCTTCTTTTTAAAAATCAATATAGTTTAAATAACTTGTAAATAAAAAATAAAACAACCATGCAGCTAGGCTAATGAAAGCATTCCAATAAGCCCAGACCCAAAGTCTATATCCATCTCAATGAACTTGGCGACAATAGCTGTTCAGAAATATGGAGACTTGACTATTCAAAAATGTGTGCCATTTACTCCAAAAACCATTCAAATTCTTGAGGCCGTCCTACTTTAGTGTTTTCTGAAGATGTGAAGAACTGGCCATACTCGGCCAGCTGTCCTTTGGAAATAGGCTAGTATTCCAGATCAGCTCTGGTCTCTATGTGTTGTTTCTTTGAAGAGGAGATTAACTCACTCCCTAAAGGTTAAACAACACCTGACACAAGTTTCTGGGTGCTCTTGTTTGGGTAGACTTTTATGAGGAAAAGGGCTGTTATTGGATGAACATATAGTCCATGCCATTTCCTAACAGCATGGTCTGTTTCTTCCACACACCCACTGCAGCAGAGAATTCTTATCATGGTAATCAAGAGTGCAGGGTTCAGGGCTGGAGAGATGGCTCAGAGGTTAAGAGCACTGACTGCTCTTCCAGAGGTCCTGAGTTTAAGTCCCAGCAACCACATGGTGGCTCACAACCATCTGTAATGGGATCTGAAGAGAGAGAGAGAGAGAGAGAGAGAGAGAGAGAGAGAGAGAGAGAGAGAGAGATCTGGCACCCTCTTCTGTATACATAATAAATAAAGTGCAGGGTTCAGTTAGTTGAGAGACTCCAAGTGCTCCCGAATAAAGAAGGATAGTAACAGTACTTCTTATAGTAGTTGTGAAAATTAATTGGTGTAAGAAATGTGATGTGCTCTTATTCAGCACCCCAAAGATAATAAACACTTAGCCAAGTCGGCCTCCTGCTTCATAGTGAGACTCATTTTACAGGTAAGAAGTCATCTCAGAGAGGTTAAGTAACTTGTCATACCTGAGGAAAGTTAAGTATCTTACTTAAGGGCTCCACATAAGTAAGTCACAACAGAAGGATTCAATATCTTTTAACTAATTTCAGGTTCAATTCTAGAGTTCGTGTTTCTCATTATGTTGCTTTCCTGTTAGGTCATCTATTTGGACCTATGGTCCAATGCCATAGGATGATGGGATGAAATGCATAACAGTTGGGGATCGCTGGGCGGTGATAGCACACGCCTTTAATCCCAGCACTCGGGAGGCAGAGCCAGGTGGATCTCTGTGAGTTTGAGGCCAGCCTGGGCTACCGAGTGAGTTCCAGAAAAGGTGCAAAGCTTCACAGAGAAACCCTGTCTCGAAAAACAAACAAACAAACAAACAAAAGAACAATTGGGGATAAAAAATATGAGGGATTATCTAAAAAATTCTGTACCTACAAGTCACATTCTAGATGTTGCATCATAAACAGAAGAGGAGGAGGAGCAGGAGGAGGATGAAGAGGCACCATTGGCAGAGGCAGCTGCTATATCTAAGACACTAACGGAGTCCTTTGCACTTTTGAGTGATGAGTTCAAAATAGTGTAAGAGACATAACAAGTGAAGGAGTTTGCCCAGGCTCATACAATGGACAGATGGTTTGGAACCCCAGGATGCAGGTGGCCTTCACCAAGCTCTTGACCTCTCTAATAAACAGATCATCCCCTTGCTCTGAAAAAAAACAAAAAACAAAAAACAAAAAAACAAAAACAAAAAACAAAGAACAAAGAACAAAAAACAAAAAACAAAACAAAACAAAACAAAAAAACCAAACTCTCTGATCCAGAGTGAACTTAGAGCATTAATACATGGTATAGCCAAATCTTAAATGGCCAGAACCTCAGAAACAGGATAAGTTAATCTTGTGAGATAAATGTCATGATTGTGAATGGATAAAGTCAACGAGATGCCACAGCAGACCAGACTAACATGCTATCAGCTAAAGGAAACACGCCTGTGGTCCTGACTTGGGACTGGGATGTGTTTTGTGCAGCCAATCCATTTCATACTATTTGCATCCTTGTGCATTTCCATTCACTGTTAGGATCTTTATTCACAAAGACCATCTCTGGAAGATGTAGTTTTGTTGACTATATTCTTCTTAGCATATTAGAGAGAAGAAGTAAGTTTTTAAGTTTTGGAGCAAGCTGAATTTAATTTGCTAGAAAAAGTAGGTATATCTGAGTATATATCTGTTTAATTGATGTTTTCCTCACTAACTACAGTGGCGCTTCTTTTTACTGAAGAGTGTGCATTTTATGGATTTGGATAAGTTGCATGTGCCCCCAATGGGAAAATTACAAAAGAGAATCTTGATGTGGTTTAGCTAACCTGTGAGATTGTCATTCAACATCAGAATTTTAATTCTCCCTCCCTCCCTCCCTCTTCCTCCCTCCCTCCCTCCCTCCCTCTTCCTGTGTGTGTGACAGACAGACAGACAGAGAGAGGGAGGGAGGGAGGGAGGGAGGGAGGGAGAGAGAGAGAGAGAGAGAGAGAGAGAGAGAGAGAGAGAGAGAGAGAGAGATGTGCACATATGTTTGTGTGAGTACAGGCATATGCATGCCACAGCATGTGTACTGAGGTCAGAGGACAACCTTGGGTATTAGTCCTCACTTTTTACCTTGTTTGAGTCATGGTCTTGTTAGCTGCTGTATATGCCAGATTTAATGGTCTGTAGGCTTCAAGGGGTTCCCTTGTCTTCAGCTCCTATATTCCAGTAGGATCCTTGGGGTTACAGATGCACACTACCCTGCCTGGGTTTATGTGAGTTTCAGGGTATAGCAAGCAAGATGCCCACTGAACCATCTTTCCAGTCAACAATGAAATTTTAAAGGCATTCTGAAATACTGTGTAGCCAACATATTTTTGAGTTATTAAATAACAAACTCTGAAATACAAAAATAAATACATGATTTGTGTATCTTAAAATTATCTTCAAAGGAAGAAAAAGAACCACAAATGAATTATAAAATCTCTTTAACAAATGCAAGACAAAACCAAAACCTTAATATTCAATGCTGTTAAGCACTGTATTCTAGAAGGGGGACATTTCTCCATGCCTTGTTACAAATGACACACACAATCCATTATCACTAGGATCCCAGAGTTCCTAGAAAGTTTCTCATTAGGACTTTTCCCACTTATTGGGGCATTTATTTATTTATTTACTTTGATTTTTCGAGACAGGGTTTCTCTGTGTAGCTTTGGAGCCTGTCCTGGTACTTGCGCTGTAGACCAGGCTGGCCTCGAACTCACAGAGATTCATCGAAGCATTTATTTAAGTGCAGTTTTATTATTATTTCTCCCCAAATGGATTCGCTTTAGGATTTCTTAACATAACAAATTTACAAGGCACTTTCACTATAATTTGATGTAGTAGAGCTTCATCTATGTCTTTCTCAGGTAGCAACCATGCCATAACAGCCATCCTGCTGCTATCCACAGTGCGTCTGAAAGTGTAACATTAGCTCAAGCTCTCAAATGTCTTCAAATTATGCACATTTTCTACTGGAAAATGTATGAAATTCTGAAATAAATGTATATTACCCCTATGTGAGTGAAAATGCTATAACCCTGATAATTCTCAGAGGCTTATTTAAATCTGAATTCTAAGACCATAGCTTTCCTTTGTTTTTGGCTTCAACAGTGACTGACTTACATCATGCAAAACACTCTAAAAAGCCAGGAAAGGGGAAATTGAACATTAAAAAATGAATGGCATATTTCTGAGGTATTCCCCTGAATTATAAAGGTCTAACCTTTATTGCAGTTGGTAGCAGGTTTACTGTGAGCATTAAAAAAAAAGTCTGGTTTTTTAATTAAAATCATTAAACCCAAGAACAATAAACACTCTTAAGCTTTTGCAATTTGTTTTCCCATTTTCATCATGCACAGTATATGGTTTTACTTGTGATAAAACCCCGGACGTATTTCTTGATTTCAGTGTTGAAGGACAATTTTCCACGAGTCTGGATATTGCCCTGCACTCCATCCTTTCTTCTTTCCCTCCCTCCCTTCTTTCTTTTTTCCTCTTTTGTGACAGTATCTCAGGTACCACAGGCTAGCCTCACTCTTACTGTGTTGCCACAGATGACCTTGAACTTTTGTTGGTTTTGTTTTTGTTTGGGGAGACAGGGTTTCCCTGTGTAGCCCTGGCTGCCCTGGAAATCCAGTTGTCGAACAGGCTGACCTTGAGTTTGGCCTACCTCTGCCTCCCATTTGTTGGGATTAAAGGTGTGTGTCACCATGCCTGGCCACCTTGAATTTCTGATCCTCCTGCTTTTCCTTCCTGGGGATAACAGTTATGTATAACCACTCCCAGTTCTGTTTGGTGCTTGTAATCAAGCCTAGGCTTTGTGCAGGCTACATCACTAGCTCATGGGCATCTTTCAAGTGGAGGGACTGACTGCTTTTATTACAGGTGGTCTTTGTACGGATTTATGAATAACAGCCTTGAAAAACGGTCTCTCTTGCTTGCTTCAGCAGCACATATACTAAAATTGGAACGATCTGGAGAAGATTAGCATGACCTCTGCGCAAGGATGACACACAAATTTGTGAAACATTCCATATTTAAAAGAGAAAGGAAGGAAGGAAGGAAGGAAGGAAGGAAGGAAGGAAGGAAGGAAGGAAGGAAAAGTGTCCCTCTAGAGCAAAGAACAGCTATACCTGTTCGTATATGGTCTCTCTCTCTCCCTGCAACTTGAAGATCAGTTGCGAGCTCTCAGCTACTTCTTCAGTACCATGCCTGCCTGCCGCCATGCTCCCCACCATGATGGTCATGTACTCACCCTCTGAAACTGTAAGCAAGGTCCTAATTAAATGCTTTCTCTTATAAGTTGCTTTGGCCATGGTGTCTCTTCACAGCAATAGAATACTCACCATATACTATATTAAAGAGTTAGGTTCCTTAGCTTACTGCATATCCAGCCGTCTACTCATTTGCAATGCCTTGCGTTACCCTATTCAAAGTAGGTGTTGGGGTGCCAATGCAAATGCTGATGCTACCTGTAGAGTAAGATAAAGCCCTCTATCCTTGACCCAGGAGTCTCATATTACCTAACAGCCTTCATTGAATTGTGGCATGCTAATTTATTAGCCAGTGTTGATATTCACAGTCAAACTGACTGGATTTAGAGTCACTTGGGAAAACAAACCTCTGAACATTTCTGTAAGTCCCCATCCAATGATGTCTTCTAATAGAGGAAGGAAGACTTATCCAGAATGTGAGTGGCAGCATTGCATAGGCTGAAATCCAGGATGAATAACAAGTTAAGGACATAGTGAGATGGTGTGGTAATATTTTATTTGTGCTGAAATGTAGTGATATTTTATTTGTGCTTTAATAGATAAATCTTGACTGGAGATGGGGGGGGGGCAGCCATTTTAAGAAAACAAAGTCAGGCAGCACATGCCTTAATCCAATCACTTATCAGGAAGAGTCTCTGTGTGTTAAAGGCCATAATAGGGAACATGGCCAAACATGGTGACACATGCCTTTAATCCCAGTACCAATCATAGAGACCTGGAGGTCTGTACAGACAGGCAGTGACAAGGAAGTAAGGTAGCTGGGCTAAGAGCCAATGAGAGGGCAAAAAAGCAAGGCAAATAAAGGCGTGAGTAGACAGGAAGTAGCTCACATATGGAAGCTGCGGAGCTGGTGAGGTAAGGTTCCTGGTGGCTTTCCCTAGTTCCCTGATCTCTTTAAGGCTTTCACCCCTATATTTGGCTCCGTGTTTTGTATTTAATAAGACCATCTAGAAATTCGTCTACAAGACGGCTCAGTGAGTAAAGGCACTTGCCCCCAAGCCTGACAACATGATTTAGATTTTTGGAACCCACAGATGGAAGAGAATGAACTCTTACAAGTTGTTCTCTGACCTCCACTTGTATGCCTTATGTATCTGTATATGTATATGGACACACACACACACACACACACACACACACACACACACACAAATAAATGTTTAAGGGGGAGAAAAAGGATGGGGCTGGAGAAACTGCTCGCAGATGAAGAGCACCAGGATTAGAGTTCAGTTTCCAACACCCATGATGGGTAGATCATAGCTGCCCATAACTTCAGCCCTAGGAAATAAGACACCCTCTTCTGGCTTCTGTGGATACCTGCACACACATGCCACACACAAAGACACACAATAGGAAATGATAAAAATAAATCTCGGGGTTGGGGATTTAGCTCAGTGGTAGAGCACTTGCCTAGCAAGCACAAGGCTCTGGGTTTGGTCCTCAGCTCTGGAAAAACAAATATATAAATCTAAAGAGAGAGAGAGAGAGAGAGAGAGAGAGAGAGAGAGAGAGAGAGAATAAGAATAAGAATAAGAATAAGAAGACAAAGACGAAGACGAAGACGACGAAGTGGTATACCAGCATTCATGTCTCTCTGCTTCCTGACTGCAGATGCGATGTGACCTGCACCTTAACGCTCCTTGCCTACTAGGGTGAACTGGACCCTTGAACTGGAAGTTAGAATAAACCCATCCTTCCTCAGATAACTTCTGTCCAGTGTTTTATCACAACATGAAGAAAAATAACCAATATAGACAATGAGGAGGCAAAGTTCAGATTGTTCATGGATCTTGACAAGAAGTTATATGTCGTGTGGGGACAAAGATTCTTCTTCCTGGCATTTCTTGAGAGACTTTTTTTGCAACATATGGACTAGATTTTGGAAAATAGGTAGCATATCACAATGATAAAGAACAGACTCCGCAGCCAGGCTGTCTTAGTTTCATCCTGTCTAGGGCCCTCTTTCAGTTTCTGTTCCACCAGAAATTGATTCTGAGTCAAGACTATGACTGCAGCAATCTTAGAAACCACTGCTACATAGTGAGAAAGTAAGGAGAATAGAGATGGCTCAGTGGTTAAGAACACTGTCTGTTCTTACAGAGGGCCCAGGTTCAGTTCCCAGCACCCATATGGCATCTCACAACCTCCTGTAATTCCAATTCCAGGGCTTCTGATGCCCTCTTCTAGCCTCCATGGGCATGGCCTACACACATATGGTACACATATATGCATGTATCTAAAAAACACCCATATAGATAAAATATAAATACATAAGTCTTTTTTAAAAATAAGAGGAATAGATGGAAGTGAATAAATGAAGAATTTTCAAGCAAGTTATGATGGTGTATAGTCAACTTAATTCTACTCAAGGACTCTTGGTGGCCAAAATAGAATGAGAACTTTAGAGCTATCTTACCAGAGGGTGAAGGAACTGGGAGGTGGTATACCAGTTCCCACATGTTGTTGGTTGAGGGCTTCTGGCATGGATAGGTTTTGATTCTAGTCCTGAATTCTGACAGGTGTAAGGTGGTATCTCAGAGTCATTTTGATTTGCATTTCTCTGACAGTCCTGAATTCTGACCAGTCTTGCATAGCACAAAGATGGTTGCAACAGGCCTTGTCAGTTAGAAGTGAAAACTGGGTATTTATCACATCGATAAAGCATGAAGAAATAACAGTAGGCACACTTACAGACTTGGCTACATATTTCCTCTTATGGTTTATTCTTAGGATATTATTTGAGGCTGTTTAATGTTCCTATTTCCTCATCTGTGGAGCGGAAATAATAATAGTACCATTACATAAGGTTGGTAAAAGAATGGCATATTGAAATAGTGGAAAGCACATAAAACAGGCCACAGAGTTTAACAAGAACTTAGTAAATGTTGGCCATTATAACAGAAGAGTGCACCATTTATTCCCTGCTTGATATTTGCTGTGTACTGTTCTCTGACAGGAGATTTTGACTCTTAATCATGACATTTTATTTTACTAAATGTATGTGATGGATTCTTGGAGATTCAAGGTGTATTTATGTTTGACATGTGTCAAGGGGCAACTTTGGCTGCCACCTGGGAAGCACCAGGGATGATGTATTTAAAGCTTATTCCTATTTAAATTTCCTTAGAGAACTGATGGGGCTAAGCACTCCTGAACTCTCTAATTTAAAGATTTACTGCTCTGCCGGTGAAACTAATTAAAACTTATTTGAAGTATCAGTAACACAGTCTCAGTTTTTTTCTTCTAATATGTGAATGAGAATATAAAAGAGAAGCATGTTTATTCATTTATTAAAACTGTATGTTCGGGCTGGAGAGATGGCTCAGAGGTTAAGAGCACTGACTGCTCTTCCAGAGGTCCTGAGTTCAATTCCCAGCAACCACATAGTGGCTCACAACCATCTGTAATGAGATCTGGCACCCTCTTCTGTACACATAATAAATTAAACAAAACAAAAAGCTGTATGTTCATGGCTGCTTTGCCTATATGTACATCTTTCCATCAAATGTCCATACAGGCCAGAAGTGAGTGTCTGATCCTTTGGGACTGGAGTCATAGATGGTTGCAAGCCACCCTGTAGGTGCTGGAAATTGAACCCAGGACCTCTGAAAGAGCAGCCATTGCTCTTAATTCCTGAGCCATCTCTCCAAACCCTGAGAAGTGTGTTTTGAACACAGTTTTCTAGCATTACCTATTGTCTGTGACAGACTCCCATGAATCCATGTGATGTTAACTACGGAATTCACCAAAACGCTCCAGACTTTAAAGGAAGGCTACTTAACTTTAGGATAAATTTGTATGATTAGCCAGACAGTCCTGGTAGGAAATCACCAAGTGTTTGTAAACTATGCATAAATTAAATCCAAATTTTTATCGCTTTTAAGCATTTCAAATGTCCTTTTAGTGTATATGTGAGTATAAAATAACATGATAGTAACAACAGATGTTTCAAGCAGTCTTTTGGTGAATGTAAATGATTAATAAAAATAATGCAACAGTAGTAACAGATTTGAGTTCTGTGTCTTCATCCTCTGTCAGTTCCCCTCTGGAGAGACTAGCCTGAGCAACCTCAGGAACCTAAGGGCCTCCCAGAAACATTGAAGACCACTGCTTCAAATTAGGCCAGGAAGCTGGTGCCACTAGGAGCAGTGGAACTGTCACAGCTCAGGGTGCATCAGCATAATAGAGCAGCCGTATCCCATGCCTCTCCATACCCAGGGTCTGCGCCCACACCCCAGTCACCCCACGTTCCATGAAATCTTATCTCTTCTGGACATACTCTGAAGCAAAAAAGATCTTATCTTACAACATAAATGACTCTCCTTTTATTCCATTCCCCAAAGGCCCTATTTTTTTTTTGGGGGGGGGGTGAAATATAACTTTTAAAATATCTATTTCTACCAAATGATTAATGGTGATAATGATTCCAGCACAGTATCTGGTGTATAAATGTTTTGAAGATTATAAAACATTTGGTGATCTTTGCAGAACACATATATTCTAACAGGGACAACTTGGAGTTCTTTCTTTTTCTTTTTCTTTTTTCTTTTTTTTTTTTTTTGAGACAGGGTTTCTCTGTGTAGCTTTGGAGTGCTGGGATTACTGGTGTGTGCCACCACTGCCATACTGTACTGGAGTTATTTCTTAAACCACAGAGAATGACACCAGACTTTAAAGGCTCCACCTTAGGATAGAGTTGTGCTTGGGAGCATATTATCCATTTATATCTACTTTTAAATCAATGACTTAAAAAAGTAGTTGTTATTTTATATGTATGGGTGTTTTGCCTGCATGTATGTTTATGTACTACATGTGTGTTGGATGCCAGCAGATGCCAGAAGAGAGCATTATATCCCCTAAGAACTGCAATTATAAATAGCTAAAAGCTGCTATGTGGGTGTTGGGAATTGAACTCAGTTCTTCTGGAAGAGCAGGCAATACTCTTAACCACTGTCATCTCTCTAACCCCCTTCTTTATAACTTTGCACCCTCTTGGATTCGATGCATGTGGCTTACTGGGCCCAGTCTTATGGGGGCAAATCTGATGTTATATAAGTTTTCCTGGAGTCCAAGCCATTGGTAATTCAAGGCTTGTCAAAGACGTTGACTGTTTCTGGGCATGAGTACAAGCCCTAAGAAGAAAGATCAGTTACATGTTTTCTTTAGTAACGACATGAGTTAAATCATGTACCCTCAGATTAAATGTGTCACCTATTCAAGAGAGTTCTTCCTTTGATGCTTTTTATATGAAGTATAAAAACTGGGGAATGTTAACAGCTGCCAAGCTGCCAAACATTATGTTTACACATTCTACATGCTGAGCAAGCATGTCACTCCGTTTGTCTGACCTAACTGTACTCCCTTCTTGAGAACCCGTTTCCATTGTGTCTAGTAAGTGGGCAGCAAACCATATGGCGACACACTGTTGGTTACAGCGAACTGGTGGAGACGTGATAGACAAATGCAGGAGAAAGAAGGCTAAATAAAACCAGGTGAGGGGGTGGAGCTCGAGAGGGAGTTCAATCAGTAAAAACGTTTGCTCTACAAGCACAGGCGACCAATGTCCCTTCTTGTAATCTCAGCGCTGGAAACACCGAAGATGGGACGATCCTTGGGTACGGTAGCTGGCACAGCCTGATCAACAAGCCCCAGGCAGGGAGATCCTGACTCAAAAAGAAGGTGGATGGTAGATGAGGAAGAATGCTACCTGAAGTGGTCTGTGGTCTTCCCCAGAACGCCCACCCACAGACACGCCCATGTACGGACACGCCCACTCACAACAGGCACGCCCCCTCCCAGAAAAATAGGTAGCAAGACAGTGATCACGTATGTGGCCCCGGTGAGTGGAGAAGTACTAACATACATCTCGTTTTGTGTGTTTGAGACACATTTGTGTAGAGCAGTTGCCTTGGAGTTTGCCATCAACAGGCAGAGTGCTCGGGTTGCAGGTGAACACCATCACACCCAACTATACAGCTTGACTCTAGGGAGCTTTACAATTCCTTCTAGTTTGAGAGAAGCCCAGATGTGCTTCCTGCCTGTGAAATAGGTAAAGAGGTAATCTGCCTAACATATACAGCTGATTCCCACAAGAGCACGATCCAAAAAAGATAACTTGTGAGCCACTTAAGTAATTTTTTTTTTTTTTAAAGACAAAGTCTAACTATGTAGTTTGGCTGTTCTGGAACTCACAGAAATCAGCCTGTCTCTGCCTCCCGAGTGTTTGGATTAAAAGCCAAGTGCCACCATATCTGACTTACTTATATAATGTAAAGTTTTCTAGAAAGCTGTGTTAAAGAAGGAAAAGAAACAGGTAAAATGATTTTAAATAATATAATTTAATCTCAATATATCAACAGTGTTATTTCAATATGCAATTTAAAATTTTGAAGTTCTTGCATTCTCATTTCTACCGTAAACCCTCAAGTCTGATGTGCATTTTACACTACGGCATGTCCTCAATTTAAAAAACAAAACTAAACACCCCACATGCTCAATTGCTACCTGTGGTTGGTAACTGCTTTACGGCCAAAATAGTTGATGAAAACCAGGTGTGCTAGCAGGAAGTGCATTTCCTGGTTGTCTTGTATCCAGCATGTCCATGCATGTTAATCAGATTTTCACCACTGTGATAAATACTCGAGAAAACTTACAAAGAGAAAAGACTTTATTTATTTATTTACTTTTGGTTTTTCAAGACAGAGTTTCTCTGTGTATCTTTGGAGCCTGTCCTGGAACTTGCTCTGTAGATCAGGCTGGCCTCGAACTCACAGAGATCCGCCTGCCTCTGCCTCCCAAGTGCTGGGATTAAAGGCGTGCGCCACCACCCCCTGGAGGAAAGACTTCCTTTGATTCACGGTTTCAGGCCTTGGCTTTCTCACTCATTGCTTCATGCTCAAGGTGACCCAGAATCGTGATGATGCATTCACGTGGCAAAGAAGAGTTGCTCACTTTAAAGCAGCCAGGTAACACAGAAAGAGACAGAGGAAGGCCTAGGACAACATATACCCCCCAAGAGTGTGCCTCCCCTGCCCATGACCTCTCTAATCCAAATAGGCATTCACCTCTGAAAGCTTTGGAACTCCCTAATATAATACCATCAAATTATGACTCCATTGGTTAAGTCAGAGCCTCCATGATCCAATCAGCTCTCAATGAATGGAATCCACCAGCTGAGGACCAAGGCTTTTAGGTGGACATTTCATAGTCAGACCCTAATACCAGGTGACTAATGTCATGCCAAAAACAGGAGAGTCCAAGCTATTTGTGACACTTCCAAAATAGCCTGCTTAAGAACCAGCTTGGCTGCTTTATTCTCTTTGTCCCTTTCTACCAGCTTGACAGGAAGGACACACCAGCCTTCAAAGCCATGTGTGACAGATGGCACAAAAAAGGAGGAGAATCTGAATCATCATTTGGAGGACAGCCTACTATTCATTTTGTATATTAAGCAAGAAATAATTCTCCTTTTTTAAAAAAATGTATTTCTTATATCTTTGTTCAGCTGTTAGCCTACCCTAATTAATATACCTATCTTTTCCTATATTGCTATTAAAGTTTTTTTTTCTATTTTTGGTACTGGTACCCTGGACACTGTGCACAAGCAGGTACATGCTCAAGGATGTATACACCACATAAAGGCATCCTCAATGCTGTCTGCCTTTTTGTGTTTCATCACCAAATAATGCATCTGTGTGTATTTTAACCCAGGCATGCTTAGGCTACAGATTTTACTAGGAAAAAATAAAACTCTTTAAAACAAATCAAGTTAAAAATATGGATAAACTATTATACAAAACGCTTGTAAGGGAGTTGGAGGTACAGATCAGTGGTTGAGTATTTGCCTAGCAAGTACAGGGTTCTAGGTTCAGTCACTGGCACTGACTGAAAAAAATGAAACAAAACGAAATAACAGTGCAAACTCCTTCAAAACTGGAGTTAGGGCTTGTGAGATGGATCAGTGGGTAAATGCATTTGCCACCAAGCCTGACAACCTGCACTCGCTCTCCAGAATCTGGCAGGAGAGAACCAACACAATGTGTCCTCTGACCACCATATATATGCACAGGCGCGCGCGCACACACACACACACACACACACACACACAAGCACACACAAATAAATAAATTGTAAGCAACTCTTTCCAAAAACAAAGGTGAAGATTCACAACATTGACTTGTTTGGGAATCAGTTCTTGTAGGTGACATCAAAGACCCAGGTAGCAGAAGACAAAAAAGAAAAAGAGATAAATTGAACTTGCATATTTTTATTTTTGTTGCTGTTGTTCATCAAAAGACAGTTTCCACGATGCAAAAGACAACCCACAGAATGTAAGAAAATAGCTGGTAAGAAAAGAAGTGGCCAGAATGTACCGAAGACTCCTAACCCTCAAAAACAACTAAGCGAGCAACGTGACTCACAAATGGGGAGAGTACTTAAATAGACATTTCTCTACAAAGAGATACACATGGCTGATAAACACGTGCAAAGATGCTCATGCTGTTAATCTGTGGTGGGAATTCAAAACACAACCACATACAGACACCATTAGGATGGCTATTACACCCAAACAGGCATCACTGAAAATAGCAACTGCTGGGAAGGAGATGAAGAAATTGGTAGGAATATAAAACTTTGTCGCGGCAATAGCAAGCAGTTTGGCAGTCCCTCCAAAGTGTGAAGTAGATTTAGCATGTGACCCAGCAGTTCTAGCTCTACCTCAAACAACTAAGAGCAAGATCTTGGAAGATGTGTGTGTATAACTTACCGTATTTGTAGAACCATTAGTGTCAAAAGCTAAAGCAGGGAAGCCACCCAGAGTCCATTGCAGATGAATGGTTGAGGTAAATGTGGCAAATATAAACAATGGAATGTGGCTCAGCTGTGAAAAAAAAAAAAAGAAGGAAATTCTGAGACAATGTGCACTATGAATAAACCTCAAGGATAATATTCTAAATGAAATAAGCCAGCTGCAAAAGGACCAACCCTGTGGCTCCACTTATATGAGGTGCTTGGCATAGTGAAATTCATAGAGACAGAATGCAAAATTTGGATTGTACCAAGGGCCTGGGAGGAAGAAACAGGGAGTTATTGTTTAATGAGTCCAGGCTTTCAAATTTACAATATGAAAAGATATTTTGGAGATGGATGTTGGCAATGGTTACTCAGCAATGTGGATGCATTTAATACCACTGAACCACACATTTAGCAATCATTAAGAAGGTAAATTTTATTCTGTGTATGTTCTAATCAGAGCCTTCAGAATCCTAAAATGTTTGATTGGTAAACATGTAATTCATTACTGCCAAGAAATTTTCAACCTCAGTATAGCTAAAATAAAGAAAAAAATAGTTCTACAGTGGCATAATGATTAAGTGAGATTTATTTTCATTATGTTAATATAACATTTATTTCATATGTTAATATAACTATGGTAGACTAGTAAGGTCCCAGGGTACTATATTAACTCCTGTGAGATCCCTGTAGGAGATACATCTATTTTCATAGAAGGAGATTTGGAAGCATAAAGTTAAATAACTTTTGAAGGTCGTTTGCCCAGTACTCTGTAATAGAATTTTCCACTTTCTGCATGGACACAGAGACTGATACCACTGCTATACAATGCAGGATAGTTCCCAGCATTCTCTGGTCTTTATCCATTAGTGCCTTTCCCCATTATGCTTATAAACAGAGGGCGCCTAACATGCCCATGAAATCACCCCAGGTCGAGAACCCTGCCCTAACATAAGCAGATTACTAACCCAAGCCTCTGTATGTGGGGGTAGTGATTGGAAGACACTGAGACTAGGAAAGCAGACCGGTCACTAGCAATAGAGCATAGCGAGGCAAGGGTCTACTGAGCTGGGATAGATTTCGAAGTGTATCACGAACAACTTGTCTGTTGAGAGTGTGTGATGGCTGGTCTTATGTCAACTTGACACACAAACTAGAGTTATCTGAAAGGAAGGGACCTTAACTGAGAAAATACCTCCATAAGATCTGGCTATAAGTCATTCTCTTCATTAGTGATTGATGGGGGAGGGCCCAGCCCATATCAGTTGGTTCCACCCCTGGATTGCTGATCCTGGATTCTAAAAGAAAGCAGGCTGAGCAAGCTATAAGAAGCAAACCAGGGTTGGGGATTTAGCTCAGTGGTAGAGCACTTGCCTAGCAAGCGCAAGGCCCTAGGTTCGGTCCTCAGCCCTGAAATAAAAAGAAGCAAACCAGTAAGCAGCACTCTTCCATGGTCTCTGCATCAGCTTCTGCCTCCAGGTTCCTGCCCTGTTTGAGTTCCTGTTCTGACTTTCTTGAAGATGAACAGTAATAAAGAAGTACAAGCCAAATAAACCCTTTCCACCTTAACCTGCTTTTTGGTCATGGTATTGCAGCAGTAGAAACCCTGACTAAGACAGTGGGGTAACTTGACTTGAGCTTGCTGTGGTGTTCACTCAACACCTAGATGAGCTTTTACACAGGTTCCCACACTGAATGGACTATGGATTCCAGATTCTCAGAGAAGAATCAGATTGGTCAATCATACATTCCAAATGACTCATTCCAGGAGACCAGGAATGAGTGAGTCCATATGATAAAATGCTTTCTTTTGTCAGCCCTGATGGGGTGGGGTGAATGATGGCACTTCTCAGGGAAGGGAATTTAGGGGGATATGTCTCCCCAAACACAGTTAATATGTAGCCTTTGGATAGAGGTATGGCATGGGAACAATTAACTATTAGAAAAATAAATGGTGTAAATAAGTGTATTTTATATACATTGAGTAAATTCCTCAAATAATTAGACCCCAAAGCTCAAGCATCATTATATAAACTTGATTTATAGAAGCTCAAGTTACATAAAGATAAGTAGGCAATGAGACTAGAAATGGGAACTGGTAGTTAACGGCCAAGGGCATTAAATGCAAGTTGAAACATTTAGATCTTTATAACCAGAAAAAGAGCTTGTGTAGTAAGACACTAAAGAAAATAGACCTCCTATTATTTTAATTATAAAAAAATGAAGTTAGTGGATCATTTTTAATTAAACCTTTTAAAAATTAAATTATAATTATACCACTTTCCTCTTCCCTGTCCTCCCTCTAAACCTCCCCTCACTTCCTCTCAAATTGATGGCCACCTCTTAATTATTGTTACACACACACATGCATAGACAAATACATATTTGTAAATACAGCTTCTCAGCTTTCAGCATCTGTCCTGCGTGGCTTGTAAGACTATGACTTCAGGACTGGCAACTTTGTGTTGGATAACCAATTAAGAGGCTCATCCTTGGGAGAGGCTAATTCCTTCTTTTCCCAGGAGATCCCTTCTTAGAAACTAATTGAAGTAGCAAGCTAAGACACCTGTAGTCATTTCACTATAACTACAACCAAGCACAATAATCAGGATTTTTCTGTGGGCCAACAACAGTTTGAAGCAATAACAGTTTGTGTGAATGTGTAGAGTAAGTGAACCAGTGTTTCATCTGCCATTAAAAATGCTTCAGCTGTGAAGAAAAATGGAATCATAAAAATTTCAGGAAATTGGATAGATCCGAAAAGTATAATGTTAAGCAAAGTAAGCCAAATTCAGAAAAACAAAACCTGCTTGTTTTCCATCATCTGCTGATCTTAACCTATAATGTGGTGTGTGTGTGTGTGTGTGTGTGTGTGTGTGTGTGATTAAAGTCTAAACAGGAAGGACCAAGAGAGAATATTAGGTGATGATGAAGGATGAGGGGTGGGTAGGACAGATGGACATCAAAGAGTGAAAGAATCTGCAGGGGAGGCTGTGAGGCAGGAACAGAGGTAGCAGAGGGTGAGGGTGAGGACAGAGAATCATAAAGACCTACTTTGGTAGAATATGTCACAAAAGCATCTAACACATTAGATGCTGCCTAAAAAAATAAAGATAATTTTTTTTTTTTTTTGAGACAGGGTTTCCTCTGTGTAGTTTTGCGCCTTTCCTGGAACTTGCTTTGGAGTCCAGGCTGGCCTCGAACTCACAGAGATCCACCTGCCTCTGCCTCCTGAGTGCTGGGATCAAAGGCATGTGCCACCATGCCCAGCAAGATAATTTTTAAAAAAGAGAAAGATCTGTCCTCTACATTTACCTGTGAGAATCTTCCAACAGAGCCAAGATTTCCTAGTGACTGGCCAAATACCTACATCCAATGCTTCCCATTCTCTTAGTATGTAGACTGGCTACTCAGAACTGGCCATAGAGTCACTGATGGTTGGGATGCTGTATTTTTTGACCCTAGAGTCCACCTGGGAATATCAAAATGTTTTGTAAAAGACAAATCTCTATGGAGAATTAAAAAATAGCCTAGGATTTAATAAGCCTGTTTCATGCTTCAAATGCACTCACTGCTCATGGTAAACGGAATAGATTCCTAGCGACAGATAATTAGTGGTAATGATTATTACTGACCTTATGCAGTCTTTCACTCAAACAGATGGCAGAGAGCTTTAAAAAAAAAAAAAAAAGAATGCTTTAAGGCACGATTTCTTCCCCTTCTTAAATAAAAGTTCCTCTAGGGTCAGCAATAGTTTGTATTTAACACACTGTATTATGGTACACAAAACTAAATAACAATTTCTGGGCAATTCTGTTAGCCTGTTAATTTACTAAGCAGTTAGCATTGAATGGATTCCCACCCTGAGTATATTGTAAGTGTTTGGATGCATGCCATCTCTATTTGCCTTGTTTTTTCTTACTTAAATGAAGTAGGTGCTATTACATGGAAGGCTTTCAGAGCATGGGGGCAACTCACTTAGCATGCCCCTTTCCGGGCCCACGAGTCATCCTCCCAGACCTGCCATAGTTTCTTCTAACGAATCTGAGTGGAGCCAGATTTGAGATCTTCCAGAGTCCCAAGACTGTAGGATGTATTTTCTGGAGTCTTTCCTCCATTTCATATAAAGTTATAAAAACATTAAAAAGGTACCAACCTTTTTTTTTTTTTTTTTTGACACAGGGTTTCTCTGTATATCCCTGTCTGTCCTGAAACTTGCGTTGTAGACCAAGTTGGCCTCAAACTCACAGAGATTCTCCTGCCTCTGCCTCTGGGTGCCTTCCTTTCCTTGTTTCCAAAGGTGATTCGGCCCCTGTATTATGTAATTCTTATTTATTTATATTTTTTTAATTAAAAAAAGGTTTTTTTTTCTTTTTACATACCAATCACAGTTCTCCCTCCCTCTCCTTCTCCCGCACTGCCCCACCCTCTGCACCTCCCCCTTCGATTCCTCAGGTCTGGGGAAATGTCAAGGCTGTGCTTTCATTATCAATTTGACACAACATAGAGTCACCTGAGCAGAGAGAACCTCAATTGAAGAATTGCTTTGATCAGATTGTCCTGTGGCATGTCTGTGACAGACTGTCTTCACTGATGATTGATGTGGGAAGGCCCATCCCATTGTGGGTAATACTACTCAGATGCAGGTGTTTACAAACCCTCAGCTGTTTAAGAAAGTGATCTGAGCCATGGTGGTGGCCCACACCTTTAATCTTAGCACTCCGGAGGCAGAGGCAGGTGGATCTCTGAGTTCGAGGCCAGCCTGGTCTACAGAGTGAATTCCAGGACAGCCGGGGCTGTTACACAGAGAAACTCTGTCTCGAAAACCAAAACAAACAACAACTAAAAAAAGTGAACTGAGTGTGAGCCAATATGCTAGCAAGTAATCAGCATTCCTTTGTGGATGCACTTGAGTTCCTGCCCTGATGTTCTTCAATGACAGACTGTGACCTGGAAGTGTAAGCTGAAATAATCCCTTTCCTCCCAATGCTTTGAATCATGGTATTTATCGCAGCGACTGAATGAAACCAGGACAGCTTCAAGGGCTAATGAAAATTGGATATTAATGGGAAGAATATGAATTTCTATGCAAGACTCTCAATGTTTCAGGAGGAAATGAATCTTTGTGTTCTTGGATGTTTGCTTACACAGCAGAAGTCTAGAAGAAAGACTCCCACCTCCCTTCTCCTCTGCCACTTCTCTTTCCTTCCTGAAACAGATCTCTCTATAGCCTTAGCCAGAGTGCAGCTCTGTACTTCTCAGGGCAGATGACCATGGTGCCAAGGGCAGAAGCAGGAAGAGGGAGTGCCATGACCTAGAGCCTGGGACAAGAGGTCAGCATTGGAATCCCAGAACCCCGTGGCATCAGGCGGGTCACGTGTCTGGAGCTTCAGCTGCTTAGATAAAATAGCACGAATTCCTTTGAGCACCATATAAGAGGTGGAAGCACACAGCAGTGACATGTGGTTAAGCCCCAGTTGTTATTGTCACCGGAACGCAGTGTCTAGAACTGTAGGATTTGATTTAGCCTCATCTTTTTCTTTCTTTAAGACATATGTTCCTCTTTCTATTTACTTATTTATCTATTTGTTTTCTGTGGTATGTGTATTATATATGTGTACACATGTGTATACAGTTGTGTGTGTGTGTGTGTGTGTGTGTGTGTGTGTGTGTGTGTGTTTGCATGTGTCAGCTAGAAATTGACCTTGGATATCTTTCATTGGAGTCAGAGTTCATTGGTCAGCCTGAAGGATTTGCTGGTTTCCCCACTCCACCCAGAGTTAGGATTACAGAGATGAGTAACCACACTTTGCTTCTTAATGTGAGATTCAAACTCAGGTCCTCATGCTTTATTTATGCAGAGGGCACTTTACCAGCTGAGCTCTCTCTCAAGCCCCTGGAGGTTCATTTGGGAGAAGTAAGAAGTTCAGGGAAAGGCCAGAGAATAGGATATTGGTGCCAACAAGAATAAAAGAGAGAAGACGAAGGTAGGCACTCCTGAAAGTCGCAGGTGCTTATTTAGGAGGCGACTCCCCCTCTTTACCACAGGGAAAGTGATAAGAATGGACCCTCACTAAGAGTACAGTGGCTGATTCCAGCCCTGTCTGCCTGTACTTCCCAGCCAGTACAATTTTGGAATAAACCCAGAACCCTGGTAGTAAGCACCTGTTCAAAATTCAGATGCCTTTTGGGGGTCACAGAAATAGCTCAAATATCAGATGCTGCCAGTTAGAGGGGCATAAACACCTTTATATTAAAAACAATTAAGTTTCCCTCTATTCTGTTGATTCTAGCAGCCTGTGACTTATTGGCAAGCTTTGACTTAACTCTCCAAGAAGTTCTGTGTAAGCTACTTCATTCCAGAGCCTTACAGGCAATGCCTAAAAGAGCAGAGGGATGGCTCCTGAGTCCGTTCTTTGCCTAACCACTTCCTATGTACAGGGGGCCATTACCAAGGATGCTGGAGGTCCAGAAGAGGCACCTTTTCAAAGAGGAATAGCTCAGCCAGACTAAAGGAGCCAACCCATGTGACCCATGAGTTTGGAAACAATTCATTCAAATTAGGTAAAGCATAGAACTGATTGTCTTCAAACTATGCAGCAGAAAATGAACACAATACAAAGACCACTCACTCAAGGATGGAAGGTGGTAGAGGCAGCCTGGTTTAGAGTCTTAGAAAGGATTGCTGTGACTTCAAACATGTTCATTTTCTCTTTATTTGCCCACATGCTTACTCTTGTGTCCACTAACTTTAGAATTTACCATTGTTCCTTTTTTTTTGGGGGGGGGGGGTTGAGACAGGGTTTCTCTGTGTAGCTTTGGAGTCTGTCCTGGAACTCACTTTGTAGACCAGGCTGGCCTTGAACTCACAGAGATCTGCCTGCCTCTGCCTTTGGAATGCTGGGATCAAAGGTGTGTGCCATCCACTGTCCAGCTATAATTTATTTAACTTTATTTTATGCACACTGGTGTGAAGGTGTCAGATCCCTTGGAACTGGAGTTACAGACAGCTGTGAGCAGCCTTGTGGGTGCTGGGAATTGAACCAGGATCCTCTGGAAGAGCAGCCAGTGCTCTTAACCACTGAGCTATTTCTCCATCTGTTCCTTTTTTTTTTTTTTTAAGATTAAATTCAGCATTTATTCTCCTTAAAAGCTTGCTTAAACAGAGTGTGGTGGTTCCTGCCCATACCCCTGGCACTTAGGAAGCTCAGGCGGGAAGATCGGGACTTCAAGGCTACGCAGCAAAACCTGGTGTTGGGGATTTAGCTCAGTGGTCTAGCAAGCGCAAGGCCCTGGGTTTGATCCTCAGCTCTGGAAGAAAGAAAGGAAAAAGGAAAAAAAAAAAAAAAGGAAATCTGCTGATTTCCTGGGTATTTTCTAAAGTTGTTGGCTTCCCCAGGAGTCGTAAAATTGTTCTTATATCTTATACTTCTCCACTCTAATGCCAAGGACGCCTATAGACATTCTGAGGTTTGCTAGAAACTATTCTTCCTCAATTACAATGGAATTGAACAAAAACAATTCCCAGGCTTAATACCCCTGCCCCAGTGACTGATGGGCTGGTATCTAAATCTACAAATCAGATGCAGGAAGGCATCCATCATCCACCATGGCTGTGGATACTGGCCATAGCTGGAGAAGGGGGGGCGCGCTATGCATTATTAGTCAATCTCTTCACAGGGTCTAGCATATCCATTTATTCATAAGCAAACCTTCACATACAACTAATATGCGCCACAGTAAATACTTGCTGCTTTTTCTATGACAAATGGAAAGTTTACTTAAAGAACGTATGAAGCAAAAGGGAAAGCCGAAGCTAGCCAAGATTGCTCTGGCAGTGTTGGAGAGTGGGGGTGCGTGTCTTCAGTGTTTACCCAACCCCACTGAACTTTTCAGGAGAGGCCACTTTGAAGAATTGGAGAACAGTAAGATCTGGGGCTCCACCGGGCGGTGGTGGCGCACGCCTTTAATCCCAGCACTCGGGAGGCAGAGCCAGGCGGATCTCTGTGCGTTCGAGGCCAGCCTGGGCTACCAAGTGAGTTCCAGGAAAGCAGCAAAGCTACACAATCTCAAAAAACCAAAAAAAAAAAAAAAAAAAAAAAAAAGGATCTGGGGCTCCAGGACATATTTTCTTGTATTAAGTATATACTAGGGTTCTTACTCATAGGGCACATGCATGGTACACACACACACACACCTCTAAAGAGATATAAGGTATTGGCTCACGTGATTAAAAAGTCTGACAAGTCCTAGGGTCCACAGGGAGAATCAGCCACCTGGAGACCTGGAAGAGTCAATGCAGCTTTTATCCAGAGAACAGTAGACTGGAGACCCAAGCACAGTCAATGTTTTGATTGAGTATAAAGGCAGGAAACATTTGATGTTCCAGTTCAAAGATAATCTAGGCAGGAATAATTCTCTCTTAACCCAGGGAGGGTCAATCGTTTGCTGCCTAAGAATTGGTTGCAATGATTATATTTGGACACCAGACAGACCAAACTTTTGTGTTTTCTAGGAAAGTAGATCTTATTAACACAAGTAACTGTGTAAACAAAAATATTCAGCTTTCCTAAGGGGGTAAAAAAAAACAAAAACAAAAACAAAAAAACTTAGTCATCTGCTGTTTGCATGCAATGTCCTAATTACAAATTATTTTTAAAAACTCATTATCAAATGAAAAAAAGGGACCAGTTCTCTAAAAGCATTATGCTATTTAGGCTGAGTCCCTTATGGTCACCAAAAAGCTGAAAAAGGAAAAAAAACCTAGTTAAACAGTAGAAATGACTGAACATATCTCTGGCTTTTAAAGGATGTGTGTTGAACTGTCCTTGCTGGTCCATTGTGTTTATATCAAGTTCTCTGAACTCACAGGGAAGCTGGGCTTATTTAGGGGGAGGACACCATTCTGTGACAGTGAATTAGAATATTGACAGATTTTTTTTTTTTGTTTTTTTGTTTGTTTGTTTGTTTTGTGGAGCTGAGGATGGAACCCAGGGCCTTGTGCTTGCTAGGCAAGCACTTTACCACTGAGCTAAATCCCCAACCCCAACAGAGTTTTTATTTGCAGCCAACTTCTTTCCTTTCACTGTAAAAAGATCACTTCTTTGATTTCTCTTTAAAGTAAGAAAGTCACAAAATACAGACAAGCCTGAGGAAGCTAAGACCACAGCTAGCAGACAACTAACAGTCTCCATAGGGCCTTTTCATATTCCCACACTAAAAGCAAAGGAAACAGAAACAGCATGCATTTGTGGCTTTTAGACCTGTTTTTCACTTCTTGTAAAATATGTGTGTTTTAGAAATGTTTGAATAATTTTTTTAAATAAAAAAAAAATAGAACAGCATAGACTATCCTTGAACTCCCTATGTAGCCCAGGCTGATCTTGAACTTCTGGTTGTCCTGCCTTTGCCTCTTGAGGTTTACAGGTATGTACCACCACACTTGTTTTATGTAGTGCTGAGGATCAGACCTGGGGTTTTGCGTGTGCCAGGCAAGCACTCTTCCAATTGAGCTGCATTCACCACCCCTCAACTCCCTATGCATTTATATTCTATTTTGTTCCTTTGAGTTGTAAAAGATAGTAATTAGAATGAATAAGAATGGAATAATTATTTTTAAGACTCATATGATTCTTACCAAATAATTTATTTATTTATTTATTTAGGTTTCTCTGTGTAGTTTTGGTGGCTGTCCTGGATCTCATTTTGTAGCCCAGGCTAGCCTCAAACTCATAGAGAACTGCCTGGCTCTGCCTCCTAAGTGCTGGGACTAAAGGCATGTGCCAACACCGTCCAGCCCCAAATTTATTTTTATCTGACCTATATTTATTATTTGCTCTTAGAAAATGGCCAAGCTCAAATAGATTACATTACCTTTTGTTTGAAAATGCTTTGTGGATTAAAAAAAAATATATATCAATAATGTGTCACATTTGAGATGATTATAGTCTGAGGGCAAATTTAAACATTATATCAATATTTTGCAATGATGTATCTTTACTTTTATTTGTGTGTGAGTGTGTGTGCACACAGCTGCTCAGAGACCAGAAGAGGCTGTTGGATCCCCTGGCGCTGGAGTTACAGGCAGTTGTGAGGTGCCTGACTCCCTGATGTAGGTGTTGGAAACTGAACTTGATCCTCAGGAAGAGCAGTAAGTGTTTTTAACCACTGAGCTTTTGATCACCCCCCTGCCACTTCCCTTTTAAAAAGTGGTGGCTCAGAACTTCAACAAATCAAGACAAATGATTACAACAGGGAACAGCAGAAGCCCTAGTGACCTTTAATCACAGAGAGACAAAAGCCCCATCGAAAGTGTGTCTGTCTCTGCATTTTCCCCCTTGATACACAATCACATGCAGACATACACAGATACACACAGGCACACACACAACCACTCACATATATATTTTTTTCCCAGTGAAATTGGAAGAAAAAGCCCTAGGTATAAACCTGAGTGTTCAGTATGGTGACAGCACAAGCAAGTGTCTGACATTCTCCTCAAAGAGATTCTACCTGTCCAAGATGCTCAGCTTACAAATGGAATTCTTGTTGTGTGTGGCCATGTGTATGAATTCTAAAGCCTCCCTTTATTCTTGCTCTCTCTGTGTGTATGCATATGCATGCGTGTTGCACATGTGAGTGCTTACATGTGGAAGCCAGAGAACAACCTTAAGTATAGTTCCTCGGGAACTGTCCACCTTATCAGAAGCTCACTGGCTAAGAAGCCCCAGGAATCTCTTGTCTTTGCAGTGCTGGCATTAGAAGTGTGAACCCGTATGCCTGTTTTTCTTTTATGTTGGTTTTGCACAGAAGCTCTGGTTCTCAGACTTGCAAGCAGTCATTTCAACTAACTGAACTATTTCCACCCCCTGGGGTCTTTTAAATATCAATTATCTGTAACTTTTGTCCAGGAGCTGAACAGGGCAACCCTAAGCACTGAAGAGAGAAATTCCTTTCTTTTTACAAATCAGTCAGTCAATCAATCAATCAATCAATCAATCAAACAATCAATAATATCCCCAGGGAAATATCTCTAACCTGGGAACAAGTGACTCAGAAATAATGACAACTGTTAAATTTTATGTTTATGTGTTATATTTGTGTTGTATACTTAAAAATCCACTTTGTGATTCAAATGCCTATGAATTTATTTTTTAAGGTATATAACTCAGTGCTATAGTCACCATTATGATCTCATTTCAGAACCTTTTTTTTTTTTTTTATTACCCTTGTACCCATTAGCAGTAATTTCATGGTCTCCTTCCCAGGTGCCGACAACTACCAATTTCCTTTCTTTCTCCACAAATTAAGCTACTGTGGCATTTTACATAAATGGAATCGTACAAACATGGTGTTTGTGCTCCAGTCTGTCTCTTTTAGCATAATGTTTTGGAGCTTCATCTATGTAGTAACAAATCAGTTCTTCATTTCTTTTTATGGTTGGATAATATTCTGTTGTATTACATTTTGCTCATGCATTCATCGGTTGATGGGCATTTTGATTCTTTCTACTTCCCAGATGTTATTAATAATGCAGCTGAAACAGTATACACGGTTTTTTTTTGTTGTTGTTGTTGTTTTTTGTTTTTTTTGTTTTTCGAGACAGGGTTTCTCTGTGTAGCTTTGCGCCTTTCCTGACTCTCACTCTGTAGACCAGGCTGACCTCAAACTCACAGAGATCCGCCTGCCTCTGCCTCCCGAGTGCTGGATTAAAGGCGTGCACCACCACCGCCCGGCAATTTTTTTTTCATTTGCATAAGGTGTCTTAGTATTTGTGATGCACTTTCAAACCACTTGTCTCTTTGGCCCCCACAAATACTTTGTGCAATAAGACAATCTCACTATTTTGATTTTATAGGCAGAAAAACAGAGGGTTTTTTTTTTTTTTCAGAGTTGTCTAATTTGTGCTAGAACCAGTACTCTAACCCAGTTCTATTTTGGCAGTGGTTTAAAGAATATCAAAAGAGGGTTGGGGATTTAGCTTAGTGGTAGAGCGCTTGCCTAACAAGCGCAAAGCCCTGGGTTTGATCCTCAGCTCAAAAAAAAATGCAATATATATATATATCAAAAGAGGGGCTGGGAAGATGGCTCGGCGAGTAATGTGCTTGTTGTATAAGCAAGCCTGAAGATCTGAGTTCAGATCCTTTGCATGGATGTCAGAGCCCAGCATAGCTGAGGCTGTAACTCATATGCTGGGGTGTAGAGACAGCTGATCCCAACTCAAGCGGTGAGCTCCAGGTCCAGTGAGAGACACTCTCTCAAAAACAGGTTAGGGAGCAAGAGAAGAACACCGACATCAACCTCTGTCTGGCCTCCACACTTGGGCAAGTGCACTCAAACACACATGAACACACACAAGCATCCAACCATACACATATGTGCACACACTCAAGAGTGTCAAAAGAAGCATAGTGTCCTCAGGGAAAGGTGAAATTGATTTCATATTTTTAGTTTTTAGATGTCAATGTTTTTAGTCATGCTTGTTGGAAAAACAATGCTGAGACCAATTTACAGCTTCTAGATGAAAATGTTGCCATAACAAGTGGTCAAAATTTCCTAAAACAGAGTTGAAATAGAATTCTGCTGGACTGTTGCATAGGAACAGGAATTTTTGCCTTTGTTGTCTGGCGATTTTACTTTCAAGGAAAGTGCAAGGACAGATTGTAGCTGTTCGCAGTTTTAACGCTTCACAGAAAGAAATGGCTGCAGACTTATTTTGTCTCTTAATTAGCATGCATCTTGGAGACATGTCTAAGACTAGATTTAAGTCTTAACATGGTCTATTAATATTTCAGTTTTGGCATCAGACACATGAAATAGTATTATACATGCAGTCTTTGCCAAAAGCATTCTGAGTCAAAACTAGACTAAATACAGTCTTTTTTTTGATCATTTGAATCATCATATTTCAAATTTTGGTAGAGGATTTTAGAAATGATTTAATTCAAATCCCCTCACAATACGTGAATCCTGGATCATAAATTGAATATTCCCCTGTCACGTTTCTTCTGAATCCAAAAGCAGCGTCGTTTATAACAAAGGGCAGAAGCTCAGAAGCAAATGAGAAGTTGTGCTCCGCTTTCCCCTGCTGGGACTCTTTCCTACATGCAGAGCCGTTATTCCCATCTTGTGTCACTACTCATACTCTATTTGTGACACTGTATTGAGACATCTACTTTCTCTAGCAGAGCATTGTTGAGATTTATGTACTTTGTTTATCTCCAGCATTCAGTAGAATCAGTAGAGTTGATTTTAATTGGTGTGTGTGTGTGTGTGTGCGTGTGCACGCACGTGTGATATTGTATATGTGCATATGTGTACATAGGTGCATTCACATATGTATATATGTAGGCCACAGGTTAATGTTGAATATCTATTTCTACCACTTCCCCACCTTATTTTTGGAGAGAGGGTCTTTCACTGAACCTGGTGCTCACGAACCTGCTGCTAACTTGCTCAGCAGGACTAGCTGCCTAGTGAGCTACATGGATCCTCCTGTCTCCTTCCGCTCAGGGCTAGAGTCACAGGCATGTGCTATCACTACACTTGACTTTTTTTTTTTTTTTAAGATTTATTTATTATGTATACAGCCTGTATGACTGCAGGCTAGAAGAGGGCTCCAGATCTCTTTACAGATGGTTGTGAGCCACCATGTGGTTGCTGGGAATTGAACTCAGGACCTCTGGAAGAGCAGTCAGTGCTCCTAACCTCTGAGCCGTCTCTCCAGCCCCTACACTTGACTTTTCATATGGATGCTAGGGATCTGAATTCAGGTCCTCCTGATCATGCAGTAAACAATTTCTTGCCTGAGCTTTTTCTCTAACTCCTGGATTGACCTTTTAATAAGATAAGAACTCTGACTTCTGATTTAGTTGATTATGAAATCAAGATCTCCATCACCATAAACAAATATGTACTGATCCCTTCATAGCTAAAAGAACTGTGAGTTTTGTCAAATATTTTGTGCACAGTGCCAACACTTAGGTAGTTAACGAATTCTGTGAAACTCAGAAGCTGAGCCAGACAAATATAGATTCTTTATTAATATTTAGCAAGACTATCAATACCTATTCATGTAATTAATGGGTGTTTGAGATATGTAAAATGATTAGTGGTAGTAAGATTGGGTCATGCTATTAGCTAACTTTATAGACTCTTCAATATAAAATTATTGAGTAATTGTTTTGATTCTTCTTGACTGATTGGATGTGGGTGTAGCAGATAAAGAGTTGAGGATGCCTCCTGTGCTTTGAGTCACTTGAAGGGTGGAGTTGCTGTCACTTGAGGTGGGGGGATCTGTAGTAGGGCAGGTTTGTGGGAAATAATCACAAGGCAATCTGTTCTAGATAGACAATTGGGTAACCTTAGTGAATAAAATCAGGAAAGGTCCAAGGCCCTGACAGTATGTTCCCACAGAAGCTGAGGATGAAAATTCATAACAGAAGTATATGGACTTTAGACATAAAGTTAGGAGAAAGCACAGAGTAGCTGGGTGTGGTGGGGTGGGAGGCTGGTGTTGAGAATATTTGGACAGAGAGTGTTTCCAGAAGACAAAACACTTCAGATACCCTAAGCACATTGGATTATGTCTGCAAGTTCCTTCTGGGAGTACTGGGAATGCAATGTCTGAAAGAGAAGCCAGTGTAAACGGGAGAAAAGCTCTGTGGACCAAGGGTCAGATCACAAAGGACCTGGGGGCCATTCTAAAGATTTGATTGGTTTTACTGTGTTTGATTAGGTAGTCTTGGGAAGGGTTCCTGCAGAATGATGACATGATTTGACTTATGTAGTCAAAGTTCCTGTGTATGTTCTATTGAAAATAAACTCTGAAAAAGTAGAAAAGACTCATACTTTCAAAGATGGTAGTATAGAAAGAGGTGGCAGTAGTTCTGTGGTGGGATGGGAGCAGGAAACAAGAAGAATCTGGATTCTGGATACACTTTAAAACTAGAGCCAACAGTATTTCCTTATGGATTGAATGTGGGGTGTGAGGGAAAAGGGAATCAAGGGTGATTCCAAGGCTTTGATCTAAGCAGCTAGGAAGACGGAGTTGTTCCCAACAGAACAGGAGTGTCAATGGTGTAAGTGTTTGGATGAGAGGGATCAGACTGTTTGGACCTTGAACTTTCACACAGGACATTCAAGTGACGTAAAGGTTGGGGAAGACAAAACAGCAAGAAAAAGAAGCAGGCATTTAGAGACAACGTCAGAATTTAGGGACCTACAAAAGGATGAACCATGAGCTCCAGAGATTAACATTAAAGGCATTCCAAGTGTGAGAGGGGAAGATGAAGCTGAACAAAGGTAACAGAGCCTTGTGAGCATGAGGGTAAGAAAGATTCTAAGACATCTGAGAACCTAGCTCTTCTTTTGGTGGTTGACATGCATGAAGACACAGAACTTAATGAGATTTTTTTTCTAGGAATTCAAGACAACGGTGGTGAACTGAGGGGGCTGAGGAAGGAGTGAGATCTGTAGGCTCCCTTCTGATCCTGTTGGAAGTGAAGAATGAGAAAAAAAAAATCCTTTTTTTGGACCCTGTTCATGTGTGTAAGAACTACTGAAGAAGATGGATGCTGCTGTAGGCAGATACATTCTATTGACGTATACAGTGGGAGGCCTGTGGTATTGGAGTTTCTATTACATATAAAGTTAGCAATATGGGGACAAAGGAAAATGCCATGGGCATTGCCCTGAAGCTGTGTGTGGCTGTCATATGAAAATCAAAGGAATAGTTTCATCACAGGCTAAAATAATGACTACCTAACTGAGCCAGTAACAGGGAATCTGCTCCTTTGTTATTAGTTAGAAAAATCCCTCAGGGGGCACATTGTCAGTGGTGTTCAAGGTGAACAGCAGTTTTTATAAGAATGTAGTCTTTAAAAGAATGAAAAATAGTGGCCAACAAACTTGAGTTCCAATTTTTCCTTTGAGCTGGCTAAGTATGACTCCTTAGTTGTTAATTTCTTTACTTTTCATGGCCTTTAATTCTGGTACAATGAAGACTGCTTCACAGAAAAATAAAAAATAAAATTCAATACTGAACCCAAAGAAGTCATAGAAACAGGAATATGACACAGACATAGCAGATGTTATTGGTATAGTGAGAAATGTTGGGATATTTTCTGTACATTTAATCTGTTTCTACTATGGAACCCTTAAAAGCACTCTTTAAAATACTGTAGTAGTATTGTAGTAGTAGTAGCTGTTGGAAATTTCTCTTTGGATGTAGAATCTAATAAAGAATATTTTTTGGAAGAATAAAACTATAATTACCCTCATTTGCTTAATTTGATAACACAGACTGCAAAGACTAAGTAAATTGAAAAAAATCTGAACTTACACTAAAAGTTGATGTTGACATATTTTTAAGTTGGTAAATAGTGTGGGATTTTATTTTATTATTTTTCTTTTCTTTTCTTTTTTTTTTTTTTTTTTTTGGTTTTGTTTTTCGAGACATGGTTTCTCTGTGTGGTTTTGGTGCCTGTCCAGGATCTCGCTCTGTAGACCAGGCTGGCCTGGAACTCACAGAGATCCGCCTGCCTCTGCCTCCTGAATGCTGGAATAAAAGACATGCACCACCACTGCCCAGCTTAAAACAATGCTCTTATAATTGACAGTAAGCTTATAAGAATCTATCTTGAGAAATTTTCTTATGTCCCACTTTCTTGTGATGTGATTTAAGTTAAATTTGGTAGGAATAGGAATCAATGGTCAAAGATAGATGGAAAATCTTGACTAGCATCAGGTGTCTTATCTGAGAAGCAGAATCTCATTTAATTCAAATACCTTGAGATGCTTGTCATTGATACCTCTATCATCTTTGAGAAATAAATAGAACAAACTGTGAGTCTCCTAAAGGGGAAAACCACTGGCATAAGAATATTAGACAACTTCACTTGCAAGTGTAAGGAGACTCTAACGCTGAAGGTGGGTACCATGTTTTGAATACCCATTCTTCTGCTCTTGGTTTCTGTTATAGGGGCTGCTACATAATAGTTGTTCAATAATTCTCACTGAATAAAATAAATAAATGAATGAATGACCAGGAAGGTGGTAAGTTTGATATATATATATATGTATATATATACATATATAATATATGTGTATATATAATATATCTCCAATACATATCATATATGTATACACACATGCACGCATATGTATGTTTCTGTCCTTCATTTATTTATATATATATATATATATATATGTATTTATGTGTGTGTATTACATATATATGCATACACACACATATATATACATATATATATACATACATATATACATATATATATATACATACACACACACACACACATATATATATATATATATATATATATATATATATATATATATCCTAAAATGTTCTGAAACTCAAGAATAAGGCATTTGTAAAGTCTGCTCCCTGGGAGGTACAGAGAGAGATTCAATAATATAATCAGGACTCCAGTTGCATAGGATTTTATAATAGACCAGATGTCAACCATTTGAATTGCATTTGGCAGTAGGCAGAGAAAAATGCTACATCTTTAAATAAACAACTTGGATCATGAACCAAATTTGCTTCTGAATATCACATGATAGAAGCTGCCAGATTTCCAGTCTGCATTAATAGGTTTAGAATAATTTTGTTGGAGCTGGGGAAATGAACTTTTGGGTTTGTAATGTGTAATGTTTCTTCTGGATTTTCTGTTTATTGGCATAGAAACTCAATAGAAAGCAAGGCAATAGCTTTTAGGAATTACTCCCTATTTCTCACTACTTTCCCTGGTCTGTATCAGCTTCCTTATTTTACTATTATTAGATTTCTGCAAGTAAGAAAGAACAGCTGATAACAACTTTTAGGTCTAATGTGGGTCTATTTTTCTGGGTTGTAGCCTAATTGGTAGCACTGGTGATAACATTGCCAAATTCTTCATAATGTAAACAGTTCAACAAGTGGGCGACTTTGGGAGGGGTGCTCTGTCATTCCTGCCAACTTGTTTCAGCACTTCCTCATGATGGCTGCCTCCTCCCACTTGATTAGAAAGAAAACAAACAAGCCTGGAGCCTGCCTCAGTCACTGTAGGCCTGTGAAGGGTGAATGGTATTTTACTAAAGTATGTGGTAACTGCTGGTCTAGGCCCTCATGGTCTGATCAGAGGTCACAACTTGGAAGCTGAGGTTGCATATGGTGTTGTGTTTTCTTTTTATAATGGGATGTGAATGACTGTATTGTGTATCTACTTATACAATGAGTATATGGCTCCCTATTCACCTGACTCACACTTTTCCATTACCTGACTGGCTCCTGAAGGGCTTGGCCTTACCAGACCAAACCACAGAAGGAAGAAATAACATCAAAACTAAGTTTATTTAGGTTAAGTATGGAGAGGCACAGAATTTGACTGATAGTTGTGCATCACCCTTAGATAATTGATCATTTACATTTGAATAATTGTTTCAAGAATTGGATGGAAGCAATCTGAGCAGGACCTTCAGAACTTTGTTATCAATATCTGTCTACATAAAACCAAGATTTGAACTTGACTGGCACTCTGAGGAATTTCCTTGGACTAAGCTAAGACCTTATTTCTTCTTGACTATTTTTCTTTTCTTTTCTTTCTTTTTTTTTTTTTTTTTGAGACAGGGTTTCTCTGTAGCTTTGGAGTCTGTCCTAGACTAGCTCTGTAGACCAGGCTGGCCTCGAACTCACAGAGATCCACCTGCCTCTGCCTCCCGAGTGCTGGGATTACAGGCGTGTACCACCACTGCCCAGCCGACTATTTTTCTTAGAATGTCTGATTTGAGAAGAGTTTTGAGAATTTACTTAAATACTACATGAGAAATGGATTCTTCTTCATGCTTCTATTTAAAATTTTCTAGCATTAGATGTTATTATTTATTAATTTCTTCCTAGATTTCCTTTGGAGGTATTTCTGGTGGTTTTTTTTTATTGTTATATACCTGCACTTTATACTTCTATATTCATGAACTGACTTGCCTAATATTTGCTGAGCTGCTGCTGTATGCTGGGGTCTTTTGGAACTGGGGAATGCCAATCCTTGTTGAATTGGTGGCAATTAACCCCAACTCAGGATCTCAAAGGCCGGGAGGGTGTTGTTGGGAGTCAGTGATTTAGGAGGTATGAATTCTAGCCATTATAATGGTGGAAAAATATATCTAAGATAGATACCATAGACCTTTATGGTATATGAATTCTAGGGCTTTTAGATAGAGGATAAGTGATCTGCTTTATATCAACTGTCTCCTAAAAGCCCAAAGTGACTTAAGCATGACTTAAGCATTATATATATATATTTGAAATTATAGGCTCACAGGAAGTTGCAAACCGAGTTCCTGTGTTCAAGACACTCAGTTTTCCCATTGAATACAAGAACAAAATGAAAAAATTGCTGTCTATACAATGTGTATATATGGTCCTATGTCATTTTGTCACATGTGTAGATCCAGTTAAAATTGCCAAAATCAAGACAGACTTATTCTATTTACACAAAGACTGCTCTTGGTAGGTGCTCTTTATCCACTAGACCCAAACTCTGGCAACCATTGATCTATTTTCTATTTTTCTAGGCTTGTCGTTTTTGAGCCAGTTCTATCAATGGAAACAAACAAAAAGTATGTCCTTTGGGGGTTGGCTAGAATAATGGTCTTGAGATCCATTCAAGTTGTGTGTATCAATAATTTATTCTTTCTTGTGGCTGAGTAGTATTCTACAGAGCGACTGCATCCCATTCTGTTGCTTACTTCAGATCAAGTTGTTATGGACAAATACTGGGGAACACATGTACTTCCAGTTCTCTAGGATAAATGCAAATGCTAGATAATATGGTTAAATGAGTGCTTAGTCTTTATAAAAAAAAAAGGCACATGTAAATGCTTCTCAGACTGGTCATTTTACATTCCCAGTATGCACTTTTTTTTTATTTAATAGAGTGACTTACTAAGAAACTGACTTTTGGTAAAGGTTTCTTAAATGAGAAAAGCCAGTTTGTGAATCTATGTATAACCACTCTAACTGTAATACAGCTCCTTTGCAAGGCATCATAATAATACAGAAATGAATATAAGATACTAGTACATGACTTATGGCAGATCAGCAATGCACTGCTATACTGGATGTATGGGAGCAAGAATCGGCACATCAGTCAACGGGCTTCCCTTTGTTGAGGCCACTTTATCAACGCAGGCACATTTGTTCTGGCATTTCAGATAACTCTGAGGCACTTTTGCTGCCAGAGGGTACTCATCCTCCAAGATACAGAAACTTTTAAAAGCATTAGCTTCTTGCTTGTGCCATAGTCTTCAGAGCAAGATCTTTTTAGTGTCAGCTTTTAAAAGAAGACTGGGCAAAGATATAAGGTCCCTGGGTGAATTTCAGAGACAGTACTCAAAGCTACAAAATACTGGGAAGGAAGATATCCCAGGCCTTGGACTGAGTTCTGTGGCTTTATTTTTGTTAGCTCAGCCATTTGACTGGCTCACAATGCTTGGCTGCTCTCAGCCTCAGCTACCTTTTCTGTACAATGGGGACACTACTGTTCATTTTATAGGGTGAATGGCATTAAGTACAATTGTTTACATAAATCAGTGGGCCTACAGTATCAACACCCATGGCTACTATTTGCTGCAATTTATTACATTCAATGTACTGTACTCATTCTCTTGAGGTGCTTAAGGAATAGGACTAGGATCCCCTCTCCTTCTAATTTCTTGTCTTCCCTGTATCTCATCTTCTTTGAGTGATAAGTGTGACGGTGAGTTTACAACTGCATCCTTTCATCTAACAAATATTATGAAGCTATGTGCCAGGTCAGGTTCTAGGTCCTGAGGAAACCACCTTGAACCGTCTTCTTAATGCTTATGGTCTAGAGGAAGGAGAGTAAGAAGCCTCCTGCCAGCAAATAGGTATTTCAGAGATTTGCTAAGTGGAGAAAGAGGATGCAGGGGGGGCAGTAAGAGAAGCAGCAGCAGCAGGATAGAGAAGGGGAGGAAGAGGAAGAGAAGGAGAAGGAGTTTAATGAGATTGTTGATATGAGGCCAGGAGACAATGAGTGGGGCTCTTTGAGAAATAACAATCAAGGAGGCAACCTCTAAGAATTAGGAAATAAGAGAAAAAACAGCAGCAGAAAGCAGCAGGGAAAGAGACACAGAGGCAGAACGTGTGCAATTCCCTCATCTATAGGATGTGGATCGTAATAGTTACCAATTACTAAAATTATTATGTGGATTGATTAAATCAGATCGGCAACAGTGGGTCCAGGGAAGCTTGGCTTGGAGTCTGGACTCAGGACTCCTTGGATTCATTTCCATCTGCATCATTTAGCTGTGGGACAAGTTTTTAACCTGTCTCTGCCTCCAAATTGCTTATTGCCGATAAGAGCATAATAGCAGGGTGTCCTTTGGATGGCCATTGTGAAAATTAGATAATGTAAGTCATGTAAGTGCTGCAAACTGTGACTAGCATTTGACCACACCACCTTAGGATGACTATCAATTAGAGGCACTGTGTGCATGCATGACTATCATGAAGCAAGGTGATGCCCATGAAGTGCTATAATATCATTTAAATGAATTATTTTAAACTTTACCGAACCCTATCCTTACTGATTTTGTTTGCTGGAAACAGTTACCACTTTAGCATGTTAAGATTTTAGAATTAAAATGTCAGAATCCCAAGCTTTTAGGTCCACAGAAGTGAAGCAGGTCATAGAAATAAATGCAGGAAGCAGGCTGTGGGAAAATCAGGGTGCACAGTCTGATCTGTCTAGACAGGCAGCTGCGCCTTAGCCACAGCAGACTGTATCAATACTAGCACTGTCAAAGGCAGATTCTCCAAGGGTAGCTGAGAATCTGGAATTTTTAGATAAAGTTTCAGGTGGTGTACATGTTGGCATTTAAACCACAGAGTTCAAAACACCTTGCTTCCCCAGGCAATAAAGTTTTAGGAAGGTGGACCCATCCCTGGGCCACCTGTTTAGAGATGCTGATCTAGAGTACAGTTGGTGAGATCATTCAGAAATGGGGTTCATGAATGGCCAATGTAAATGGGAGGTTGGTTTAAGCATCAGAAGCCCTGAAGCAGACAGGACCAGGAAAATTGTACTCAGAAGCTGCTCCAGGGTAGGACATTTAAAAGATGGTGGCATTTGACCCAAGGTGACCTAGGTATATGTAATAACCTCCTCTGAGGCTGGCCCCAATACCACACATGTCTGCACTTTGAATATACAGGTTGTTTTTACTTCAGCAATCAGGATACACAGAGGCTGTATTGTTAAGTCCCACAGCTTCCTGGATCCCGAACTGCACCTGCTATGCATAGCTACGCATCATCCACAGTTAGGCAACTGCTTGCTTTTGTCTCAAGGCTCTTGTGAGCCTGCTCACATTCTGAAAGCAGGAAGACTTGGCTACAGTCAGATAATGGACGTGCATAGATAAGCTGAATGGGAGAACAGGTGTGTAGACAGTGCTGGTTCATTAATGGATGACTTCCATTATCACTCAGCCATTAGCTTGTAGTTTTTATAACTCAACAAGGCCCAATTAAGGCTTCATGATTTTTGTATAATGATCATCCATCTATTGACAGAAAAAAAAGCAAAGTAAAATAAAGAGGAAAAAGATTCTTTAATGTTTATTGCTTAAATTGAAAATAATAAACATCAAATATAATTTAAAACTTATAGGACAATGCCAGTTGGTGAATGATTCTTTTGGTTTTTTGAAAGTTTTTATTATTATATATTAGGTGTATGTTATGCCCAGATCTCGAGGACCCCTAAAAGACCACCATGGAGATGAATCCCTCATGTAAAACCTTTATTACACAGCGGTGAGAGCAGAGAGCCCTGAGCTCAGGTGGGACAGAGTTTTTATCATAGGAGAGGTTGGGGTGAGGGGATTTCCAGGGTCCAGGACCCTGATTAGCTGACAGTTATCTAGGGGTATCTGTAAAACAAAAAATAGTTGTGTGCTAGACCCAAGGACATCTGGCCACCTTATCTAATGGTTGGAATGTTTAGGATGTCAGGTACTTCCTCACCCCTGGGTAGATCCTTGGGTGGTATCAGCTTAAGGCTTTTTCTGGATCTGGGTGTTGCCTGCCAGTAAGCCTGTCACAGAAGCTGTGTCTAGGCCCCTAAGCCTGTCATGGCTGCTGTGTGGTCAAGCTGTTCTGGGCCCCTTCACAGTATACATAATAATTGGTTTTATTTTAGTTTATTTATTTTTTAAAGATTTATTTTCATTTGTTATGTGCATGAGTGTTTTGCCTGCGTATATGTTTGTGTTAGTGTGTCAGATTCCCTGGAACTGGAGTTACAAACAGTTGTGAACTGCCATGTAGATGCTAGGAATTGAACTCGGGTCCTCTGGGCAGCCAGTACTTTTTTTTTATTATTAAATATGTTTATTTATTAAAATTTTTTTCCATTTTACATACCAACCCCAGTCCCCCCTCCCTCCCTTCTCCCATCTCCTCACCTCCCTCCCACCCTGTCCCCATCCACTCCTCCGAGTGGGTAAGGCCTCCCATGGTAGTCAACAAAATCTGGCATACCAAGTTGAAGGAGAGCCTAGCCCCTCCCCATTGTATCAAGCAGCCAGTACTCTTAACCCCTGAGCCATCTCTCTAGCCCCCAATAATTGGTTTTATTATGACATCTTTATACACGCACGCAGAGCATTTTGATCATGTGCACCCCATTACTCTCCCTCAGTCATCCTCCACTCCCATGGATTTTTCTTCCTTTCCATTCATGGCCTACAATTCCTCAGGGATGGTGGGGGCCTTGTGAGCCCTTTGCCTCCATAATATAATGTTGACGGGTACGACTTTTATTTATTTATTTTTTTTTGAGACAGGGTTTCTCAGTGTAGCTTTGGAGCCTGTCCTGGAACTCAATCTGTAGACTAGGCTGGCCTCAAACTCACAGAGATCCACCTGCCTCTGCCTCCCAAGTGCTGGGATTAAAGGCGTGCGTCACTATTGCCCGACTGGAAGATGGTTTTTGACAACACTTCTCTTCCTCCAGCTTATATGTTCCTTCTTCCCCCTCTTTCATGATGTTCACTGGGCCTTCGAGGGGTGATATGGACATCTCATTCAGGGATGACCAGATAAATGGTTCCTAGCAAGGTACCATTTTGCCCTGCTGAGGGATATTTAGTAGTGTTTGGAGACACTTTTTACAACCCAGGGGAGGAGTTTGTTACTGACATGCAAGTGTAGAGACCAGGGATGTTTCAGAACATCCTATAACGCATAGGATAGCAACTACAGTAAAGAATCACCAGGTTCAATGTGTCAGTGGTGACAAGGCTAAGAAAACTGCAGTGATTTTTAAAGGGGAAAATTCACATGAGAATTCATATGCCATTATGAGAAGGTAACTTTAGAAATGAAATTAGAAGCATAAATTAAAGGCTGCCACAGAAAGCACTGAGTTACCGGTGTACATTACGTGATTGTGACAAACGTTCATGCCTTCATGAAAGCTTAGCTTGATCAGTAGAGCCAATTATATACACAGGGGGCCATCTACCTCTACTTATAACCCAAAACCAATTTCACATAAAAAAAGATGCTTAAAGCTGCACATGGAAGACCGTCAAAGATGGATGTGCTGATACACAGACTAATAATCATACAAAGTTCCATCTAAGTGTAACTTGAAGCGAACAACGGAGGGTCTGCAGTCCTGCCAGGAGGACGCACCCATGATGTCACCTCCAGCAGCTGGTTGCAGGGTTTGTCCCCTTGGTCATTTGCTTTGTTGACAGATGCTCTAAGTATAAAGACCATCAGAAGGCAAGTAAATAGAGGCTGAGTAACTTGTGTAGGTGTGCCGCAGGCTTACTCTCAGGCACACTATTTGCTAGGAGGTACCCCTGGAACTGAAGATGGGCACCACTGTTCTGAAGGAAAGGCGTTAGCCTGAAATGTAGACCAAGCTGTTGAAGACAGAGAGTGCCATAGAGTGGCTAGTTAGCTTGGGATATTGAGATGAAATACTGAATTCCATGAAATGTTCTACAGAATATTCTACAACTGGTGCAACAGAATTTTTTTCTTTTTCTTCAAGGACAGTTTTGATTTTTGAAGTATCCTTAAAAAATTAAAAAAAAAAAGAAAAAAGAAATAGTCACCGGCCAGTGGTGGCACACGCCTTTAATTCCAGCATTTGGGAGGCAGAGGCAGGCAGATCTCTGTGAGTTTGAGGCCAGCCTGGAATATGAGTGAGTTCCAGGAAAGGTGCCAAAGCTACACAGAGAAACCCTGTCTCGAAAAACAAAAACAAAAACAAAAACAAAAAACCAAACAAACAAAAAGAAATAGACGTTTTAATTTTACTGCAAGGTGTCAGGGATGGGATATGTCTTTTGAATGAAATTCATGTATGACTAATAATAAACTAGGTAGACTTTCTTCCTTGTCTATGAACCACAGTATTATGAACCCATGGAAATCACATCACCTTTAAAAACCCAACACACATTGGACTCTTTAAGTGAGATATTTCACTATTAAGCTTAATTGATGTACACATCTTCTTTTCAAGCCAAAGTACCTCCCTTGTAATCCTCTTTCTTGGCTCTGTCCTCAAGAACAGGAAGGATTCATATGTATGGAGTATTGACCAGATACTATAAGTGCTTCACATAGAGCTATTTATGTAAACCCTACCCATGAGGCATATCATCCAGTTTCGAAGGTAAAAGTGGGGCTCAGTAGGGTCAGATAATTTGTATCAAGCTCATAAGTGGTGTTGAGGGGGGGGGTGCCGAAATTTCAGTTTAGGTTATCTAGTCCCAGAATATGAATTTATACATACTCAATAGAGCCTGGTCTGAAATCAAAGTTCAGGATTTTTCAAGCCATCTGAGACAGTTTTGCCAGGTTGGTGTGGGGGTTGGGGAGAGCACTAAAACAATTGATTCTTCATGCTCAGCAGACATGTGTGCTTACATACGTGGGGAGACTGGTGCAATTCTAGACTGGGGATGTGTTCGCAACTGAATCTCAGGTGAACGTTTTAAAACTTGGAGGTTCAATTCTGTCTTTGCCAAGAATTAAGTCCGTTGGAAAATGATTTGAGGACTTCGACTCGTGAAGAATAGGTATTACATATTGTATGTGTTCATAATAGGTGGCTAGCCATCATTTACTAGGTGGCATGTTGCTTGCTAGTAATGATTTGATTTTTGTTTTTTTCCATGCAGTAAAACCTAAGTGTGTAAAAACAAAACCAAGTAAAATTCAGGAAGAGGAGGCTAGGGATGGGACATCTAATGAGTTACTATGTCTGTACAGAACACGATAAAATGAAGTCCCGTGGGGAAGGTGGCCTGGTTCAGCATATAGATAGACGGAACTTCAATCAACATTACATGGATGAAGGGATGAAAACGGAAAAGGATGGTGTGAGAAGTCAAAACCGGGTTGTTGGTGTGCCACAGGAAACATGGGAGCTATACAGACAGTTTTCCTTTTTGTCTACATGGAACTTTGGAGCGATAGAGACCGGTTTCCTTTTTGTGTAGTCTTCACAGACAATGGTGACCTAGTTTGAGACTGGGTGAGCATGCCGGCTCTTGTCCATAGACCCAGAACCTATTAAGATTAGGAAGGCCCGCCCTCTAGAGGTCACAATAAAAGGATAGTTGTGAACCCTGCCTCATGTCTGCTGGTGAGAATCCCCCTTCATGAGGACTTTGCAAATGCAAGAAACTCCTAATTTGAAAGGCCATGAATCTAGGGTTTGCAAAGGCTTTACCACGTGGGGCTAATTAGTACAATTTAGGTAATTAGACAATCCAGTTTACCTCCCTTCTGAGGCTTTCTCATCACACTAATTGAATAAAGCAGCAGATCTTTAATGACAAATCCCTCTCATAAGCAGGACATTAAAAATCAGTCAACAAAAGAAACAACAGTTAATTAGCAAGAGGTGGCACATTTCTTGCACTCTGTCATGGCTACACAAGCAACTGTTTTAACATCGTCTTTATAATTTGGTTACGTTGTCAAGACTAGACTGTATCGAAATATCAAGGCCACTAAATTTTCCTTAGATTTCATCTTATTCTGTCTGTTTAGGAAAGTCCTAGTATTAACAAGCTGTATGATTAAAGACAAGAAAGATGGAGGGATTTAGCAAGAGAATAGAAGAAATCTTTTTGAAGATACAATGTAGGTGGTAATTAATAAACATTTGTGAAAGCCTAAATGGGGTAAAAACAACAGCGAATTTTGTTTTGTTTTGTTTTTCGAGACAGGGTTTCTCTGTGTAGCTTTGTGCCTTTCCTGGAACTCGCTTTGGAGACCAGGCTGAACATCGAAATTTAAACAGGATGTCTTCGCTCAAAATATACTTCCTTATGAAACTCACACACACTGACGATACATGTCCACTTTGACCAGACCGCCTCTAGTGTATTCATTTCAGAGTGGATGACATCATCAGCTCCAGACACGCCTTTCAGAGTCTATGATTTATGTCTGTAGTAGCAAGCATGTGGTGTGCAAATGTTGCTGCTATTCCATCTCCATGGCTCAGCAAAGCCCTGATCATTTGGTAATGGGTACGAGGTGGAACTCTGTAGGCAATCACACCCAGTTTTTTGTTAATTACTATTAGCATGTGGAAAACTGCAATCAAGAGGAGAGAAAACAAAAACAAAACCACATTTCTTTCATGATGCCATACTTCTGAATGTTTCTTTGGTTTCTCACACTAAGTGAGCTGCAAATGGATGGCTGATTGAGTCTTGGCTGGCAATTCTCCCCAGACCATAAATTCTAAGAGTCAGGTATAGAGTCAGTAAATAAGACGTAGCATCAGGAAAGTGAAAACCAGAGAGCCTAAAGGCAGGAAATGAAATTGACTTGTAAGATGAAGCACTTAGATACAGATGTACATGGCCAGGAGAAAAAGCATCTTTTTTGACAAAGCACAGAAACATTGAGCCACTGACTTGACCTTAACAAGATGCATGGAAGGTCTCATCAAGGATCCAGGCAGGCCTGAGAATACTCTTTTGGGGACTAAATATCACTGCAACTTAAATAACATGCCAACAAGTATTACCTACTTTATATTCCCTAGAGGTTGTACTAATAAAGAAAAGTGTCACTCAAAAATGACTCAGGGCTGTCTCTGTTGATCCTAAAGGATATTGGATAAAATGATTACTAACCTGAATTGATAAACATTTTTGTGTGTATTGTGCTCTTTCTGTCTGTCTGCCCCTCTCTGTCTCTTTCTGTGTTGTGTTGTGTGTAGTATGTGTACTTGTTAGTGTAAGAGTATGCTCATTTGTGCAGAGGCTAGGGGTCAATGCAGGGGCTGTATCTTTCCTTTGTTCCTTCCTTCTTTCTGGTTTTTTTTTTTTTTTTTTTTTTTTTTTTGACAAGGGGTCTTTGAACCTGCAGCTGATTTCAGTTCAGCTAGGATGGGTTGCCAATGAGATTCAGAGATCCGCCCTACTTCACACCTGCAGTTTTTATTTTTTGACATGGGTGCTGGGGATCCGAACTCAGATTCTCATGTTTGCATGGCAGGTCCTTTACCAACTGAGCTACCTCTCTGCACCCTATAAATATTATCTCTTGGTAGTGAAGCCATTTAGTATTTAACAAGCATTTAAAATGACATAAAGACTAGTCTGTTGTGTTTGACATTGTCACTCTCTTATGAAGAAAGGACAGTTGTTACAGACCCAGTTAATGAGGTTGTGAAAAGCCTGGGACACACTTTGTGATAAATAATGAAACACAGACAGCCCTTTGTGTACCACGCTGCACCTTGTTCCCCGCTTCCAACAAACTCAACTAATCTAGATAGCATATGTGAAACTGATTGACCCAGTAACCAATGGCTCAAGGTACAATGAATGATGCCGTAAGTGTTCACCACAGGCATAGCAACAGCCACACATATTCTTATGGCCAACGCATAAGACACCTTGTCAAAATGTTTATCATAGTGTGACGGTGTCTGCATCAGTCCAGGATGTGTTTGTTGCAAGACCTTTGTTCACAGGCAAAGCTTAAGTTGGATGGAATTTGAATTCCTTGGCACTCCCCTGGAACCCAGTGACCGACTGTCTTCACTTCCCCCTGATGTTTGCATTCTGATGAGATTTGGATGGCAAATCACTTTCTTATGTTATGGTTGGGGGACTTTCATGAGGGCAGCCAGATAGCGTTGAGTTTAAGGAGCATATTGCAGTGTAGCTTGAGGAATGAAAGCAGGCCCCTCAAGGATGGATTCATTAGTTCAACACCATTCTCAGAACAGCTTAAGTCCTTTGGAGCAAGTAACTCTGAGCCACACCAAGACAACACACAACTTGGTGACATTTGTTCTGCCTTGCAACTAACTGCCTGTATACATATGCATAATACCAAAATAAAACAACATATGTAACATAATTTTAAATTATATTTCTAATGTTACATATTATAGATAGTACACATATTACAAATAAATGTGTGTATTATAAGTAATTATTATAAATAACATGATCAAGTATATTTATAGACTATAAGGATTATAGATACATTTTTGACTATACTCTGAAATACTTTTACAAAACTATAAATAGATTTAATATACAACTGTATTAAAGTGTGTGATTTGATCTTTGAAAAAGTGAAAAAGGGTTTCAGACTTGTCCTGAGTGCTTCAGAGCCTGTTGGTGTTGGCTCAGTTCTGATGGAGTAGAGGGGTCACAGAAGAGTTAATGAGAGCCAGGAGAATAGTAGTCTGGAAACCGGAACTCTGAAACCCAAGAGGACAGCTATGCGTGATTTCAATGGGGCTGTCTTCTTATTAATGTTCGGCTCCGATAAAGAAGAAATGTCCACCTTTTATTCTGAGACATTGTGACATAGATTTATGGACTAAGACTATGATCTTGATAGAAAGCAAAGGGGATCAAGAGAAAAACCGTGTTGGCAGCTCAGGGAGTACCCAACCCTCCCAAGGTTCCTTGCCCAGACGTTAAGTGATTAGAAAAATTTGCTGAAAAAATTGTCAAGTGCCCATTTAATCTTAGCTGTAGCACACCTAAAACCTTTTTTCCCTTTGAAAGATGGAAGATTTCAATTGCTGGCAGTCTAGCTTCTTGATTGACAACTGTCACTCTTTTCCTCTTCGCAGGCACCATAGCAGCTGCTCCTGAGCAATGATTACTTTAAGGCAAGTGGAGGCCAGGTGGCGTGCTGCTGCCCTCTCCTTCAGGGACTGAGTCCAAGAGGACTGTGAGCAGTACTGCTTCAGCTCCTGAAAGCAGAGCTCCAAAGCCTTCATTTTCATGGGGACAGTGCCGATGTCAAACATCTTTCTTTCTTTCTTTCTTTCTTTCTTTCTTTCTTTCTTTCTTTCTCTCTCTCTCTTTCTTTTTTCTTTTTCTCTCTCTTTCTTTTTTCCTCCCTCCCTCCCTCCCTCCATCCTTTCCTTCCTTTCTTCATTTCTTTATTTCTTGGCAGCAACAGCTTATCTTGAACACTCCATAGCTGCTCAAGAAAACTTCAAACCACAGACACTAGAGAAGACTTCAGGAAATCTCTGTGGCAGTCACAGCCACCAGGACAAACCAAGGTTTTGTTTGCTTGAGAGTATCCGACTTTGGTCCCACTCGCTTCATGTACCTTGCATGAGGAAAGATTTTATTTGGGTCACAGCCCATAGCAGCTTGAGATGACCCCTGGATAACTCTACGTGCAGCTGCTACTCTGGATGAGCCTGGATCTCATTAGAGTAGTCTCCACTCCAGTTGGAAGGAGCACCTCCCTGACCCATAATGGCTCCTGTGTATAGGTGACTGGCTGGATATATGATCAGCAGCAGTCTCTTTCCCCTTGAGTTATTTTGGAAAATTTCCTCCCTGAGTTCTACCTAGTTGCCTCTGACCCCACAGCATGTTGCAACATTAGGTCTCAATAAAGTCTCTTGGGAATGTTTTTATTGCCCATTTCTGATCTTTCTATAATAAAGACTAGTGGGTGATTTTCCTGGCTGCCAGCCCCAGGTACTCCCAGCAGCAACATCCAGAGGGGGACTGAACATGAGCGTCCAGCTCCCACCTTCTGAGGAGAGAGGAATGAGGAAATATCAGATAGAAAGAGAGACCTAACCAATGAGAAGAAAGACACACAGGATAACTTCAGGAGTGCTTGGGTCAATACCAAACAGCCTTGTCCATTATTGAAAAGGGATTTTTATAATATGCCAAGGGGAGAGGCAAAAGAGCTCCCTCTTGCAAAATCAAAGCACACCATACAGCCATGTGCAGACCCTTTCAAACACCTGTAAACATGTCTGTGGCCGAATCATCCATTATGCAGCCCTGCTGGATAAAGCAAGCTCAGATTCTCAGACCCTGAGTAATTTCTCACTAGGAGGCCTCTGTGGGATCCCACAACTGAAGAGCTCTAGAGAGCTTCAGGAAGCAGAGGTTGTGGAGACTATGAGGGACTGCAAAGAAAGCCAAGACTTCAGAGGAACCACATATTCTAGCTGCTAGAAGAGTTGCATAGATCTAGCAAGTCACCCAGTACCCCAGCACTCAGAGCTGTAACTCTAGCTGTAGGGTACTGAGCCACTGGTACTCAAGGTCTGGACTCTAGACTCTAGAGCAGTGGTTCCCAACCTTTCTACTGCTGTGACCCTTTAAGACAGTTCTTTTAATACAGTTGGTGACCCTCAACCATAAAATGTTTTTGTTGCTACTTCAAAACTGTAATTTTGCTGTTATGAATTGTGATGATGTAGATAGGTGATATGCAGGATATCTGATATGCAACCCCTGTGAAAGGGCCACTTGATCCTCAAAGGGGTCGAGATCCACAGGTTGAGAACTGCTGCTTTGAGCAGTAAGTCTCTGGCATTTACAGCCTAGAGCCATGAGCCGCTGGTTCTCAGTGTTTGTTGCTATAAACTGGTGGCTTTGGAAGCCCAGCTTGCAAGCCCCTGGCACTCAAAGGCCCAATAGACTAAGGGGCTATTCTTTTCCTAGTTATGATTTCCATCTGAGTGGAGATCTGCAACTCTCACTTGACATTTGCTCCCCACTCCTGCAAATGTCTTCACTTTTTCAGGAAATGGAGATCGACAGTGTGTACTTGAATCCCATTATTCCAACCAGACTTAGCCAAAGAAAGAAAGCTTTTCAAAAGAATTACCTGAATCGCTCTGTTGGTTTCCTTATTCCACCTTGTGCTTTTTCTGCTCTTCTTGCTGTAGAGTATAATGCTTGAAAGATGGATCTTATACATAAAGGTTGAGTTCTTCTGTAAGAGAGAAGAAACGGATCATTTCCTTAGGAAAGTATGTGAGTATACATAAATCTACCTTTTTTTTTTTTTGATTTTTCAAGATAGGATTTCTCTGTAGCTTTGGAGCCTGTCCTGGACTAGCTCTGTAGACTAGGCTGGCCTTGAACTCACAGAAATCCACCTGCCTCTGCCTCCGAGTGCTGGGATTATAGGTGTGCGCCACCACTGCCTGGCCTTTTTTTTTTTTTAATCATACCTTCAGGTCATGGTCAAGCTTGACAAGATTTAAAATAAGCTCATAGTTTTTGGTCCATGGTAAATGTACAATGTTCTGTGATGATCTAAACACATGTGTTTTCATATGTACAAAATATTGAAGGCTGAGGTAGAATATGGCATAAAAATGTTCTCCATTTATAAGTTAGGTGGGAACCATCTAAGATCTGCCCCCTCTTCCCTGAGAGAATTTTGTGACTTGCAGACAAGGCCCTGGAATAACTTTGGGAACTTTTCAATGTTCCTGACCTCAGTAGCCAGAAGAGGTGGCAATGGGGATATCAGGATTTTTGTTGTAATGCACCTGTTGAATTACTGAAGTTCAGCCGACCATGGACATCCCAAGAAGCTTAGAATATTGACTTTTCTTTTAGTATTGCTGAAGAGTAGGCGTTAAATTGATTGTAGAAAATTAAGAACAATGTTTGATCAATGCAAATACTATTCTGTCTCCTCATTGCTTTAAGTATAACTTTAAGAACCACCTCCCCTAAAGCTATTGGTGGTAGAAAAGTCTGGTGGGTGCAAAAGATAACATTTGGGTCTGCCCAGATGGTAGTGGGTCCCTTTGTACTATACTATTTCTGAAAATTCTTTTCCCTATGTGTACTTTTGTGTCTAGCAGCTGTGGTGTGCAGTCATCATCCTGGAGGGACTAGAGAACTTTGCCAGTTTATAGAACTCATGACCCTTGTGGACTATCATAAAAAGAGGGAAGAATCTGAAAAACCAAATCACCTTGACTCCAACAGGAGCAACTATCACTTGGAACCTACACTCCAGAGTGTCTCAGCAGGATCAGGCTGAAATTACAGCCCCAGCCCACAAGTCACTGCCTGGAATTGCACCTTGCTTGCTTTCCTTCCATAGTTCTTTTTTTCTAATCATTTTTCTTTCCCTCTAAGTCATTTCCTGTAAATGAACCCCCATCTTGAGGTCTTCTTCTGGGGGACCAGATCTGAGACAGTAAAGGCAGAAAGGAAAGGAGATGAGCTGATTTGTAAAATTACTCGGTTTTTCCCAGAACACATACTCTTTAGACCTCCACTGACATTTTATGAAGTCACTGTACAATCTTAGCAGTGGGGACTGTTGTGGTTGTTGCTGTTTTTTTAATTCTTTACTCTTTTGGCTCTTTGCTCTTTTGGGGGCTCACCACCCAGCTCCCAAACAAATCACTCATGGAGGGTTATTCTTAATTATAAGTGCCTGGTCTTAGCTTGGCTTGTTACTTGCCAGCTTTTCTTAACTTTAAATTATCCCATTGACCTTTTGCCTCTGGGCTTTTTCCTTTTCTTACTTCTGTCTATTTTACTTTTGCTCTTACTCCATTGATGGCTGGGTGGCTGGGTGGCTGGCCCCTAGCATCCTTCTCTCCTTGTTCTCTTGCTCTTTCTTCTTTTTCCCCTTACAGATTTCTCTTATTTATTCTATCTGCCTGCCAACCCTACCCATCCTTTCTCCTGCCTTGCTATTGGCCATTCAGTTCTTTATTAGACCTGAATTAGACAGGTGTTTTAGACAGGCAAAGTAACACAGCTTCACAGTATTAAACAAATGCAACACAAAAGAATACAACACATCTTTGTATCATTTAACAAATGTTTCACAGCATAAACAAATGTAACACATCTTAAAATAACATTCTATGACAGGACACAGTCAAAGGATATTATAATTCAGTATCTCTGCTTCTTATCTGAGTGTCCTTGTTACTATCTTATTGATAATCAGTAACATTATTAGTTCATACAGTGAAGGAATGAGGTGACTATACTTAATTACAAGTGGAAAATTAGTCAACCAAAATTAGGAAAAGCAAAATATACATTGAAATGAAAACATCTGGCTACAATACATATATGTTTATATGTATGTTGAAGATATGTTCAGAAATTAATGTTAACATCCATTAAATTATTCCAGGCCATAGACTAGTGCCCATAAATATCTGAGAAACAATGGTGTTTCAGGACCAGCTGGATCTAGGGATCCAACACCACCATTAGTAATACATCATTTTTAGTTCTTGGTTCTATTTTTCTTTGTGTTGGATTCTCAGGATTCTCTCTGTGGTAACACTGACCGCACACTGCTAGCATCACAGCTTCTAACAAAAGGACTAGAGACAATTCTCTTGGAAACTTCTTGACTTCCAGAATTGATAATTGAGGCAATTATTGTGGTCAGGGATCAGCCTATCTAGTCACATGATCTAGGTCATGAAGGGGTAGTTCCATGAAAATAGACAAGGTGATGATGGGGTCCTTAACGGGCGAGGTCCTTGAAACCTACTGGGATTTGCAGTGGTGAACAAAAAACATCTTTTCTTACTAAACAGAACCAAATTCAATCCCTTAATTAGACTGTAAAAAAATGATAAAGGAGCTGGGCAGTGGTGACGCACAACCTTTAATCCCAGCACTCAGGAGGCAGAGCCAGGTGGATCTCTGTGAGTTCGAGGCCAGCCTGGTTGGTCTACAGAGTGAATTCCAGGCCATCTAAGGCTGCACAGTGAAACCCTGTCTCGAAAAACAAACAAACAAACAAACAAACAAAATATATAAAGGAGCAAAGGGAGGCTCACATCCTAAATTATCTTACCAGGTTGTTTGGCTAAGGGACTATGTAGGAAGATACAAATAAAATGCAAATAATTGCTAGTTTTCTTTATTTTACCAATATAGATACCAATGCAGCATAGCAAGAGTTTGGTGAGTACATATACTTAGACCATGTGCCAATGACCTTAGCTGGAATCTATATAAAACTTGATGGGAACCTTAAACACATTTCATTTAGTTATAATTCTCCAGTGAAACAGATCCAGCAAGAGAGACATGAGCTGGGAGGTGGTGGTGCATGCTTTTTTTTTTTTTTTTTTTTGGAGTTGAGGATTGAACACCGGGCCTTGTGCTTGCTAGGCAAGCGCTCTACCACTGAGCTAAATTCCCAACCCCATGGTGGTGCACGCTTTTAATCCCAGTACTCAGGAGGCAGAGGCAGGCGGATCTCTGTGAGTCTGAGGCCAGCCTGGACTACAGAGTGAGTTCCAGGACAGGTGCCAAAGCTACACAGAGAAACCCTGTCTCGAAAAACCAATATATATATATATATAACACACACACATATATACATATATGTATATATATACATAAATATATACACACATATATAAATATATATATATATATATATATATATATATATAATAAAAAAGAAAATTTATTATGAGAAATTGGATCATGCAGTTATGGTGGTAAAGTCACATGGTCTACTGTCTGAGAAGTTGAGGCCTAGGAAGGCAGGCAGAGCAATTCAGTCAGAAGGCCTGAGAATCAAGGGCACTGATTGTAACTGTCAACAGGAAAGCTGGAGAGGATGAGATGAGATATCCAAGCTTAAGCAATGAGGAGGGAAAAATGAGCAACTTTCTCCTCTACCTCCACCTTCTGTTCTCTTTAGGCTTTCAATGCATAGCAGATTAGATGATGCCCATCCATGATGGGGGGGCGTGCAATTTGCTTTACTGGGTCCACTGACTCAAATGCAAATCTCCTCCAAAAATACTCTTACAAATACAACCAGAAATAATTTTAGGTTTTTTTTTTTTTTTTTTTTTTAATTTTTTTTTTACCCTGGGGATTTACCCAATGGTCTCTTGTTTGCTAAGCAAGCATTCTACCATCAAGCTACAGCCCAAGCTCAGAAATAGTTTTTTGTTTTTTTGTTTTTTGTTTTTTTTGTAATGTGGGCACCACCAAATTAGTTAATTTCACATACAAAACAAGCTATTATGCCTGCTTCTATCTGACTGATTGGACAGGCAAGAAATTGTGTATTTGGAGAGTTTTCAGGCTTGCAAAAAGCTACTAGAGGGTTAAAGCAAAGCCAGTACCTTACCTACCTGTTTCTATGCAAAGTAGATAATTGGCTGGGGGATAACGAGAGATAGTTATTCTGAGAATTGCTCTTATGCAATTCTATTTACTTTTTAATGGCAAGTCTTTACTTTGCAAGAAGTAAGGAGTGCCACATTATGGGAGGACATGGGGAATTTAATTACTAAGTTAAACAATAAACTCTTTAAATTACCTTAATTTCCAAAGGATTCAACAATCCTATTAGTTGAATTATAAATAAGTAAATAAAACCTGAAAAACAACTGGAAAACCATTATACAACAGGAAAAAGATTAGAAAAGACTTAGTACCATGGGGCCTAAGCAATATAATTAAAAGCAGCATTAAAAAAACAAAAAAACAAAAAAACAAACTTGCCCTATAAAACAAGAAGAGCATCAAGGCTGATGCTGTTTTCCAGAAGCTTTTGGACCCATTGGGCATTGGTAGGGTATGTTCTTTTGTAGGGGAGAATGTTGGGGGAGATGAAATAATATCACAATAACTGGGTATCATTTGTTCACATTCTCTCTCCTCTAATTTCCCCTCTTGTCTTATCCACACCCCACACCCCGTCCCTCTGTCTGTATCTGTCTCTCTCTCTTCCCCTTTCCCTCCCCTTCAGTCAGGGCCTCACTGTGTAGCCCTGGCTTTTACCTTGAAGTCTCCCTGTAGAGAAGGCTGGCTTCCAACGTACAAAGATCTGGGATTAAAGATGTGCACTACAATGCCCTGCCCAGTATTTTGTCATTTCTAGTGCCCAGGCCCTACAATATGCTAGACAAGTACTCTACTCCCACTGAGCTGCATTCACAGCTTTGAATATGGCTTATAAATGCCAGACACGTGTACTAAATAAGTTATGTATTATTTCCTTAAAGTTCTGAGTGTAGCTTTGAAAAGGTGGGTCCTTGCTATGAGTTGAACTGTGTTCCTCCAAAATTCATGTCTTGATCTACTATCCAGGACTTTCAAATATTCCCTTCTTTGAAAGAGAGATTGCTGCAAGGTCAATTAATTATGATGAGGTTATAAAGTAGGATGGTTAGAAGAAATTTGGATGCAGCCACGTAGGGGAATACTATGTGAAGGGGAAGACTGAGATTCATATGCCAAGGAATGTTAAAGATGGCTAGTAAACTCCCAGAATCTGGGAGAGAGACCTGCAACAGACTTTCTTCGGTAGCCTTAAGAAGGGAATCCATGGGTTGGGGATTTAGCTCAGTGGTAGAGCGCTTACCTAGCAAGCGCAAGGCCCTGGGTTTGATCCTCAGCTCAAAAATAAAAATAAAAAAGAAAGAAAGAAAGAAAGAAAGAAAGAAAGAAAGAAAGAAAGAAAGAAGAAAGAAAGAAAGAAGAAAGAAAGAAGAAAGAAAGAAAGAAAGAAAGAAAGAAGAAAGAAAGAAAGAAAGAAAGAAAGAAAGAAAGAAAGAAAGAAAGAAGGGATCCACTCTGCTGACTCCTTGATCTCAAATGTACAAGGTCCTCAATAATACTCTTCTCTTGTTTCAGGAGGGCCACTGAATGATGTCAGCCAGAGCATATCAGTAAGGTAATATCATGAGTCCCATCTCAGAGTTATTGATTCTAAGCTTAGAGATAAACTTTTCCAGAATCAAACAGTAACCAGGGGTTGCTGCATACATCATGTTTTAAAATTCATTATTTCCCAACACCCAGCTCAAGGACCACTCACGTAAGAATCTCTGGGAATTGTTGTTAAAGGTGAAAATGTAGGGACTCACTTCAGATGTACTGAACACATAACTAAGGAAACCATGGAAGAAAGAAAAACTTGAAATAAATACTCTTAATACTTTCTTTGTACAGAATTATCAGATGCCTCGGCTGTCTCATTATGATCTCTTGAAATTGGGATGATTCATAAGCTAGAAGTTGGCCAAATTCTTAATCTGGACTTCTATGTCTGTTTTTACTTTCATAAAGTGGTGACATTCAGACAGACCTCATTATACCTCCAAGGATCAAATCAAATATCTTAAAACTGAAGTTAAAGTTATAAAGGGTTTGTAAACAGGCAGGTGTGCAAAGCGCCTTCATTAAGTCTTTTTATTGGGACTATGGAAGATGCTATACGGCAATGCAAATCCTATCTATTTCTCTCTTTCTTTTTTTTTTTTTCCCCCCAAGGAGTAACTGCTAAGTTCTCAGAGCTAATGCTCTGGAAAGATTTACTCCCTTTTACCCACAGCAATGTCTCTCTTACTGTGTGGGGAATTCCCAGCACCCACTTCTCTGTTGGCCAGGCTCTGTGTTTCTTAGGCAAGCTTTTCAACCATGCAGTATTTCTCATTATCTGGTATGGGGATTTGAGCATTCTGGTTCTGTAGTCATAACAAATATAATGTTACACTCAATTTTCGTTCTGAGTTTCAAGGAGGCAAGTTATATAAAAATTTCCTCACTATGTTATCACAACCAGCATTCACCCAGAAGAGAAACACTGTAGTCCATTAGACTATCAGTTACACAGGGGACAATCTCAAACAGAGCTAGCAACCTAACCTTTCCTAGATAGGACACATGACAACTTGGCTGTGCAGGATAACTCATTTTTTATTTTAAAACCATGTGATTTTTCTTTTTCTTTCTTTCTTTCTTTCTTTCTTTCTTTCTTTCTTTCTTTCTTTCTTTCTTTCTTTCTTTCTTTCTTTCTTCCTTCCTTCCTTCCTTCCTTCCTTCCTTCCTTCCTTCCTTTCTTTCTTTCTTTCTTTCTTTCTTTTTTTTTTTCTCCGAGACAGGGTTTCTCTGTGTAGTTTTGGTGCCTGTCCTGGATCTTGCTCTGTAGACAAGGTTGGCCTCAAACTCACAAGAGATCCACCTGGCTCTGCCTCCTGAGTACTGGGATTAAAGGCATGCACCACCACTGCCCGGCCAAAAGCATGTGATTTCTTTACACTTCGAAATGCTCATGTGAAGTAAAATGTAAGAGATGATGGTAGAGTATAACAGAGGCTGTCAACTCATTTGCCTCGATTAAATCCCAGGTCTGCCATCATTTTTCTTACCACAGACCTCAGGACCCTGCCTTAACTAGGATTCCCTGAAACATGAAGGATGGGTGTGTCAGTTCGTTATTGCTGCTCAACAAAGCACCCCGAAAGTCAGTATCTTAAAAGCAATGACTTATTTTTTTCATGTTGCTAAGGGTGGGTATGACAGGCCATCTACTGGTTTGTTTGGGGATATCCTTGCAGTGGCATTAGGAGATTGACTGGGCTCCTTGTTCACACAGCTGGTAGTTGTGCGAACTACCTAGTAGCTGGGATGTGTCCCTCAATTCTCCTCAATGACTATCTCATCCTCCATTAGGTTAAGCATGTATCCTCTAATACAATTTCTGCACCACTTTCCAAAAAAGATGAAAGCAAAATGCTTTTGGGGGCTTGGCTTGGACTTGCATATCAATAGTGCTAACACATTGCATAGTTAAAGCAGGTCACAAAGGCAGATCAAATTCGTGGTAGCTGAAAAATGAACTCCAGTCTTGCATGGGAAAAGTAGCAGAGTTTCACTGCAAAGTCTGCTGTATGTAGTGGGGGGAAATTTCTGGCTTTTAAGTACTCTATCACAGTGGCATTATAACAAGCTGCCACTATTTTTTAGTTAATACCATGTTTTAATACCAAAGGCTATCACCAGAACCATGTACACAAAGTAACTCCAGCTTGCCATAGAATCGACTTTGGCAATAACTAGTGAAGTTGCTTCACAGAACAAAGAAAGGAGGGTCACAGTTTATCACATATACAGGAGATGTCTGCATAGTGCCCATGGGTTGCCATGTGGATGCTTTTCACATCTACAGGTGAAGAGGAGGACAACCGTATGTAGGATGTGGTCCTGGGATTAGCAACATCAGCATCACCCTGCAGGCTCCTCCTGAGACCTACTGAATTTAAATCAAATCTCTGGGGCAGGGTCCAGGAGCTGGTGTTTTAAGAAGCTCCATGGGTGATTTTTACATACACTACAGTTTGTAAAGTACTGATTCAGAATCAAAGCCTTCAACTCCTTAAATAAAAGCACTAGATTATAGACACTTTCCTCAAATATTCTTCCCCCCACTTTATTATGGCTAACTCGATGATCTATAATGTTGAATTCACTGGACAAGAATCATATACTGAGTTTCTCAACATGTCTGAATCCACATAGCTTATTGGTAGCAATCATTTATAGTTAATGTTTCTATTGTTTTTTTTTTAATTTTAATTTTTTTATTTTTGGTTTTTCGAGACAGGGTTTCTTTGTATAGTTTTGGAGGCTGTCCTAGATCTCCCTCTGTAGACCAGGCTGGCCTCGAACTCACAGAGATCCGCCTGGCTCTGTCTCCCGAGTCCTGGGATTAAAGGCGTGTGCCACCACTGCCCGGCTACTGTTTCTATTGTAAGTGTAAGGAGTCAGCAGCCTGGGCTATGGAGATAGCTCAGTGGGAAAGGTGCTTGCTTCCAAGCCTAATGAACCGACTCTGATCCCTGTGATCCACATAGTGAGAGGAAAGAACTGACTTCTACAAGCCATCCTCTGACCTCCACATACATACTGTAGCATATGCACATCTGTGTGCATATATGTGCATATGCTACAATACAATAATACCAACAAAGGTTCCGGGATGTAGCTCAGTCAGTAGAGTGCTTGCTTTGCATTCCCAAAATTATGGTTTTAATATGTGGCACCACACAAAACCAAGTGTGTGGTGCGCTCAAGAGGTAGAGAAGAAGGAGGAGCAGTTCCAGGTAAGCCTCAGCTCCATAAAGTTCCAGGCCAGTCTGAGCTTCAGAAGACTCTATCCCCAAAAGAAAGAAAAATGTTGGCATGGGAAAAGCTGGTTTAGTAAATATAGTAGAGCAAAGAAAAGTAGTAAAAAAAAATCAATAATCAGAAATGACATTGTTTGCACCAATTTGGGGTCAAAGCATCCCCTAGGATTGTTCCAAAAGGTTAGCTTCAAAGCAACTGAGCACGTTGAGCTCTGTGAACATATGCATTTCTATGTTCACAAAGCAGAGCAAACACAACCTGGTGAAGCCAAGTGGCATTCAAAGCAACTTTGTGGCAGACAGCCATTTGTGTTCATTAGGAATTCCTTCATAAAGGAAGAGATTTAGGCTTGCTTACAAAAATAAACATAGCCTGATTACTGAAAGCCTGTGTGGTTTTCTTTTAAGCAATGAAAATTTTACTTACCAGTGTAGGAGAGATGCATCGTTTAGTTCCAATAACATTTCTAGAAAAATCATTTTTTGAGAAATAAATGATTATAGCTAGTATTCATGTGAGCAGTTGGGTGTGTGTGTGCATGTGTGTGTATGTGTGATGTGTGTGTGTGCGTGTGCGTGTGCGTGTGCGTGTGTGTGTGTGTGTGTGTGTGTACATGTGTTATTTCATGTGTATGTGGATGCATGTGTGGTGGTGTAGGTGGAAGCGAGAGGTCAGAGGTCAGCCTTGGGTATATTTCTCAGAAGTTGTCTATCTTGTTTTGCCTCTCTCTTTTTTTTTTTTTTTTTTTTTTTGAGATGGGGTCTCTTGTTGGGACCTGGAGCACCCTGATTAGGCTAGCAGACCAAGTCAGCCTGGGCGGGATACTATAGAGACACAAGGTTCTACATTCCAAGTTCTGCAGTCCCAAGAACCACCTTCCCAGTTCTGGGATTCCAAGAGTGTGCTCCCATGCCAATGTTTTTAAATATTGCGTCTAGGGTTCAAACTGGGGGCTTCAGGAATGCGTGGAGAGCACATCATCAACTAAGCCATCTCCTCGGCTTCTGAATTGTCAGTTTTATCAGAAAATTCCTGGGAGGACTTTTGTTAATTAAAAGATAAGTATCTCCATGTTAAGTACTCCAGATTTCACAAGTTTATACTTTACAATAAACTTAATATAATACAATTAAGAGACACATAGGAAACAAGAATGAGAACAACTCTTTCTGCTAATAAATAAAAGTATTTTAGGGCTGGAGAGACGGCTCAGGGTTTAAGGGCACTGGTTGCTCTTCCAGAGGTCCTGAGTTCAATTCCCAGCACCCACATCTGTAATGAGATCTGGTGCCCTCACCTGGTGTACAGGCATACATGCAGGCAGAGCCCTGTATACATAATAAATAAATCTGAAAAAAAAGTATTTTAAAAATCAGTGGTTCATGCACTGTTAACTCTTTCTGATTTGATAGTAATAATCATCCAGTGTGTAAAGTGTGTATCCTTCATCCATCTATTGGTAGTGTGTGTTGAGGGTTGCTGTGTCCTGGGAAGCAGAGAAATAGTGTGAATAAGACAACCATGACATCTACCTTCATGGGCCTTAGCTACGCTTGATGAAGGCAGATGAAGACAGGTGGGCAGACAAATTGATAGTGAATTAGTTGAATCTTGCAAAGTAAATCAAGGAAGGGCCGAGGCTGATGATGGGAGGTGCCTACTTTGTACAGTGGTCAGAGAATTTACTTATTTTTAAGATTTGTTTTTATTTTTTATTCTTCTGCACGTGAGCACGTGTGTGTGTGTGTGTGTGTGTGTGTGTGTGTGTGTGTGTGTGTGTGTGCCATGTGTACCTGTGAAGGCCAGAAGAGGATGTCAGGTTCTCTGGGAACTGGACTTGAGTACTCCGGAAGTTCAGAAAGCCCTCCTCACCACAGAGCCTTCTCTCCAGTGCCAGAAGGCAGCATTTAAATTGAGATAAACAAGCTAAGCTCATTTGGAGGGAGTCAAAGCTTAGTAGACAGAGAAGCACCCAGCCCGTGGATCAGGGAAAACCTTGACTGTGTTGGCAGAGGATTACAAAGGGTAATGACTGAGTCAGAGTTCAAATCCTGCTTTGTCTTTCGTGTTAGCAGCACATCATAACTGTGCTGCTGCTCAGCAAGACGTTTAGTGAAGTCTGCTCATTTGTAGTGCACTGTTGGTCCCAACATCCCTTCAGTTGCTCCTCTTGCTCCCTGCTCATTTCTCTTATTATGAGATAGTCACTGTCCTGACTTCCACTTATTGCTGCAGAATATTATCTGGTTTTTACCTAATGTAAATTTAGAAAGCAAAAAAAAAAAAAAAATCACCGTAAGAACAAAACTGTGCCCTGTTTTCAATCATACAGGAGTTTGGTGGGAATTAGAATAGGTTAGTGGCCCTTACATCTGAGACTAAACCACTGTTCTTGTGAACTATGGTACAGACCAGGTATGGACTAAACTTCTCCAGATGTTGCCAGTGACACGTGGAACTGGAATCATCTGCCTGGAGACAAATAAAATCATGTCAAGATAAAGTTTTAAAGGAGACATCTTCAGAACATATGAACAAAGCCAGAAGACAATTCCAGATGAATTTAATAATGCAGGAAACTGAGAGTCTAGCTCACTCTGATGGCAGATTTTGATAAGCAAAGGGCAATGGAGGACATTTATGGAAACAAGAATCTGTTTTAGTTGAGATGCTGAGGCTGAGAAACTGTTTGGTGTGCTTCCCTGCTCCATCTGCTTTTCCCACCAGGACAAGCTCTTTAAAGCTGGTAACTATATGGACTAGGAACTATAATATGATGTGGTTTATGTGATACGATAAAAAACAAGTAAGGGACTGCACAAGCTTGTGATGAGAGAGACCGTGTAACCTAGTAACAGTTTATGGAAGTGCAACCTTATTGAGTGACTGGACACAGGGTCCACTAGGCACACCCCAGGAAGAAGGAAAGCTCGGGCTTCGTGCATATTCAGGGCTTCACTTAGTATTGAGGTCCAGATGTGTATGTAAAGGTTATGGGCTGAGATCTCACAAAGACAAAGTTCTGAGTTGATTCAAAATCATTTTTTAAATTTTAAATATATTTATTTATTAATTTTTTTTTACGTTTTACAAACCAACCCCAGTTCCCCCTCCCTCCCCTTCTCCCACCACCTCACCTCCCTCCCACTCTCCCCTCATCCACTCCTCAGAGTGGGTAAGGCCTCCCATGGTAGTCAACAAAGTCTGGCATACCAAGTTGAAGGAGAGCCTAGCCCCTCCCCATTGTATCAAGCCTGAGCAAGGTATCTCACCACAGGGAATGGGCTCCAAAAAGTCAGTTCATGCACCTGGGATAAGTCCTGGTCCTGCTGCCAGGGACCCCACAAACAGATCAAGCCACACAACTGTCACCCACATTCAGCCGGCCTAGTTCGGTCCCATGCAGGTTCCCAGTCTATCAGTCCAGAGTCAGTGAGCTCCAACTAGCACGCATCAGCTGTCTCTGTGGGTTTCCCCATCATGATCTTGATCCCTTCTCTTCCTCCTCCTCCTCCTCCTCCTCCTCCTCCTCCTCCTCCTCCTTCTTCCTTTTTGAATAATGAATGCCATTTATCGAAGGAGGGAGGAGGCCTCAAAATAATTCTTTCCGGCTCTTTAGTCTCTTTTCCTTAAAGACCCAGAGGCCCTGGCAGTTCATAAATAATCCCTGTAGGTTTAAGGGTGGAATAGAAGTAATTTTACTTCTCTCATTTCTTTGAAAGCTGGCTTTTCCACATCCTCCAGTTCCTTCCCATGTGGCAGTCAGTAGATTTCTTCTCAATGCTTAGTATGTATTAAGGTGGGTACATGTCTGATCACAGTTCTGTGGCTTGGGGGATGACATCCAACAGTGCTGGATTTCATGAGAATCAGATTGGCTGAATTCAGCTTCCATTTCTGTTATTGTCAACAAGACTTTGGGAGAGCAACTGTGATGGTCTGAAGGTTCGTATCTCTCCTAATTCAAATGTTGAGCTCCTGTTGGATGTGGCATGTGTCTTATTCTGTTTACAATGTGATAACATAGAATCCGGGACTGGATAATCTGTAATGACAGGAACTTGTTTCTTACAGTTTGGAGGCTGAAAAGTCTGAGATGAAGATGTTTGACATTTAACAGTGAACTTGCAGTATGGCATAAAGCAGGAAGGGCTAAGACTCTCAAGTGTGTGTGTAGAAAACGTGCTGAAACACATTTTATAGGAAATCCATTAACCCAATCCATGAAGCTAGCTAGTGCCTAAGTAGCCCTTAAAAGGTTTTACCATTTAATACAAATACTGAGAAAATAACAATTTCAACATGGGTTTGGAAGGGTCATTCAAACCGTAGTGTGGGGTCTTTGAGAGGTTAATTAGGATATGAGGGTGAGGGATTATCCCCTTGTAAAAGGGACCACAGCAAGGTCCTTGGCTCTTCGGCCATATGAAGACAAATACATATCTTTGAGCCTAAGGTGAGTCATCATCCCACACTGAATTTTTTTCTGATCTCTGCCCAACCTTCAGAACTAAGAGGAATGAATTCCTGTCACTTACTGGCCACTTAGTTTATATCATTTTGTTATAGCAACCCAAATGACTGTAGACAATGACTTTTCCTGGCTGAGAGATTGCCTACCAATATTGGTGTCTGGATTCTTACCTCTAGAAGCTAAATTGCATGTTCATAAAAGCCCTTTTCTCTCCAAATTTCTGACACCAGCAGATATTTTCCATGCTCAGACATGTTTAGGAATTGCCTGGAACATTGTGTATACATGTATTCTCCCTTCCTGGAAAACCCTCAGTTTTCTGCTGAGCATTGTTTATAGTCTGCAGAGAAGTAATACGGTTTCTGGTGAAAGATTTTTGGCACAATATCCAGGCCCAGGTGCAAGCTAGGTCCACGATGGCCTTGAGCTCTAGGAGGATAGCAGGTGCACATGCAGGTAAGCAGGATTAGACTGGATTAAGGCCAGAGGGATAGTATTTCATTTTATGCTATTTTTGAAGCTTAATCCACAGAGCAATTGTCAAGGAAATGTGATAATACATGTTGGCAAAACAGTGCAAATGTGACTGGGACCATATGGTGGGATATTTATTTTCTTATTAGGCAAATACTATTATTTATCGCACAGCAGGTATCAGCTGTGATTATATTTTGATGTGAACAAGGCAATAGCTAAGCTGCTGTTGAAAAATAAGACTGAGAGCGTTCTTCTGGATCTGTTTCTATGTTTAAATTATCTTCCCATGTTTCTGCATTTGAAAATCATTTAAAATTAGCAAAGCTCTCAATTTAATTTCACATTGCAGCTCAAAATAAAAGCCTTTGAGGTCTGGATAATGATTTATCTCTTGGATTGTTTATCTAGTTAAAAGTCAACATGAACCACCAGTTAAACAAGCCATATGATCAATAACAATCAATAGTCGCCTGGGAGCATAGTGAGCAGTGCAAGATGACCACAGATACACTGTGGTCAGGCTTCAGCTTTTACATACTGTACTTTGCTCATTCAGTCTTTCCAAAGGCCCTTCAGTTGAGTCAAGACCTGTGTTTGGACTTTTGATTATTTCAAAATTAGGTTGGTTTTGTTGTTACATGAAATAATTAGGTATGAATTAACTTTCCCTAGTTTAGCTTCTATACTGAATTTTGATACATCTCTTCACAAGGCTTATGAGTCTCAGGACCAAGATTTGTGCCCATGTGTTTGGGTGCCCCCTCACCTGCGGGTGTAGAAGAGGATGTCAGATTCCCCAGGACTGGAGTTAGTTGTGCGGCTGTGAGTCCTCTGCAAGAACAGGAAACACTCTTAACTGCTGAGCCATCTCTCCAGTGTATGTATATGTTCTTTATAGCTTTCCTGCAATTTATACCTCGTCAGCAAAAGCAATGCACCCGAAGTGCCGAGTATACAGAATAATATCTCCAAAGAATTTCCACATCTCAGTAACTGGTACCTATGAACATATCACCTTGAGGGACAAAAGGAATGTTCTAGATGAGCTTAAATGAAGGGCCTTGACAGGGATACATTATTTTGAATTATCCACATGGACATAGTGCAATCACAGAAGTTCTTGAAAGTAGAAGGGGGAGTAAAGGGGAGAAGATCTGAACATCTCAATTGTTGCCTTTGAAGAAGGGAGAACGTGAATCAAAGGAACGGGTGAAACTTTTGAAGTGGGGATGGGGGATGGGGGGTGGGGTGAGAGGGTGGGACACACACACACACACACACACACACACACACACACACACACACAAGACAATGTACTCCTTCTAAAACTTTCAGAAAGGAATACTACCTTGATACAACCCTGGTTTTAGACAGAGAGACTTCTGCTAGATTTCTGGCCTACAGATCATCAGGGATTCAATTTGTGTTTTTCTAAGCCAACAACTAAATGAATTTTGCACGTGTACAAATCTGTGTCTCAACTACCCAGAACAAGATAGACTATTTCTACTGTTCCAGAGAGTTGGACCATGTCCCTCCCCAACTGCTGTCACTCATTTGAAATAACCCCAGTCAATTTCTAGCTTCATAGATTTCTTTTGACTTTTTCTGTTTGTCTTACAGACAGAACCATGTAACATGCTCTTTTGTGTCTGGCTTCTTTCTTTTAATGTAACATTTCTGAAGTTCATCTTTTAATGCCATTCATTATTTTTTCCATTTTATGACTGTATCACAATTTCTTCAGTTACTTTTTTCTTAGTTTTTCTTTTAGAATTAATAGTTGTGCCCTTTGAACTTTTTATGTTGGGTTCTTTATGTGAGCATGTATTTACTTCTCTTGGGGATGTTCTAAGAGTAGAATTGGTGGTCATGTGTATTTTCCATAGCTACTAAAGTCTGCCAATGGTTCTACTAAATAGTTACATTATCACAGGATTTTTTTTTTAATGTGGAGCTGAGGACCGAACCCAGGGCCTTGCGCTTGCTAGGCAAACGCTCTACCACTGAGCTAAATCCCCAACCCCACAGGATATTTTTAATTAAAATGTAATTATTTTACTTCCCCCATTTCATTTCCTTCCTTCAAATCCTACCATATTCCTGGGCTCTTTTATTTAATTACTATCATTACATATAAGTATATAAACAAATAAGTAAATACTGAATATTTCTCCAATGATTCGAACTGGATCTACAAAAATCTTTCTAGAGAGATATATAAACATCACAAAGTGGCCCCTTTCCTTCATGACTTTTAGTGTTCATGCATACATTTTCATATTTTTGAAGTCTGCCAACTGACAAAAGTTGTATATACTTATAGTACACAGCATGATGTTTGGGTACATGTATACATTGTGTAATGCCAAAATCAAGAGGCTTAGTACACACATTTCCTTATTTATTTGGGTTGAGAAGACTTCAATTCTTTTTTTTTTTTTTTGAGTTGAGGATTGAACCCAGGGCCTTGCACTTGCTAGGCAAGTGCTCTACCACTGAGCTAAATCCCCAACCCGACTTTAATTCTTAAAATAATCTTATTTCACTTTTCTTGATGTGAATTGTGTCTCTTCTGTACTGTATGGTGTCACTTTTTGTTGTTGTTGGTAGTGATTTTGCTGAAGAGAGGTCTAATGTCTATGAATGAAAGAAGGCTATGTCATGTGTGACTTACAGAGGAAGTACAAGTGTCTGAAAGGGTTATTTGGACAGGATCTTTGATACTGTTGATTGTGAGTCCACCAGTGATGAGTGCCACACAATATGAAACAAAGTGCTTTTATGTGAAACACACATTAAAAAAGGCTGTATAAGGCCAGGCGGTGGTGGTGCATGCCTTTAATCCCAGCACTCGGGAGGCAGAGCCAGGTGGATCTCTGTGAGTTCGAGGCCAGACTGGTCTACAGAGTGAGTTCCAGGAAAGGCGCAAAACTACACAGAGAAACCCTGTCTTGAAAATTCAAAAAAAAAAAAGGACTGTATAAATCAGCTGGTGACATAATTGAGACTAGTGCTTCATATGACTTTGTATTTCTCTCAGCCTCATGGCTCAGTATTCACGAATGGACACCACACTAACTTCAGAGAACATCACTACCATGAATGTATACCAAGAGACACTGTCTCTAGAATATCATTTCTGGATTCCATTGACACTGTTACCAACAACAAAATTCACCAAACCAATATAGGAAAAAGGAGCACTGATGGGTCTCTCTTGCTCTAAGGAAATTTCTTCAGATTTATAATCAGATTTCACTGAATTTCACCTTAATCTTTTTTTTAGATTGTGGACTTATTGCTTTGTATTTACTGGCATATCTATTTTTCCCCTCTCAAATAGCTAACAATCTTATGGTGATGTTAATAGAATTATAGATTGTCAGTGGCAGGAAGATGTGCATGTTTAGCAATGCAACCCTCTCTTTTACAAATAAGACAGTAGAAGCTATAGGTAGAAGGACTGACATGATTTAGGATCTCATCCATTCTGCTGCCTTCTATTTAATAAATGAGAGTCAAGCAAGCTGAAGAAAGGAGGTCATGGTTAACAAAATGGTTAACAATTAAAACTTGTTAAAAGATAAATACATTAAGAGTAACTCTGGCAAGTTTTGAGGGAAAGAAAGCTTAGGGGAGCAGGAGATCCCAGCTGGATCAAGAACAGAAAGGGAAAACAAGGAATAACAGACTATGATAAATGAAGACCACATGAGAACAGGAATAGGCAGAGTGCTGGAGAGGTCCCCTTAAATCCACAATGATACATCCTCTGTAGACTGCTGCCAATGGTCGAGAGAAAGCCTGATCTGGCCTAGTCTGGTGATAAGATGGCCAAACACCCTACCAGTCGAGCTGGAACTCTCATCCAATAACTGATGGAAGTGGATACAGAGATCCTCAGCCAGGCCCCAGGTGGAGCTCCAGGTGTCCAATTGTTGAGAAAGAGGAGGGACTGTAAGAGCATGAATTGTTGAGCCCAAGATTGGAAAAAGCACAGGGACAAATAGCCAAACGAATGGAAGCACATGAATTATGAACCAAAGGCTGTGGAGCCCCCAGCTGGATCAGGCCCTCTGGATAAGTGAGACAATTGAATAGCTTGAACTGTTTGGGAGGCATCCAGGCCATGGGACCGGGACCTGTCCTTAGTTCATGAGCTGGCTGTTTGGAACCTTGGGCTTACACAGGGACACTTTGCTCAGCCTGGAAGGAGGGGACAGGACCTGCCTGTACTGAATCCACCAGGTTTAAATGAATCCTCAGGGGAGTCTTGGCCTTGGAGGAGATGGGAATAGAGGGGAGGGGATGGGGGGGGAAGTGAGGGTGGGGGCGGGAGTGGGGAGGACAGGGGAACACATGGCTGATGTGTAAAATTAAAACATAAATATAATAATAATAATAATAATAATAATAATAATAATAAAAATAAAAAGAGTAATTCTATATTACCAATATCACATATTTTACTGATAGACCATAAATAAAAGGTAAGTTAGAATTCTATCATTGCAAGTCCAGGATACAACTGACTAGTAGTGCTATATCGTGAAGAAATCATTTAATGATGGAATGCACTGCAATTTACACACACACACACACACACACACACACACACACACACACACTGAATTTCTGATTCTCCTGACCCCACCCCCTGTGCTGTGATTTCAGGCACATGGAGCACACACAGTTTATGTGGTGCTGTATCTAAGGATTCCTGTATGCTGGGCCAGCACCCTATCAACCAAGGCTTATACCAATCCCAAGATATTTTCTTTTTTAACTTTGGTTGTATTGTGGATTGAATCCTGGGCTTCATTGATGCTACATCAACATTCTACTACTGAGCTACACCACCAGCCTTGGCAATGCTTTGTCTTTGTGAAAAGTTATTTTTTCAGACTAGCTAAAGGAATGAACATGGACTTGAATTCTGTCTTTACTTGTTCAGAGGTAGAAAACATCATGAAGTTATTAACAATATCTCCATTATTCAGTTATGCATTAAGAGACAATATTTTAATTCTTGTCTTATGTGATAAAATTATATGCTGGTGCCTTTTCTGTATTGACTAGACAGAGTCATATTCTGAAGAGAACTGCTGCTGTTGATCAGAAGTATTGGCCTTGAGTTCAATCCCCACTTATTTTCTGTCCTACTCAAAATCCTTTTCACATATGTTTACATACTCTTGCATGTTTGCTTACAGATTCTGTTGCCATTCCCTCAGGTTTCAATATCCTTAAAAAGGTTAATTTAAATCAGCCAAATGGTTTTTATTTATGTTAGAAATAAAAATGCACATGTTGTTTTATTATAAATATTGTCAGTCAACAAGTCCCTTGGAAGACTCAGTGATCATAAAATAGCCCCCAGATTAAATATTGTGAGCTTGCCAACCAAAACCATTTATTCAACATCTGCTACATGCAAGACACTATGCTAGTTGGAGAAGCCTTCAGGCGACAATGATGCACAACCCCTATTCCTGCCACCTGGCAGTTAACTGTACAAGCAGTGGCACCCACAGTGGGTGCTGAATGAAGTCAGAGGCAATAGAGCTGTAGTGATCAAAGAGAATGTGGCAGTTATGGGTGTGTCCTGATTGTTTTCCCTTTCCTGTCACAGTGACTATGCAAGCATGGTGATCTTGGACTGAGTGGCATTTGATTTTTGGGACTTTAAACCCTTCAGGGATGAGAGCTAGGGTTTCCTAAGTAAATTGTTGAAATCAGCAGAGGCAATAGCTGAGAGGGAATCTACATTAGACGATAGAGGAGGGAGAACAGAAGAGCTGTCACCCAAGACCATTTTCAGGGATGTGATGATTACGATCACATAATCCCACACCTGTGGGACACACACCTGGTGACTTAATACTCCCTTGTCTTCTGGATCTTCTTCAGTGGTCCCAGCATGCTCCTTGGATGATTATAATGGTCAGATAGAATTAAAACCTTTTTCTCCTTCTGTCCTTTCTAAGATAATGCTTGTTGTATCTGCAGAGGAATCATTCATACACAAGAGTGATTCAAAATAATATTCACATGTTAGATGGTAAAATCCAGGTGCCTTATCTAATTTGCATAATAAGAAAGATTACACAACAAAGCATGGGAAATAAATGAACAAAAACAAGCCAGGTGATATCTCGTCTTCTTGCAACTCTAGACATGTGTGCTTATTCATTTATTCTTCTAACATTTGCATTTGATAAAATAGCTATGATTAACTTCATTATGCTAAACATTAAATTTACCCAATTTATTTTTTATGCTAAAGATTATTTATGTCTATAATTTTTGAAATGACATTTCTCTACTAGAACAATGAATGAAACAAAAAATAACCAAACCCCAAACAAAGCATAAACAGCAATCTAAGAGTCCAAACATAGCACTATTGAGATTGCTTCTTTTCTCACAAGAGATAGTTTCTAGAAGGCCGTTCCTTACAAAGATTCTATATTTCATTTTCATTTTTTCCCAAGGCTAAGGCTAATATCATTCCAACATTCCTCATCACCCCAACATTCTTCTCTTCTTTTCTTCTAGGGGGGTCTTCCCTTGAGCCCTTGGTAATGCAGCAAGGCCTTTCCTGACTGAGGAAATTCAGACAAAAGGACTCTTACGTTATCCTTTAATCCTTGTAGGAGGTAGGAACCTCAAAACAACATGGCACCTCAGGAAGCGTGGGGAGATTAGTGCTGTCCTTAAGGCTCCATGGGTAGACTTGATGCTCTTCATTCAGTTAGTCAATGTAGCTCCAGAGTATGTAGATGAATCCCAGAGGATGCTTGTGGACAGCATATCACAAGATAGGGCGCATTTTCTTTTAAAACATTTAAAATGTTTGTGTGTATGCACATGGGTACATGTATGAAAATATGCATGTGGAGGCCAAAGAAAGATGTCAGGTGTCTTCCTCTAATATTCTCCACCTTATTTCTTGAGGTGGGTTCTCTCACTGAACCCAGGTATCACTGATTCATCTGGAGTGGCTGGCCAAGGAGCTCCAGGGATCTGCACATCTCTGCTTTCCCCTGATACCAGAGTTGCAGACCTGCATCACCATGCTTAGCTTTTACGTGGGTATCAGGGTCAGAACACTGTTTCTTATGCTTGTATGGAAGGAATTTACTGACCAGTTTATATCTTCAGCCTGAAGTCAAGGTATCATTTCTAAGAACATGCCACTACAACTTCAGGTACAGAATGCAGCCATAGATCTGGCACATGCATTCCTTAATTAGAAAAGAAGATCAGGGACCGTTCTCATTCATATTTATTATAGGTGTGTGGTTTTACTCCACACAGTAGTAACCCATTTGTTGTCTACTGTGACGTAGTTTGAAGAACTCTGTCCTAGCTCTGTTTAAAGCAGGCTAAGTAATGATACTCTCTCCTCCCTCCAAAGTCCATGTCCTAAACCACCCAGACTGTCACTGTGATAGTTTTTCTGTTGCCATGACAAAATACCTGACTACAAAAACCTCTTAAATGAGGGAAGACTTATCTTGGTTTGTAAATTTCAGAGGCTTCCTTCCATGGTCATTTGATTCTACATTTCTAGGCCAATGAAAAAACAGTACATCATGATCATTCTCCCAAGTGACTTGCTTCCTCTACTGAGGATCAACTTGAACTTCCACATCCTCCTAATGACAACATCCCCTTTTGAATCCATCATCAACTTATCAATGTATTGACTAGATCTAAACCCTCATGACATAATCGATGTGTTCACTGCACTGGAGCCCTAGTTTTTAATGCATGAGCATCAGGGGCCATTTAGTAGCCAAAGCACAATCCTCTTTGCCCAACAACCAAAGGTTCATGTCCACTTCATAATGCAAAATAGCTTTAATCTCTAAGAGCCCCCATAATTGTACCTGTTCGTATATTGGTCAAAAGTTCAAGTCCAGAGTCTTTGCTCAGAACAAAGGTAAGCTCTTAGCTGTGTGTCTCTAGGAAATAAAAAAAAAGAAGCTACATACTCGATAATGCAAGGCATGCAGCAAAGGACCCCATGCCAAAGGCAGACAGAATAGCAGCATCAGATCAAAGCAAGGGTAAAACATAGGAAGGCAGGCATCAAGTCCCTCTAACTTTCCGTGCATATCAACTAGTCAACTGATACTTTATCACAGCGATTTTTTTCTCTTTTGAAAATATAATTCATTGGCCTATTCCATTTACTAGCTTATTCATTTAATTACCTGACCTCTTCCCTCAGGATTGCTCCAGGCCCAGGAGAGCAGCAGAATGTCAAGATTCACTGGTATAGTCAGTGTGGAAACTGGGTTGGAAATGTCCTCAAGGGTGATTCCAACTTCGTGAAGACTTTGCCTGCAGCTTGGCAGGTCTGTAGCTGACAGTCACTGTGGGAAGGAGGTCCTTTTTAGTAGGAATGCAACTGAAGAGAAATGGCTGGATGCTAATTGAAACTGTTGAAAGATACTCTGGTCTTCATACCAAAGAAAAAAGTCCTCATTGTACTATATTTTGAAAGTAGAGCTGGGCAGTAGTGGTGGTGCACACCTTTAATCTCAGCACTCAGGAGACAGATCCAGGCAGATCTCTGTGAGTTCGAGGCCAACCACATCTACAGAGTGAGATCCAGGACAGGCACCAAAACTACACAGAGAAACCCTGTCTCAAAAACCAAAAAAAAAAAAAAAAAAAGTAGACTTAGCACATACTTTTTTTTTTTTTTTTTGGTTTTTCAAGACAGGGTTTCCCTGTGTAGCTTTGCGCCTTTCCTGGAACTCACTTGGTAGCCCAGGCTGGGATTAAAGGTGTGCACCACCACCACCACCACCACCACCACCACTGCCTGGCCATACTTTTTTTTTTTTTTTTTTAATGGGGAAGAGCTTTGAGGCCATGTCTGGTGTTATTGATTGCATAAATCTTTGTCAGTTACTGAATAGTGACAAAGGGCTGAAATCATCTTGTGCAGGATTTCAGCTGTAGAAAGGGTATTGGACCATGAGACAGAAGATGGTGTTTCTGCAATGTAAACAGGGTGTTCCTAATTCCCTGTTTGGGGTTTGGAGCTTGAATGCATCTCTATTTTCATTGTCCTTGAAGGAAAAAAAACACATCTTATACCTAATGTTACTTCTCTCAGGACAATTACCTCTTTAGTACTTCCTAGGAGTTGGATAGTCTCAGTATTTTGCATAATTTAGCTCATTAAGTCTCTGAGATTTAGAGAATGCCAGAATATCTCTGCTTTGTAGACCAAGGATCTGAGACTTAAAGGGACCTGTTAATGTTGCTTAAGATCTTATAGATGTGTGAGGAAGAAGGCTGTCTGATTTCAATCCCATGTACCTTCCTCTGCAAGACTGATGGCCAGTGAGGCTTTTCTTAGCAACCTATCACCTTTACAACTTAAATTACTGCCAGCCATCAGGAGTGAGTAGAGAGGACACAAAGATTACTCCAGCCAATGTCCACTTCTAGAGAGGCTGACATTAACTTCTCGAAGGTGTGGCTTGGACAGTGAGGCTTTCAAGTGTGTCCTAGTTCATTTGATATCATGTTGAACCTAGGGTTGGAAGTCACTGATTTACACAAAGTTTCTGGGAGTGTTGAGACCTTCTCATCTTAGATACAGCTTTCGGAATGCTGCTTTTCTTAGAACAGCTTGGGGAAGAGTAACTTTAGATGTTGAGTTTCTGGATTAGAGGCCAAGCTTTAGTTTGGCCCTAGAAATGGAAGGCACATGGAAAGACAAAGGAGCAAGTATTTGGGAAGACCACTCAAATAAGTAGGCTTAGAACAGGATAGAGTCAATGCCAGGGGGAGTTTGTAGGCAAATTTCTAAACAGTCTTATTAAATAAGGAACAAATACAGAGCTAAATACAGAGGTATAAGCCGTAGAGATCAGAATAGCCGCCTACTAACCTTAGCTTACCACCTCACCTTAGCTTCTCAAGAGAACCTCTTCTTGTCTAGCCTGCACCTTTATTGCCTTCCTGTTCTATCTTCTCATTGACTCTAAGCAAAGCCACATCACTTCCTCATCACTACCTGTCTATACAGACCTCCCGGCCTCTATGGTTGGTACTGGGATTAAAGGCATGAGTCACCACGCTTGGCTGTGTCCTTGAACACACAGACTCTGCCTGCTATGTGATTAAATTAAGGGCATGGGTTACCACTGCCTGACTTCTATTTATAATTATGACTTCTGATCTCCAGGAAAACTTTATTTATTAACATACAAGTAAAATATCACATTTCAGCTCAAATAAAATATCACCACAGGAGTTCCTGTTTCAAGAAGAAAGAAATATGTGTAGCAATGAAGCAATAGTTTGCCCTAGGATCAGTCCAGATGTGACCTTAAGCAAAGGTTATGACAGAGATGAAACAAGACAAAAGAAAACAAAACCCTGTAGTTTGTGCAGACAATATAAATTCATTCACACAGTAGCTAAGGTACTAGAACTAGACAGGCGGTAATTGACTTACTTCTTGGATACTCATCAACTCTTGCCATTTAGCAGATTACTTCCAGCATGTTGAAAGGCATAGTAATGAGAACAGAGAAGGTTGTTTTCCTGAGCTGTCTATTTATCCTCTTACTCCTCAGTGCTGAATCTCTTACAGTAGATAATAGGGTTAATTGGATGTGACGGCTTCTATTAACTGTCAACTTGTCAGAATCAAAGACTACCTGGGAGACAGGCTGTCCCAGGAGACACACCTGTGAGGAATCATCTTAATTGAGTTAATGGAGATGGGAAGGCCCAGGCTCAAAACTGAGTAGCACCATCCCTGGACTGAATAAAAGAGAGAAGGAGAGCTGAGCACGTGCATCCATTTCTCTTTCTGTCTCCATCCATGGCAGATGCAATGTGACCAGCTATTTCAAGCTTTTTTTTTTTCAGTTTGGGTTCCTTGCCATGCTGGACCACACTCTTGAACCATGAGCCAGGTTAGAACTCTTTTCCCTTAAGCCACGTTTGTCAGAATATTTCATCATGGCCACAGGAGAATACAGTAAGACATTGGACAAAATGTTACTTAGAAAATGAAGGGTGTTTGGGAGACCAGCATTTTCTTCTGCATGGAAAGCTTTGGTCCCCCCGCCCCAATTTTCCATCATGAGAGAGTTCTTAGTCTGTAGCAACTGTGCTGGAAGTAAACATCCTAAGACTGACAGAGAAAAGGAAAGATGTGATCCAGGCATACATTGTGTTCAGAACTGGAGATGAATGAGTGGAGCTGAGGCTTCAACTTCTATCCCTGAAGGAGAGGGTTGGTGTATTTCTTGGGATGTTAAGACAGAGATGAGTGTCTACGTGAGTTTCACAACACGGGACCAAGCAGTTGACATCGTGCACGTGTCTGTGTGTGTGTGTGTGTGTGTGTGTGTGTGTGTGTGTGTGTGTGTGTGTAACAATAATAAAGAAGAGGTTAATAATTTGACAGGGAGTACAGGAGACACAGGAGGAATTGGAAGGGATAAAGGGGGAGGTGGAAATGATGTAAATACAGTACTCATGTATACAATTCTGAAAAGATTTAAATAAAAAATAATTTTGAAGTAACAAAAAAGAGGAAGAAAAGAGGCGATTGAAGATGTGACTGGAAGTCTGACTTTCACAGGGAATCATCTTTTAGAAAATCCTCGTCAACAGAAAGTTTACTCTTTCTCTGAATTTAAGACGAATGGTGTTGCACATTAAACGTTTCCAGTTGGGTTTTTAGTAATTCCAAATTATTAAGCAGAAATATGAGACCTAGTAAAAGTAGTCTTTGTTCTTGTTCTCTCTCCTTTTAGAAAAGGCTGTGGTAGTCACTGAATGCTTGGTGTATCTGTGGCATTAATGATATAGACAGATACCACAGGAAAAACTTCAACTGGTCTTTTCTTTATTCCTCCATGAGGAGGAAGAGTGTTCTTGGGCTGTATGTGTTTTTTACGTAGATTGAATGAACGGAGAATGTTTAAGTTAACTAGTATGCAGGCATCAGGAGGCAGTCTCTTCAGGAAGGAGCATCACTGAGTTAGCAGTTAGTGGGGACAGCATGATGAGAAGTATGTTTGTATATACTGACTAACCTTCAAAGTGTCCTCTCCTTTGTCTGCAGTTAAAATATTTTGAGAGGGAAGTCTCTAGGGAATTGTTTTTTGTTCTTTATGTACAGCCTAGCATGGTGGCCCTAGAAGAGGTCCAAATTATTATACAGGCTACATATTCCCCACCTATCCCCATCTGCCAGCATTTGATGAAATCTAGACATATCTGGAAGTGTTCCTATCCACCATCTTTCCTTCTTGAACAATGATCTTAAACTTAGCAAGACCAGTAGTATTTGTATTTTTCCCAGACAGCATCTCATGGTCAGATGGCCTTGAGACTGGGATGCACCTGCCTCTATCTCCTGAGTTCTGGAATCACAGGTGTATGCTTTTAGCTTTTTGTGGTCCTGAAACCCAGAAAGGTGCATGTTAGTTGAGCTCTTTACCAAGCAACCCACATCTTCAGCTCAGAAACAGTTTTAAAACAAAGTCTGTTCATGTGTTCTTATCTTCTGTTTCTCTTTGGTGACATATGCCAGGCTCTGAGTTAGAGCGTGAAGGCACCAAGCTTCACTATCCAAGAGGGTTTCATTTCTCCTAGCACCCATCTTTTTCTCAATCCCAAACTTCCTTATCCTCTTGGCATCCTCTAAATATAGCTTCCTGATCCACTTTCTGTTTTGGGATCTATGCTTGAGAAATTATGCTTAAGTCAGAGTTGAAATCTGGTCTCCTAGAGCTTAGATCTGGCTCCTACATATACTCTGTTTGACTTCCACAGACTTAAAAAGTGAACATGTCAGTATTTATGAATCAGAAGGTTGTGCATAAGAAACTAGATTTTTAACAACCCTTGACAAAGGAGCCAAATGGCAATACCATGTAACAAAGGAGACCAACCATGGTCCCTTTCAGGTGGAGCTCATGTGGGTCTGCTCTGGAGTCCTACTCATTTCCATTACTTGTCTGTCTGTGGTAGGCATTTGATTTTCTGAACTAAATACAGATTACTGGAGGCCTGGTACATAACACCTGTAATATAACTCACTGGTTAATGTATGGCTCAAATTCATTTCCTGTCACTTGTCATTCATTATATATAAAAATGTTCTCAGAAATCTTAATACCCAGTACTCTAGCAAGTCAGGCAAGAGAGGGTTTACTTTTAGAGTTTAGATTTTGATAACTGCATGGGCTTTTTTGTTTGTTGTTTACTTGCTTGCTTTTGCTAGGCAACATTCGACTCATCTCATCTAACAGTCAGTTTGGTTTGGGGGAATGATTATAAACAAAATAATAGTCACATATTAGTCATTGAGTCTGTCATTATGCTAGTCATTGAAATTTCCTAATTTTGACAGAATGTGAGTGGCTGTCATGTATTACATTTAAAAAGTTCTGAGTTTGGGTAGTGTTTCTTACTCTTAAAAAAACAAAAAAACCAAAAAAACCAAAACCACAAAAAACTAGCTAGTCTAGGACAGGCTCCAAAGCTACAGAAAACCCCTGTCTCGAAAAATCAAAAACAAAAAAACAACCAACCAACCAAACAAACAAACCAAAACAAAAAAAAAAACCCCTAAAACAGTCTAAATGTGAAACTCTAAGGATACAGTGAATGTAAGTATGTACTAAAAAGAAAGCTCAAGGCAGCTTCATAGTTAACAGCTTAGTTTTACTCAGTGTGTCTTTATTCCTTGGTGGATGTGTTTTTATATCTCATCTGCATCTTTCTCCTCTGGTTGCAACCTCGTCCTGATCTCCAGTCTGCTACATTACGATGAATATAGTTAATCTTGAATGAAAACAATAAAGGAAACATTTGATGGTATTATTTCGCTTTTTCTTCCGGGTTTGTTGCTCGCTCTCTCTCCACTCCAGCAGTCTACCCGTGACTGTTAGAGACCTCTGCACAGGATCAGCATGAATTGTTCTTACCTTTGCCTGGCTATTGCTTCTCCTTCAACATGCTGCTGGAATTGGAGAGCTGTGGGCCTCTCTTTCTTAGGTGTTTACAGCAGCGATGACAAGCATAGCTTTACAACAGAAAACCCCCTGGAATGCTTATTTAAGAAGAAAACTTCCAACCTCCTTTCTATTTTCTACCCGTCCAGTAGATCTGAGTCAGGACCTATGGATCTGCATTTTAACACTGCCAATTTTAAAACAAAATCTTTGTTTGAAAATTACATGAGTTTTATAAATAAAGTTATTATAAACAGGAGTGGGAGAGAGTCTGTTGACCAAAAGCTTAGGAGTTGGGGTGCTCTGAGAATTTCAGACCTTCGAGTGATAATTATTTGAATTTCTTTTCTCTTCATAAGCAGCTGTAGCCTATGGTGGTTCTGAGTCCATAGCATATGTTGGGAATTTGCTTGTGCTCACATGCCAGTGGCTGGCTACTACAGACCAAATCAACGAGCATCCATCACAGAACAAATTGGCTAGTAACGATGAGTTATCAATACAGCAAGAGCCGTAAGGATCTCCATGAGTTTTTTTTTTCTTCTTCTTCTTTTTTTGCCATTAACCAAAATATTTTTCTAGGTTTGCTGTGGCCTATCTGGGAAGTGACCCAGTAGTGTTCTAGATGGTACACAGTGCAGTGCTGCACACTCAGCACACACAAGTACCAATGTTAGCTGCTAAACACTGGACAGTGAGTTACCCCACAAAATAAATTTATTTAAAGACCCTCTGCTGGCTTAATGCTGTTGTAGTGGCAGGTGCAGGTGCGGTCTTTGCAGAAGTAACAGCTGGGATGTGGCACAGCTTGCTAAGTTTCTATATGAGGCTGAGGCTCCCAAGAAAACCATGTTCATGGGTATGAATTTTATAACTCCTCTTCCGAGGATACTTAAATGTTCTTACAGAGCAAATCATCCAGGGTATCTGCTAAAGATGGCAGAGGTATACGCTTGGGCCACCACAATTGGCTGGGGCTGGAGAGAAGGCCTCCAGCTACACTGGACACACACTTGCCCTTCAAATTCAGCAACAAGAGAATACAATCATTCCTATACCTGGACTCAGTAGCTGAATCCTGAGGTTTTGTGTGCCTTACTGGACATTAGGGCAGAATTCTTCCTTGGGAAGATCACTGACACAGACCATGCTGTGTCCATCTCCTGGGAATCTACTCCTTATTTCACACGTCTTTTTCTGCAATGATACTTTGCTTGTCTGTGGTCTGATTTGTTGAGTACTTCAAAGGATGTGAATATTTGGGAACTGATGACCTATCCCTAGGTAACTGGAAACTGACTGTCTTTGTCTTCTCCCTACATGGAACAAATTAGGAGAAAAAAAAATTTTAGTGAAATATTTTCTGTTTTTCCAGTCATTGAATGTGGCCTACAGTGGTAAAAGTTCATTTCAATGTATCATAATACGTATTTTCTTAGTTTCATAATAATAATGTGAGAATGGATATTGAAACTGTCTTCTTAATTAAACCCTGTGTATAATGCTAATAAAAATGTAAAGACATCAGTTGAATATCATGCTCTTTTAGGCATTGTCTCACAATTCTATGGTTTAAATATGCCAGACAGATTCAACTATGAAAATATATATTAACTACAGATCAATCTACTTCTTTTGACTCCGAGATCACAGAATGTCCATTGTGTGTGAATCACAAAAGGGACAACAGCTGGTGTCATCTGAGGGACTGGATCCTTCCATTTAGCTCCCTTCTCCTTTTACCTCCAAGTTTTATGTAGGTTTCTGACCTTCCCCTGGAGAAATTGCTCTTAAGACACAGTCTAAAGAGCAGTGTTTGAAATGATTGCCTCGTCTTCACTGTTGTTTGCTTTTGTGATGGTTAAGGGTGTAGCTTCACAGAATGGCATTTCATGGCCTGCATCTCAGAACACATCTGCACCTTCCCTTGGGAAGAAGGTGGACCAGGGCTTCCATGTGTTAGAATCAATAAAATAGTAACCACTAGCTGCCAGTTCATGACCCACACACTCAACTATTTCCCTGTGCTCCACAAATGCTGTGAGGTAACTGCTATAATGACTCCCATTGCACCAAAGAATAGATTGTGGCAAATGACACATTAATAACTCTTTCCAAGAACACGCTATTTGAAAGTGATGGATTTTAGCCATCTCATTCCAAAGGCTGCCCTTCCTAACCACACCAATGTGGAAAAGTGCAGATTATTTTTATTAGGATAAGTCTGTTTTTTCCAATCAATGAATTTTAGTAAAAATTATTACATTCATTTATTGTGTGTATTTGTGTCTGTGTGTACATATATATGCATTTGTGTGCCATGGGACACATGTGGAGGTCAGAGGACAACTTGGGACTCTGTGCTCTCCTTCAACCTTGGGGTTTCTGAGGCTGGAACTCAGGTCATCGAGTTTGGCAGTAAGTACCTGTGAGATAAGTCCTCCAACCAGTAAATCCAATAAAACAACGTCTTTATTTTTGCTTTTCATTGTCTACCCGGACCCAATTCCTTAATTTTATTAACAACCTGAAATTACTTATCTTTTAAACATAGAAAGAAAAGATTGAGTTTCCACATCAAAGTTAAATTAAAATCTTAACTTTCGTTTTGGAAAGCTTAGGTTTCTTAGGCACATTGATTGAAACATTGTTCTGAAGAAGGATTACTTTCATGGTATAATAATGGAAAATATCACAAGCAAATTAGGCTTAATGTCTGATATGATTAAAAATCCAGCTACAAAAAAGTTGGTCCTCAATTTATCTTTGTAAAACCCTGAAAGTTGCTGGGAAGGAAGTGAACTTTCCAAATCAGAAGGATGATGACCTGCCATTTTACCAGTTAATTCCTGAGTATGTAAGAGACAGAGTTAAAAGAACTATAATAAAATATATTAATTCCTATTAAGTGATTGTCTGTCACTAGAAGATTTTTGTGTCAATCCAGATATTGTTTTTAAGCTAACTCCACACTTAATACAACCCCACACTCAATATTTCAGATTTAACTACCTTCTAAATTCAAACTGGATTCTGTTCTTTAGAGTTTATTAACTGCCAGCTTGGAAGCTGGAAACCATTTTGGCTCAGAAAGACAATACTTTGTAAACATTGGCTGGTTCCCCAAATTGTCATAAGAAACAATATAAATTGAAATGGGAAAGCTAATAGTACTGTAATTCTCAGCCCCATGGGTCCTCTTAAGTTCAAAAATTAAATATTCTAACAGTTATTATATAATTTCAAAATATACAGATATAAGATAGCCATCAAAATCTAGAGAGTAGTCATTCATTCAGGTAGTAAGGTAATCAACAGTTTTCCTTCAGTATACACAAAAGTACAAAATATACTTTGTACGGTACAGGCATATTTTACTTAAAAATTTTTGCAAGTATATTTTATAATGTTCAAGTTGTGTGCTTTTACCTTTTATTAATTTTTTTTTGTTTTTTTTCAAGACAGGGTTTCTCTGTAGCTTTTGGAGCCTGTCCTGGACTAGCTCTGTAGCCCAGCCTGGCCTCGAACTCACAGAGATCCACCTGCCTCTGCTTCCCGAGTGCTGGGATTACAGGCGTGCGCCACCACCTCCCGGCTTATTAATTTTTTTTTTTTTACAATGAATAATAGTCAACTAGTTTTGTAAAAGCACTGAATGTTATACATACATATGTGTGTGTGTATGTATGTATGTATGTATGCATGTGTGTGTGTATTTGTATATACTACATATGTGTATACGGTATAAGTTAATTTGCATTCTTAAAAGAAAATAGCCCATCTCTATCTTTCTTTCCTCCTCTTCTCTGAAGATACATGGTGGCAGGAATGCAACTGTTTAATGTGTACCTCCTGTTTCCATATCCCAGGTCTGATTTGTTAACAGACTTATCTGTCTCCAACTGGGAATGCACCTAGAAACCATATCTACAGTGACTTTATAGTCTTAAGTCTGCTCTTATTTTTGCTGTTCTCTTTGGCCTTTTCACAGTAGAGCTTCCTACATAATAATCACTTAAAAAAAAGAGCAGATTAAGCAAGAGAGTCCTTGGCCATGCTAAGCTTCCTTGAGCTTGCTCATCCTGTTACATTTTCTTGAACACAGCAGTTTTGATCCCCCTAACTGGGGCTTTTGCATCCAGCTAGTCTCCACACCTGGGGAGTTCTCCTCTCAGATACTTTGGGCTCATTCCCTTTCTCCCTTCCCCGGTTTTGGCTACAGTACCAAGCGTTTTAACAAGGTCACTCTTATAACCCTTCACTTCCTTTTATTGCCTTATTTCCCTCTGTAGTTGTTAACATAATATATAATTTATGCATTTTTTTGTTCATTCATTATCTTTTCTGAAGAAACACACTCCAAAAGGGATTTTTGACAGTTGTTCCCTGCTGTGTAGCAGGACCCAGAATCCTGCCCAGAAGGTGACATTTGTTGAATGGTGGATAGGAGTGTAGCAAAAGTAGAGAACCACAGACAGAAAGGATCAAATCCAAACTCATGATGACATTTACCCCTAGGGAGGATGGAGGGCAGACACAAAAGTCCTTCTCCTTACTAAACTCTCATTGATGAATACACTGGTGTCTGTAATCACTGAGGACCTGTGTCTTTAAAAGTTTCAAGACATTTCTCAAAACCAGATTTTCAATAATTAAGGGGACAAGATAGCATTGCACAGCTTCTCCCCAGAGTCCTCCATGATGGATCTGTTGGCTGTCCACCTTCATTTTTTCCAACTCCTACAGTTTTTCCCTAAATTGTGGTATCTCGGAGTTTATGCCTTTTGTTGTTCTATGGAGTCTAACTTTTCCACTTTTCTTTGTCTGACTAAATCCAACCATCTTTATGACTCAGGGTAACTTTCTGTTCTCTAGTGGAACTTTGTACAAGTGACACACAATTTTCATTCTGTCTTTTGAAATCGAAGTGCCTTGGCCTCTGCATCCCACACCCAGTGGGAAGTCTGCACTCTTTCCAATACTTAGAAGAATTCCTGCAGGCGTGTGGTTATTTCTTGATTTGATTTCCTGCCACCACTAAATGCAATGACTCATATATTCTTTGAGCAATACTGCCCCCCCACCTCCCCACTTCACTGTGATAAGCCAGTCACGAAACCCACACTCCCCTTTCTTTATTTTTCTGCTTGACTCATGCAAGACAGATGTGTGGAGACATGACCAGAGTCAGAGCTTTACTGGGGGCAGGACGGAAGAGCTGGGGGAAGAAGTCATACTCCTGCATGGTAGACTTTATAGTAGACATTCTTGCTCTGAAGGAGTCCTTGATTCTACCCATACAGTGGCTGCTAGCTGTATTTCATCCTCAAGACCCTGAGCTTATCGGTGGATTGCTTTCAACTTCCTCTACTTCTTAGGCTCCTCCTAACTCCTACTATTTACTTTTTGTAGCTAAAACACAAATAAGTGTCAGAAACAACTTGAGGGAGTAAGATACATTTTGATTCACAGTTATTAGAGGGTTTAATTCTATAGTTTCTTGTCAAGTGTTGGCAGGCAGGACATCTTTACTGTCAGATTCAAAGAAAACTCCACTCCCCCAAATTCTAGCGCCTATTCCCCTCTACCAAAGATGCCATTTCCTTATCCTGTCAGAAGGAACAAATGGCTATCTGTGGTGCCTATTAGCAAAGCAAAGCACACGCTGACCTCTAGGCTTCCTCAGTCCCACAAGTATCTGTGGCTCTACTCAGTTCTTCTTACCTTGTCCCTGCTCTACATTTTTCTAACTTATAGGCTTCCCTCCTCCAGCATCTCATTCCCTTATACTACATCAGCTGTACGCCCTCTTTTTTGTCTTCTTGCCTTGGTCCCCTCTCTCTTGCCCCTCTCTCTTGGTCACCTCTTTGTCTTTCTCTCCCGCTCTCCTCATCTTCCTTTACGGCCCAGTCCAGTCTGCTGGCCATGTTCAGTCTAGTACTTTCTCCCCCTGCTCTGGACTCTGACAGATGCTTCTGGCTGTACCCCCCCCCCCCATATCTACAATAAAACCTTTCTGTCAACCGTACCTTGGAGTGGTGATGCCCTCAGTTTACCCATTTACATGGGTAGGACATCTTGGTGGCGGGGCTGCATGACAAGGAACAGCTATTCGCGTCCCAGCAGGTGGAGCAAAGAGAACTTACCGGAAGAGACCAGGGACTGACCCCAGTGATTCACTTCCTCCAGCTAGGTTCCATATTTTAGTTTCCGCAGCCTCCCTGAATAGTGCCACAATCTGGGATACCAAGTGTACAGCGTGTAGGGCTGTGGGAGAGATCTCATAAAACATCAGGACATTCCCCAAACACCAACTCGTGCGCTTTGGAGCACTTTTGCTTTGGCTCTTGGACCTTTGGGACTATGCCTAAACAGTTTATTCTTTGAATCTTCTCCCCAACCCCTTGAAGACAGTTGCCTTCATGAGGAACTTTCTCTTTCTGGAAGGAATTGTGTGTTTTGCTCCTAAAGTAGCTATTCTTCACCCTGAGGCATACTATTGAGTGGTCAGTTTGCCTGCGAGTCTTCTTCATCATCTAATGGCTTATTGTGCGAAGTCTCATGTTAGTACCTGATTCAGAGTATGATTAATGCTTGAGGAAGAAATAAAGACTAAGCTTTCTGCTTATTGTTTACTGCTTTTTACAGACATCTGGTGGAAGGTGCCATTTGACCTCACTGAAATTTGTTCTTTTAACTCCCCAGATGGACATCAATGAGATGGAAATTGTTTGTACCCTGGTTTTGTGTCCTTCAGTGGATACATCCTGACTTGTCTAGAAGGATGCCTGATGACCCCTCATTCGGTGCCTGTAAAGTAACCAGAGGGACAGTGAGCATTACCTGCAGACAACATTGTGATCAGAAGAAGCTCTCTGGCTAGAGCCATTGCTGTTGTAAGCATCTGCAGCCAATGTCTTTTCTTCATTGTCTGGATTTCTAGTTGAAGAGTTTGCCGATGATGTTCCAATGATGTTTGGAAGTCTGTTTCTAGCTTTCCAGGGGTCACTTGCTGCATATGAGTGAGCTGATGGAGAAATGGAGTAGCGTCTAACAATCATGACATTGCCTGTACAGGAAGCACACAATTCAAGTTGAAAAATACTTTACCCTTAACGAGACTTGCAAAAGAAAAATTATGTTGATCATACTTAGTTGATGTTGAAAAAAGATACTTACTTGCTGATTTGTGTTTACAAGTGTTAGTTGATCATAGCCACATGCTGGACACTTTTTTCAAGAGAGGGGGTAGTGAACATCATGAAAATTTTGCCTGCATAGAGCTTACAGTGTGTGGCTTATGTAGAAAACACACCATAAGCAAGCAATACATGATGTAATTCAGAGGATGACAGATTAGAGGAAGACAAAACTGATGAAAGCAAGGGATGGAGACATATGGAAGAGGAGATGAGGTCATTTAATTGTGTGGTGAGAGAAAACGCTTCAGGAACATAGAAATATTTCATAATAGATTGTGGTAGATTTTTATGGTTAACTAGGAGAGTGTGAGGAGCCCAAGTGCTTCAAGCATGAAGTAATAATGAATATCCAGAAATGTGAATGTCCTAATTTGATCAGTGTACATAATATATATATACACACACACACGCATACACATATGTAGATATATCATGCTATAGCCCATAAACATGTACAATTATTATGTATTAATAAAACTGAAAATGTGTTTCATTACATATAAATACTAATGATACTGACAATATTAAGCATCATATCTGTAAAACTGTATAAAATTCATCACGGTTTACTTCATAAATATATACTGCTAAATAGTAAGTAGAATTTTAAATATAAAATGAACAGAGGCTCAGATACAAACAAATTATAAAACAAGTCCTTAAAATTAGGATATCATGGAACTTCTAGAGAATGAAATTCCTGAAGGTCTCCTCACCTAGACTCCAGAGAAATGGGTTCATTCACTGTCCTTGGTCACCTGGAGTACCATAGTAATTCACCTGGTGGTTCCTAACTGGCCTGTAGTTGGATGACTTGACTTTGTTTGGTTACCAGGAGATGGCTCACTGAGATATAAGAACAAGACAACATGGAAGCAAGCAGAAGTGCTCTATATGGGCAACTGAGTGTTTCTTACTGATGGCAGATGGATGGCTTTAGTTCCTAAGGACTCGAAGTTCAATTTCTGTCCTGTTTTCCAATACATTTCTTCCCTTGAAGTGAACCAAATCTTCCTGTTTTTTTTTTTTTTTGTTTGTTTGTTTTTTTAAAGAAAGTTCTTGGTTCAAAGAACTTTATTTTGGGCAGTCTTGATTTCTCTGAATCCCTCTTAACTCTGTGACTTGAGGCTGATCATTTGACCTCTGCTTGGATATCAGTTATCACCTATGAGGATTGCAGTTACCTCATGGGTAGATTTTCATTTTTCAAGGCCCTTTCTGCTATGCGGCTTGCTATGACTTTGTTATTAGCTAGCACAGAAATGTAAAAACATAAAAGCTATGCAATGGGTTTATGTTCTGAGAATGCCAGAACCACAATTATTGATTTAAATTTGCCATGTGCCATTGCAGGAAGAAGACAGAGTTATGACATTGCAAAAAGTGGAGGCTGACCTGGCCTTGCATAGTTTACAAGATGAGAAGATGCATTTTTAGGCAAGAGTTTAGGGCACACATATGCAAATTTATCTGAAGTGATTAGCTGTAAATGCCATTCATAAATTGTCTTTAAGTCCTTCCAAGAGCTGTAGTGTATACCATATGTAATTGTGTCACAAGCAGTTTTTTAAACAGAAACATAAAAGTTTCTGTTCAAAAGAATTAGAAAACTATCTACCCATCCTGAGTCCTAGGGAACCCCACAGGGGAAATTACGCTGATGATAGCAAAGTTGAATTTATTTTTATTTGAGACCTACACTTAATAAGGGACCGATTACCAAATAAGCTCTTTGCTTATCTCCTGGGTCACAAATTACCCTTTTTTTCCCTTTTCAACACAAGGGAAGAAATATTCAACACAGCATCACAGGATCATTAGTCCAATTTCAAAGATCCCTGACAAATGCAGTTTACTTGCCAGTAAAGGATACGAGTAGATTGAAAAGAATCAGAACCCTGCAGTGCTGGGAGTTCCCTGAGAGTTTTCTTTCATCCTGCTCATTGCAAATTATAACACTCAAGGTAGCCATGACGTGAGGCTACACAGAGCAGAGAGGACAAGGAGGCATTCTCGAAAGTGCTGGTTAGGTTTTTATATCTGCCGGGCGGTGGTGGTGCACACCTTTAATCCCAGCACTTGGGAGGCAGAGCCAGGTGGATCTCTGTGAGTTTGAGGCCAGCCTGGTCTACAGAGCAAGTTCCAGGATAGGCTCCAAAGCTACACAGAGAAACCCTATCTTGAAAAAACCATTAAAAAAAAAGATTTTTATATCCATCAAAACCCATGCAATGCAAATGTTTCTACAAACATGTTTTATCCAAGGAGAATCCATTCTGAATAGGCACTCTGTAGACTCATTATGTGATATACATTGTTTATCAGCCAACAAGTATACCCCGAGTTGTAGCTCAGTTCTTAGCCTCAGGCAATCAAAGAAGAAGCTAACTGCAACTCACAAAATGTCTCCTTTATTTTCTATCACTGTATCTATCACACAACATTTGAAAGAACTTGTGGTTCCAAGTGATTTATTTGCAGGTCCTTTGAGTTGATTCCTGTCTTGAAGAAAGGCATATATTTCTGTTTTATGGTATCTAGTTATCAAGGGGTAGTTTTATAAGATTCTGTTTTCAAAGATGTATTGGAATTGTTGCTTTCTTAAATGTTTTGCGTTTTACAGTCTTATCTGTAAAATAAGGGAATTTTTATGGATGCACTCCAAGATTCCTTTGTAATATATTTCTAGGGTCCAATTGCAAGTTTGAATTTCAAACGATGTTGGCAATGCATCATGAAAACCTCCAACAAAAACTTGTATGCAAGTCAAGTAGTAATATTTTCTTGGCATAGCTACTGCTTTTTGACAGCCATCACTGAAAAATTCACATTGGTCTTGGTTGTATTGTTTTATTTAATCCTTTCAGAGCCTATGAGATAAGGTCTGTCACTCTCCTTATAGTATAGGTGAGGCAAGTATACATTAGCAGATTCATAGAAACAAGAATTTTACTGTTGGAAGAGGCCTTGGAAGATATCTGGTGTAACTGACTTTTTCCATAATTTGTATGTGTGTGTGTGTGTGTGTGTGTGTGTGTGTGTGTGTGTGTGTACATGTGTGTGTATGTGTGTGTGTGTCTGTATGTGTGTGTATATGTGCGTGTGTATGTGTGTGTTTATGTATGTATGTGTGCGTGTGTGTGTACATATGGAGGCCAAAGAATGATCTTGGTTATTGTCCCTCAAATGCTGTCCATCTATGTCCTCTCTCTCTCTCTCTCTCTCTCTCTCTCTCTCTCTCTCTCTCTCTTTCTTTCTGACAGTAGCCTTTACTTGCCTGGTACTCACCAGGTGAGCTAGGCTTGCTTGGGTGAACGAGCCCTACAGATCTGTCATTGTCACTCTAGTGCTGGTTTTACAATGTACTCCACCACACGAGGCTTTATTTTTTACATAGATTCCGGGGTTTGAACTCTGGTCATCAACCTTACAAGGCAAGCACTTTACAACTGAACTGTCTCTCAAGTCTCAGTACTTAAAAAAAATTGTGTACTCAGTGTTCAAAATAATGAGTTTCATTATAGATTCTAATAAGTTCATATGTATTGAATTCAACTTGTTCCCTGCTTTCTCTTGTCTCCCCCGACCCCATTGGCCCTATTCCTTTTTCTAAACAGACTCCCTTCTGTTTTCACACCACATGAACTTTTTTAAAGGTCTAGATTCCACATATTATAGGAAACACTTTGTATCTGCTTTTCTGAGTCTGGCTTATTTCACTTAAATGGGTGATTTCTAGTTCCATTCATTTCCTGAAAATGATACAATTTTATTCATTTTTATTATACAAGAGCCAAATTATTTCTATGGTAGATGATATTCTTAAAAGACTGTACATATTTCACCAGAAAACTTAGATCTGATAAAAACCTTTTAGCTGGAAAGCAGGATATAATCATGGATTTTATGTGAGGGAATATTGTGTGAGTTTTCCTGAGGAGATGTGAACAACTGTCTGTTCACCCCAGATAGGGGACCCAAACCCAATCCAAACCCCAAACAGACAATTCTATCAAAGTCCACCTTGTGGAACCAAAAAGCACATTGGGATTACATAGAGAAGCCTGACTGACCCCAAGGCAGCTGAATCAGTGAGAAGCCCGCCCCAGCATTGGTGATGGCTCATGAAAGCTGCAACCATTAGCTGTTAGCATGACTAGTGGGCAACTTGACAGGGTGGGTAGTCCTCTTACCATATCCTCAGCTGTCAACTGACACAAACCTAGACATATGTGGGAAGAAAAATCTCAGTGAGTCACAGTTTTCATCAGATTGGTTATGGGCATTTTCTTAATTGTTGATTGATGTGGGAGACCCCGGGGCAGAATGGACAATACCATCCCTAAATAGGTGGGCCTGGCTGTATAAGAGAGTATCTGAGCCCCTCAGGGGAAGCAAGCCTATAAGCAGCATTTATCCACAGTCGCTGCTTCAGTTCTTGCTGCCAGGTTCCTACTTGAATTCCTGTCCTGACTTCCCTTAATGATAGACAGTAATATGGAAGTGTAAGACAAATAAACACTTTCCTCTCCAAGTTGCTTTAGACAATTGTAAAATGAATCTTAAATAATATTATTAATAAAAACAAACCTGGAGCTAGGTTTTGGGGTGAACGCTGAAAGATCAGAGAAACAGAACCAGCTACAGCTAACGTCACCTCACCAACTCCTTAGCTGATCTTGTTTCCTCAAATTGGAAGCCTCTGTGTCTTCATCCAAGTGGATCTCAGCTGAACTGCTCCTCAAAAGTATAAAAGCTTAACAGACTCTAGTTCCTGGACTTATATACCTTTCTGCTTCCTGCCATCAATTCCTGGGATTAAAGGTGTGTGTTACTATGCCTGGCTGTTTCCAGTGTGGTTTCGAGCTCACAGAGATCCAGATGGATATCTGTCTTTGGAATGCTAGGATTAAAGGTGTATGTGCCACCATTTTCTGGCTTCTATATCTAGTGGCTGTTCTGTTCTCTGACCTCAGATAAGTTTATTAGGGTGCACAATATATTGGGGAACACAATATCATCATAGACAATGGTATTTATCAAAGCAACAGAAAGCAAAATAGGACATTCCTATTTCCCCAACAGTCCTACTATTTGTATAACCTTGGGGGAGGGGACCCTTGTAGATCTCATAAGTTTCATGGACTTCCTGAGACTTATGACTTGTTTACTTCCTGAGTCTTAATGAGCCTGGGATGAAATATTTCAAGTTGGAATTTTCTAGGTCTTAATGAGCCTCCCCTTAGGAGGCTAGCAATTCATATGATATTGCTGTACAACAGGTGCCAAGATCAGCAATTTGATACAACCTGCCCAACACTGAACTGTTTCAAAACCGGGACTCTAACCAAGATATCTTCATGCTCAGAGCCACATTCTTCATAGTTCCGTCACTTATTCTTGCAAAAGCATAGAACATAAAAGACAAATATCATTTAAAATTATTTCTTTTATTTTTTAAGATTATGGTATAATTACATCATTTCTTCTTTCCCTTTCCTTTCTCTAAATCTTTCCATATAGCCCTCCTTACTAATGTGTGAAAGTTATAACCTCTTTTTACATTAATTGTTGTTATATCAATTTCATAATGAAATTAATTCATAATTGTTGTTATATATACATTATATATAATGTGTATGTATATGTATATACATATATATTTATTAATACACAGCTACAAATGGCTCAGTTTGTAATAGTGCCACTTGAATGCATGTGTTCAGGGCTGACCATTTGCTGACAAATATAATTCAAAGACATCCCACTAGACTCTTGAACATACCTTTAGATTACTTTTTTATGTTTTGTTGGGACAATTATAAAAAGGTTCTTATTTTTTCATGATATGTATTTCAGTCAGTCCTCAAACAATGATAATACTTTTACTGGAAGCTCTTGTTTACATGCTGAAGAAGTGCATTTCCAACTGTGTGTTTAGATCCTACAAATGCTCTACCATCTTCCAACCTTGATATCATTCACATCCTGAGAATACAAAGGATAATGCTTTGAATGGTGCAGTACTTCTCTTAGAATAAGGTACTAAGATACGAAGACTCTAGTTGCTTTGTTATTTCGATGAGCAATATAGAAAAGAGGCTTGAGGCGATATTATGCACCTTTAGAGCCAGTCAGTGGCTTGTGATGGCAAGGGAGGGAGCTATCCACCAGTGAGCATTTGACAATGCTCAGAGACATTTTGTTGTTGTTTGAGACAGCGTATCACTCTCACCCAGCCTCACCTTGAACTCACTGTGTTGCTAGCTGCAAACTCGTGATTATCCTGCTTCAGCTTCTCATATACTGGGGTCATTGACATGCCACTATGCCTGGCTGGAGACAACTTCAGGGTTGGAACCTGGTTGGACTAGTGAGTGCTACAGCAACTGCTTGTTAGAGAGCATGGAGATGCTGAACATCATACAACATCTAGACTGACTTTGACAATGAAGAATTAATCAGTAAAAAATGGTCACCATTGTAGGGAATTAGAAACCCTGTAGTAAAGATGTATTACAAATATCCATATCTTTTCTTCCTGTTTTCCAATAAGGAAGTCTAACCTTATAGACTATTCCTTTGTAGTTTTTTCAGATAATCAGTAGACAGAATTTCTCAGGTCCGGATAGGAATGTATTTGCAGCTTTGAAATGCTACTCCTCATCACTAGAAAGATACATCTCTAATAGGATCAACCAGCAGATGTGACACTATCAAACTGTTGCCAACGTCTAATTGGCATTGCCTGAAAATTTTGATTAAGAGCTATGAGTAGTTAATTACGTATATCATTTTTATTTGAGTATGTTGTTGTAGATGATCACTGACAACTGAAATGTAGAATATGTTACTTACTGTTGATTGCAACCTTTCAAGTAATTATGGAATTAAGTCTCTCCTGTGGAAAAGTGAGATATTTGACTTTTAAAATATGGTAAATATTGACCTTGCATCTTGAGGTAATATATATATATACATATATATATATATTCTATCTATCTACCTGTCTCTATCTATCTATCTATCTATCTATCTATCTATCTATCTATCTATCTATCTATCTGGGTTGAAGTGTGCATAATGTATGCTCACATTATAGAACAAGGAGAAGAGCTAGTGCCTGTCATTTTTTGCATACATTCAGGTACTACTTATCATTGCAAATAGTTGCCATTAGCACAGAAGCATGCACTACTGTACTTCCAGGCTGAGAAGATTCAAGGGGTTTAGTATGGAGCCCAGAGTCAAGTGGCTGAATAACAAATCATCGAGAACCATATTTATCTGATTTTGATCCATAAACTAACACACTTAAAAAGTTATTTCTGCTTAATAAATGATCAAGCCAATCAACATGCACCTTCATTGTTCTACATTTGCAGAATTTATATAGTTAAAGTGAAGGTGGAAAAAACTTCTGAATGTGACTGATTTTCACACATTTGTTCTAATCTTTTCTGGTATACTCAGAAATCATTTTATTGTTATTGAAATACATGGCTTGGAGAACCTAAAGGAAATTTTGATTAAGGATTCAACATCTTCTAGGAGGAAGAGGCTGAAACTCATCACTGCAAGTACCAAATGATGAATTTATTGTAGTAGACCAACAAATCAGTCATTTGGGAGATACTTGAAAAGGTAAGTGTAACTATAAGAACCACATATGCTCGGTACCTTGTTCCTGCACAGCTGGTGTAGACCCAGTGGGAATACCACCAGGAAGGGCCCCCAGAGATTGCCCATACACTGCTTCTTCCCTTTTGTCTTCTGATTCTCTCTCTGATCCAGAGGCTGTCTGACTACTGGAAGTCAGCTTCACACGGAGGGCATGATTCTCTTTCTGTAGTCTGTTGATTTCTGCCCGCATTTCTTGGATAACCTGCATGAGTTGGATGCTAGCTTCCATTACCTCCTCTCCCAGACCAACCTTTTCTCATGAGCCAGATACATAATCTACTTAGTGGGACAGGGTCATCCTGCCTATAAACAATATATGCCACTTGAACAATGGAGCTCATGCCTCCCTATACCATCTTTCAGCACCTGGGTAAGATTGTCTAAGGAGGTAAAAGATCTTCATGACTTATTCATCCTGGGTTTTGTTTTCCAGAACAGTACTTTTCTATTCTTCATTTCATATCAATCAACAGCCATAGAATGCTGTTTGTGTCTGGGAGAATGGAATATTTAAAAAAATTCCCAGTAAAGGACAGAGTTTCTTGTTTCCATCATTAATTCACCATCATGATTGCCATTCAGTCTTTTCTGTTGCCACATTCGGGATCAAATAGTCACATGACCACCAGCTGCTACAAGTACATCAAAACTGACAAACAATTCTTTGCTTTGTAAAATACACTGTAGTTTTGCATTTTGGGACAAATTACTAATTTTGAAACATGTTGGTTAGGAAAATCTGATGTTAACCACAGGGTGACATATGAACTAACTATAGGGATATCATTGACATGTGTTAATGGTAATTGTGTATAGCTTCCTCAAGATAGGCAGGTTTCTGTCCGTACAGATACATTTGTGCTGTTATTGGCTTTTAGGATGTTTTCTTGGCAGAGGTTTTCCAGGGAGATTTTGGAATGTGAGAAGATCCAGGGTGAGCATTGATCTTGAAGAGAAAGGCATAAGGCAGCTACATCTTTCATTGCCCATTTTCTCAACAGGTTTCTTTGTTGGGAATGAAAAGTACAGTCCTAAATAGCATAGTCTCTGACGGCAATATTTAGAAATTCAGTGAACATAAATGAGATTCTCAACTGGGTAAAGTTGATTAGAACACTGTTTTCTTCTTCTTCCTCTGTATGTTAACACTTTCTGTGCATCCTAATAGACATTTGTGAGTTTTATTGCTTTTTTTTTTACTAAACAAATTTAACTTTTAATACTATTCATTTATGTATTACCAGTACTGGGGATTGAACCCAGGACCTTATGAATGTTTGGCAAGCACTCTACTAATAGATATAGTTCCAATCAATAAATCCTTTTATATGTTCAAATTTTAGGATATATTTATTCAAAACTTAGTCTATGAAAACAAGTAGGTTGTCCTGACATGTTTTTTTCTGGTTTAATATGAATACATTTTAGCAAACACTTATGTATGAGGCTCTCTAGAGAGTACCCAAGTGGATAATGGAAATGACCATAAAGTAAAATGGGATTTGAATGGTGGCCTAGTCTAACCACCATTGGATGTTTCACAGTTTGTCTGTAATGGACCACATTTTTGAGTACTTCTATTTTAAGAGAGTACTTTTTCCCCTAGCGTTTGTTACTTTTTTTTTTTTTTTTTTTTTTGGTGTGGAAGCTGTATCTCACTAGTCTAGTTTGGACTCAGAGTTTATATGTAGCTGAGGGTGACCTTGAACTCCCGATTTCCCTGCCTCTATGTACTGGAATTACACTACCACACTTGGCTTTAAGGGCTCTAGGGATCAAACATAGGACATCATGGATGCTAAGCAAATAGTCTACCAGCTGAGTTACAGCTCCAGCTGTATCTTGCTTTTTTAGTTACCCTCTATGTGCTTGTTTTCAGACAGTCTTTTTGGAAGCAGTTGGTAACACATCTAACCTTTGTTTTTATGAAATTCTTGCTCTAATACAGTGGTTCTCAAACTGTGGGTCCTGGCCCTTTTAGGGGGCTGAATGACCTTTTCACAGGGGTCACCTAAGAACATCAGAAAACACACATACTTACATTACAGTTCATTATAGTAGCAAAATTACGACTGTGAAGTAGCAACAAAAATAATTTTACGGTTGGGGGTCAGCACAAGAGGAACTATATCAAGCGGTCACTGCATCAGGAAGGTTGAGATCCACTGCTCTAGCAGGTTTTATGAGTCTCCATTCTCCAGAACCAACACTACCTATTTCTTCAGCTGTTTGTTGTTTAATGTGGTTTCAAGGGTGTTGAGTGCATTGTAGACACTCTTTTTAAACACACTATATATCAATAGGCCTCTTGAACTAGGCTATCCAGCTGTAAAGACGTTCTTCTGAAGGCATCTATCATAGAGCCTGCATTGTATTAAAGCAAACAATATTCTAGAAAATATTCTACACAAGTAAGTAGTAAAATTATATCCAGATTGAAATTATATTTCACTTTGTTTTCAGCAACAACATAGGACACAAAATAATGTATAACTATTGGAAATTACAAGAGAGTTATAGTCATAGACAATTTGATTATATTTCTATGAACAAGAGAAAGTGAATCCAAAATTTTATTCTGCCACAGAATAAATACTTAAAAAGTCAGTAATTTTCCTAAGTACTACCAATAGCTATGCAGAAAAAAACAATTGAAAAGTTTCCCAGTGACAAGAGTTCTTCACAAGTAAAACACAAAAGGATTTTCTTTATAGTGTTTGATGTTTGCACAATGAAGAAAATGCTAGCATTTTACAGAGGCATACAAAAGAACATAAGAAAATGGAATCTGTTCCTGGCAAGAAGACTGTAGATTTTAAATAATTTATCCATTTCATGAGAGCCCACCAAAATCCCAATGGGACTTGAAAAACTGACAAAATCATTCTAAGGGTCATCTGGAGACAATCATTATGCAGCGTCTGCTTGTGAAGGCTTTTTTTCCATAGACTTATCTACTTAGATTGTCAACACAAAATAAAACTATAATGATGATATAGTAATATTCATGAGTTCACATTCAAGATAAAGTTAAAAACAGTTCTGAGAAAAAAATACATGAGAAGAAAAGTGGAAAAAGTCCAGACTTCTGAGTAATTTGGGATATTAAAGTAATGAAGTGCTTATCTTTGGAGGGGCCTAAGAAGTTAGTAAAAATTTTGGAAAATAAAATAAAGAACCTTCCACAGACTTAATAATTGTAATGTTTTTTAAATGAACAATTTAGCATTAAATATCAAGCATTTAAAGAAGTTGTTGTTTTTTTTTTTACTAGGAATAGGGAGTTGGTTCAGTCAGTAAAGTGTATACTGTGGAAGCATAAAGGCACAATTGCACAACACACATGTATGTATAACACATGCACACACAAATACACAAGTTCTTAACTGTAAAGTATTAAATTCCATCTAAAATTTTTGGATGCACTACAACAAATCAATAGCAAAGCCTTGGAAATAATCTAAATGTTCAAACAATGATAATAAATAATTAAAATGTAGCTATACAACAAAACAGTATTCTGGACCCCAAAATGCTGAATGAAAAATGTAGTACCCAATGGTATATAGAGTGAAACATAAACTTTGTAAAAAAGATTGAAGAGAAATATCCAAAAGGGAAATCATTCTTGTGTTTGTGTGATATGATTTTGTATGGTTTTTATGCATACATGTATGTAATCTATCCTATTTACTTTCTATTATAGTGATATGACACCATTATCAAGACAACTTATAGAAGGAAAGATTTATTTGGGGCTTACAGTTTCAGAGGGTGAGAGTCCATGACCATCATGGTGGGGAATATGGCAGCAGGCAGACAAGCATGGTGCTGCAATAGCAGCTGAGTGCTTACATCTTACTCTACAAAAACTGGACGTGCAGATTATATTGATCTTTTTACCTATCAGTAAATCTATCTATCTATCTATCTATCTATCTATCTATCTATCTATCTATCTATGTAGTTTTATTCCCCAATAGTTATCACAAGGGTTTTTAAATGGTCATGCAAATAAAAACTGGTTAAACTCTGTATATTGTTGTATTAGCACTAAGACCTTATAATTGAGAGCTATTCATTTTTAAGCATGTAGATATCTTATAGTATAGATGTCCAGGTCACCTTCAGATACCCATAGAGCCAATCTTCTTATCTTCATTACCCAGTGAGCCTATTGCCCTCAGTCTCTAGCGTAAGTTAGCACTGTGAGAAGGGAATCGATGTTCAGCTCTTTTAGATCCAAAGGCAAAGTTTTAGTGGGCACTTCCTCGCTTTGGGATGTCTGGTTTTTCAGTGGAGAGAAATATTTGGAACCAAAAGTGTCTTTCTTCCTACTTGCCTCAAATAAATTATGCTATAAAATTTCCTTTTACTGAACATAAATCATACCTCACAAAATCCTCGGAATAAGGTTGACTAGAGGTTACCTTACCTGCCAGAACCTTGCGGGTGAATCACTAACAGAGGACAAACAAGGTCAGAAGAGAACACAGGGCTTTTGACTAGATCGTTACCACTCAGTCACATCAACTTCCATGCAAAGATATCCAATTGCCTTACCCTCGATGACACAGTAGGAAAAAGTTGCTTGCATGAAATTGTATGTCTTCTTTTTCAAGCAGACACTTATCTTTCTGTCATAAAATATTTAAACAGCTCCTGAGAAATTCTACTTGCATGGTCATTGTTGAGGATTCACTGTGACCTTGAACTTGATATACAGCTATTGTCATACCGATTTCCCTGGTGACCAGAAGCATCTGCTGCTGCAGTGAGTCCAGACTCAGGACCACATCTGATGGTTTGCCATTCAGCTGTTGTTTAGACATTTGAAGACTACACAGTGGCAAAGCAATCATGTGGAAAGGAAAATGGAAAGAACAAGCATTTGATGGACACAATGCTCATGACCTGGGGATAAGTCAGCAAAAGAGATGCTTAAGGTTGGCCTGGGTCAATTCACATGAAAGAAATTAACTATCTCCCTGTGCAGCCAGATGTGAGATGGTCTTGGCTTGGGCAGCTTTTGGCACTTAAAGAGACTTTTTTGGACATAGGCATGGAAAGAACAACTTATAGTTATAGTTGTTCATTGATAGATAATAAATGTTTCAGTCCACACTCTGAGACTGAAACACATGGGAAAAATATTGAAGGGATCAAATAGGAAAGTGAGGAGATCTGAGGCCATAGCTTAAAAAACAAGCATTGGAAAAAGCATGAGTCAAGTGTCCTCAGAAATAAGGTGAATAAGATAGATAAATGGGAATGATAAGTTAGACAGCTACTGAGCCCCAACTAAGCTTTACCATGAATGAGTGAAGTACTATTATTTCTAGCCCCACCTGTCCCCTTTTCGAATGAGGTCTCATGTAGCTCAGGCTGGCTTGGAATTCACCATATAGCTGAGAATGGCCTTGAGCTTCCAATTCTCTGGCCTCCAAATCCTGAGTGCTGTGATCACAGGTGTGTGCTACCACATACCACCATGACTTGTTTATCAGGTTCTGGAAATTGAACATAGCACCTTGTGTATGTTAGGCAAGCACTTTGCAAATTGATCCACATCCTTAGCCCCTCAAAAACCGGGAATCCAAATTCTGCAAGATATCCACATTTTAAACAACAGGCAACTTATTCACCCTTTTACAGTACACTGTAGAAAGCCTATATAACAAGTTAATGGGGATGGATTAAGTCTCATGGCTTCCTATTTGAGACTTCCAGGAAGTAGGTAACTTCATTTTCCCTATGAGATACGTCATGTACTAAATGTTTGTTCCTCTCCCATGGCCTAATTCATATGTTGAGATCCTATCTACCCTTCTGACTATATTAGAGGTTGAGACCTTTGGTAGATAAAGGACAAATATTTTCTATTAGCATGTAGGAGGGTAGGGGACCCAGGCAGTGTGTGTGTGTGTGTGTGTGTGTGTGTGTGTGTGTGTGTGTGTGTGTGTTACCCATACCCAGAGGCTCTCATTCCAACCTGCTGCATATTAGCATTCCCTTAAATATTAAATTGATTTATATTGGTCTCTTACTTCTTAATACTTATGTATTATATGCAAAAGCATGAAATGAAACTCCAGTGCTTCAAGAGACTTTAAATTATAAGAAATAACAGCAGTCTTGGGAGTAATATCACTGTTTTATGCTTGTGCAGTTCATTAATACAATACAAACCATTTTAAATACACTGTTTTGTTTCATCTGCTGCACATCTTTCTCAGCTGGGCGCTATTTTGTGTCATGATAGAAAATGAATGAGCTTTACAGCCTGATATCTTTGGGTTGAAATTGCATGTGTGGCACTTCCTAGATATAAAGCTCTTATGGATTGAATGTCCCCCAACTATATATGTTGAAACCCTAGCTCCTGGTATAGCTATATTATGTGGAAATAGGGCCTTTAAGGAAGTCAATGAGATCATAAAGGTGATCTGATAGGATTAATGCTCATGTTAGAAGTGGCTCCAGAGAGCTCATGCCTCCTTTATCTGTGTACAGAAAGAGGAAAGGCCACATGAGAACATAAAAAAAAAAAAGAGATCATCAGCAAAACCAAAAAATTTCCAATACCTTAATTGTAGCTTTACAGCTTCCAGACCTGTAAGAAATTCAGTGTCTTTAACGAGAGACCCTGGCTGTGGTATTTTCTTATTGAAAGATGATTAGTTTTTAATATAAATTTAATTACAATAGTATTACATCACTTCCCCTGCTTCCTCCATCTAATCTCCTCTAGTTACCCTCCCTTGAATGCCTTCAACGTCCCTTCCCACTCTGAAATTGATAGCTTCTTTTTCTTTGATTAGTAGTGTTACAATCATGTAATTATATACGTTTTTCACAGAATGGCTCTGGATAGACATTTAGAGTTCCATGTGCTATAGTCATTATTTTTTTGTGTTGAAATTTAACTCTAAGTTATTTTTAAAGACATGGTTATATAATTTAATAACTGAGACACATCTGTACCATGGTGATAACAGGAATGAAATCATATTTTGTTCATTCACTTTATTTAGCTCTCTGCTGGGCAGTGAACTCTTCAAAGAGATCGTCACTGTCTGAAATAGCTGTCCTTGTCATACCACGATTCTTCACCTTGGTTTATTTTTCTTCCTGATGAAGTTCAATAGGACAGAAAATGCTTTTGTTTATTGACTCCTTATGTCATTATGTACCTTTTCTAGTAGAACATAGACACTGTGATTGTGGGTTTGGTCGGTCTTGTCTTTAGTGGATCCACAAATGTGAGGAAAGTAGCTAGCTGCTGCACAATAAGTTTCAATGAATATTCGCTAACTAAGTGGCTTCTGAGGGGATTAGTGGGATATACGTGAATAGACTCTTACAGATTATCTCACATTGGGTCCTCAAATTGTTGTAGCCATGATGAAGGGAGGGCATTTAATCTCAAAATTTATTCATGCATTTTAGGCATTAATCATTATTGACTTAATTGTTTTTGTTTGTTTGTTTTGAGACAGGGTTTCTCTGTGTAGCTTTGCGCCTTTCCTGGACCTCACTCTGTAGCCCAGGCTGGCCTTGAACTCACAGAGATCCACCTGCCTCTGCCTCCCAAGTGCTGGGATTAAAGGTGTGTGCCACTACCCCCTGGCGACTTAATTCCTTTCTATTGAGAATTCCTAAATAAAACACATGAGCGCCAGCACAAGGACATAGACACAATCAGAAGTTGGGTAAGGTCTAGATCATTTGAAGGCAATAGATCTTCTGGAAATCTAATCATGTCTTTCTGTTATCAGGCGCTGGGATGGAATCTAGAAGTCCCATCATCCTTTCAGAAGCAGCCAACCAGGTAGCTTAGAGGATTGGAGAAGAGAGAAGCAAAACAACACCGTTTTAAGCCATGACATTTTGGGGTACTTCCTCATGCTGCAGAAGGTAACTCAGAGGTTAGAAATCAAGAGAGGAAGCTTCTCTGGGTTGAAGAATGACATTACCCTCTGTGTGTTCAGCAGGACGAATGTCTTAAAGGGCTTATATATGTAGATGCCTCTTGATGTGTTCATGGTCAGAACCCTTAAGAGAATATCCTAAAAGCTTCAGGTGAAGAAAGAATCCCAAGGTACTGGATGCTTGTCGGAAAAGGAACTATTCTCTAAGTCCTGGGATAAAGTGATTTTGAATTTTGAATTCTAGATCCAGCCCAACACTCATTTATGTATGAGACAGTGATGAAAAAAAAAAAAAGAAGAAGTTTTAGACCTGCTAAGACTCTGCAAGATTATCATTTACAAATGTTCTGAGAAAGACTGAGTTAAGGATATATTGCAACAATTGAAAACTGAATCAGAAAAGAGTAAAATCTGAGTTGTAAGAATTGACAGGTAAATAAACCAGTGAGATGCTAAACTATCGTATTAATCTTTGGTATGCAATATAAAAAAGTAATAGCAACTTATCTGGAACTAAAATCCCATAATTATGACATTAAATATTCTAGGATGATGAAGTGCTAAGTGTCTCTTCTCATTTTTTGGAAAATGCAGATGTGACTCATTGTATACATTTACAGAAAGATAGAGATGCAGATAAATCTGATAAACATGTAAAGGTCAGCACTGGAAAAACAGAACAAGATTCATGTATTCTAAACTATAGAAATAAAATATACACCATCATAAGTAAAATGCTGGTAATTAGAAAACAAAAGATACCCCCAGGAGAGTAGGTCTAATGATGCCTTTATTACCTTAGTTATGGACTCTTTTCATAGCACTGCTTAAAATGGGGCATTGTTGGGGGTGAGTAGTTCAGTCTAGCTAAACGTCTGTTACAGTGGAAAGGCTTAAAATGGGAGAAAGTTTTTGGGGCCTCAATCTTAGACAAAGAACTACAGACAACTGGTGAATGCTGAGAACTGGAGAAATGGTCTTCCCAGGGATGAAACCCCCTCAGCTGGCTCTCCAATACCAACTACTCATTCCTGAGATCATAATCATATACACATAGGTAATAGATGGAGAGGTTGTATTTATCTATTCAGAAGTGTGTGTGTGTGTGTGTGTGTGTGTGAAAAAGAGGCCATAAATTTGAAAGGAGAGAGGGGGCTGCATAGAAAGGATTGGAGAGGAGGAAGGAGAGGGGGAAATGATGGAATTATATTGTAACTTTTAAAAACTTTTAAAAAATATTAAAAAACCAAGTGGCACAGACAACAGAACCACAGGAGTAAGGACCGCGATGTCCCCGTTCTTGCAGCCAAGCACAGAGGAATGAACACAAATGCTCTCTATGCACTGTCCTCAAAGCTACTCTAAAGAGAAGGACACATGGCTCTAGAAAGACCAGGAAGAGAAAAGGGTGACAAAAGTTTGAAGCTAAAAATCAAGTTAAAATTAATTCCCAGAACCCATATGGTAGCTCACAACCATTTAGTCCTCTTCTGACCTCTGAGGGCACCAGGCATACATGTAGTGCTCAGACATACATGTAGACAATGCCCTCATACACATAAAATAATAGATAATTAAGTTAATAAATAAATTAATTTATTAACAAATTAATTAAATGACAGTCGATCTGGCAGTTTATAGGAAAGTTCACATGGAAGCTGAGATCAAAACTGTAGATGGAGTCCTTAAAACCATGCCTTCAACAGCAGGACCTGTGACTTAAGAAGCGTCCAATGGCTATGGACATGCAGAAATGGCACTATCCAATGTATGGTATGTCCATCTGTGTGGGGTCACTCAGTAATGAAACCCACCAAAGAAGAGGCTTGTGCTGTTCCTGTACCAGTCACTTTCTCTGTCTCTGACTGTCTCTGTCTTTCTCTCCCTCACGCATACCTATAATTGTACATACGCTGAGTTTAACATGAGTCTATAATACCTCACTTTGACTTTGCCTGGGTAAGAAATGAGGAGAAAACTGGGGAAATCTTGTGAAAGGCAAGAGATGAAACAGAATAAAAATACTTGTAATGAGCATGAACAATAAAGGGACAAGAAGGCAAATATTTTTAATTAACATGCCTGGAAGGATATGTGAAGAATAGTATTAGTAATCCATATAGATTATTAAAATAATAAAGATGATAAGGAATGAGAAGTTGAAGGTTGACAATAAGATAGCATAGACGTGTAGCTCTTAGCCTCTCAAGGCAGTTAATTACCAAGAGTAGAGATTTCTGCTCCCACTGCAAAGAAGTTGACCCTATTGGAATTACAAAACACCCATGTCCCTAAGAGGAAATAAAATTATTAAAAAGTGTTAACAAAGTTCTGGGATTGACATAGATTGACATAACAATCTTCAAATGGAAATCCATACCTCAAATGAATATATTTAAATGTATTTACTAATCTTACTTAATTTTCCTCCTTGGTTCACAGACAAGCTGTTCCAAGCTGTCCCTGAGTGTAACAAGTGCAACTATGTGGTGGAGTTCAACTGATAGAAAGTGCACAGTTGTCGTTATGCCCTGTCTTAGAGTTTCTATTGCTGTGAAGAGATACCATGACCATGGCAATTTTTATAAAGGAAAACATTTAGCGGGGTAGCTTACAATTTCAGAGGTTTAGTCCATTATCATGGTGGGACATGGCAGCCTGCTGGCAGACATGCTGTTGGAGAAAGAGCTGAGAGCTCTACTTTTTGATCTGCAGACAACAGGAATAGAACTGAGACACTGGGTGTGGCTTGAGAATATGTGAGACCTCAAAGCCCGCCTCCGCAGTGACACACTGCCACTAACAAGGCCACACCCACTCCAACAAAGCCACACCTCCTAATAGTGCCACTCCCTATGAGCTTATGGGGGCCAGTCACAGACTACCACAACCGTCAAACAGTTAAGATCATAAAAATTTAGGGCGGGCGGTGGTGGCACACACCTTTAATCCCAGCACTCGGGAGGCAGAGCCAGGTGGATCTTTGTGAGTTTGAGGCCAGCCTGGTCTACAGAGTGAGATCCAGGAAAGGCACAAAGCTACACAGAGAAACCCTGTCTCGAAAAACAAAACAAAACAAAACAAAACAAAACAAAACAAAACAAAATTTAGATGGTGGTTAACATTAGGAAGAAACTACTGAGAGACTGTTCTTTAGAGATGATAGTCAGGGTCAGCCAGATTGTCAAAGGCCTTGCAAACCTCCCAAAGGTGATTGTCTTAAATGCCCTTATTTGTTTGTTTGTATTTATTCATTTTTAAGGTTTAAAAATGTGTTAGGGGCTATAGAGAGTGGATTGGAGTAGATGATAAGTAGCTGGTATGAAATCTGAGGGAAAGGGCAGATTTAGGATAGTTTTTGCAGTTCATAAAATGTAGCGTTGAGAAAAGAATTTCTGCTAGAGGTAATATTTTAGTAGTTTTCAACACCAAACTAGCAGCAATCTCTTTATGTTCTCTTTGCAAGGATTCTGTTTGCTGGACAACTGCATTGCTTGTAGTAGGAAAACAGACTTTCTTTTCAAGAAGTATTAACCATGGCTGATTATTTTAAGTGCTGAGACACCCTTAGATTTATCTGAGGGTGAACTGTCTAATTGAGATTTTTGATTGAATCTCTGCTGTGGCACAGAATTCTTATCCCAAATAGAAGAGATGAACTATTACACTTGGTTCTTTTATTGGTTTCTAGAAGAGACTGTTTGAAATGAGCTGCAATTTTGTCTGCTGCTTTGTATTAGAACAAAGAAAGTTGTTCGTTCCCTAGGCTACTAGGGTGTGTTGAACAAAGCGAAAGGGAGCAGCAGTTTTCTCTGAATTTATTAAAAAAAAAAAAAAAAAGAAAAGAAAAGAAAGAGCAGATACTCTGCTGGTAGAGAAGGCAATAAGAATGCCCGCTCATCCAGTTCTTGAAAGGGATGGCTAGTGTGCTTACAAACAGGCCCTGCATCTGCTTCTTCTGAAAGCGTGGCTAACACAAATGGTGGAAGCATTTGACTCCAGAGCCTAAGCTGATGCTGTCACTGAGATGAGGTTTCACACCGTCTGTCTGGGCTAGAAGTCCTTGGACAGTTTCTAGTCTCGTAGTAATCTTGTGTGAGAAACAACCAGATATGGCAATGCCTTCACAGGGCAGTGGGGTCATCTGGCCTTGGGGCTGTTATACACACTGACAAGCTGGGCAGAGTTCTCATTTTGAAATATCCAGGATTGGGGCGGAGGGGCGGGGACCGGCGTGCGCTCTGAGTCCCCTGGTAGAGGGGCTCCTCGGAGCACACGTCCAGACCTGCGTGGGTCTCTGTGCTCTTCCATCCTCGGGTTCCTGGATTCCGAGCCTCCTGGATCCCAGTCTCAGCCAGTAGCTGAATTACTCCACCTGCTTTCATTCTCACCAGGAATCTGAGGTCCAGGAGGATCAGCAGCAAAGATGCCTAACGAGCCAACCCTCTCCTTATCCGGGAGGCCTACAGCCCCACTACTAGAGGAAAAAGCGGAGCCCCACCTACTCCAGGCTGTACCTCCCCAGCGGTGATGCAGCTGTTAGCAGGCATGCCACTGCCCTCTGCAGACATTGCTCCCCCACCTTATGAGCCACCAGGTCATCCAATGCCTCAGCCTGGCTTTGTACCCCCTCACATGAATGCAGGTGGAGCCTACATGCCTGCAGGTTTCTACCCTCCTCTAGGCCCTCACCCACCTATGGGCTATTCTCCAGCAGGACCCTACCCACCAAGGCGCTATGCTGGCCCTGGGGCCACACAGCCACAGTCTTGGTCCCATCAGGGGCAGCCACCACAGTGACAGTGCCACAGGGAGAGATCTTTGAAGGTGCCCCCGTGCAAACAGTGTGCCCCCACTGCCAGCAGGCAATCGCCACCAAGATCTGCTATGAGATTGGCCTGATGAATTTTGTATGGGGTTTCTTCTGCTGCTTCATGGGGTGTGATCTGGGCTGCTGCTTGATCCGCTGCCTTATCAATGACTTCAAGGATGTGACGCACACATGTCACAGCTGCAAAGCAACATCTACACATACAAGCGCTTGTGCTAACAGAGCTAGCCTTGGACTCCACCATCTATCAGTCTGGCCCCATGTGCTTTGCTCCCCATGCTCAGTGGTCACTACCCCTCAGCCCCCCATTTAGGACTGGAAGTTCTGCCACTGTCTCCTGGAAATCTTGTCCTCACCTTGCCCTTCCCTGAGCATCCAACTCTTCCAGCAAAAATTCCACTGGATTTAAGGCCAAGAGCCAGTGGGGTGGCACTGATTTTGTGTGTTACTTGGGCATTTGTAATCCAGAAGATAAGCTGGAGAGGGTGTGTTACTGGGGTCCTCATTCCTCCTTTCTGCATAAGGTCCAGGCATGGTCCTTACTCTTCTTGGGACCAAAAGCATCCAGAGCATTAATAGGTCCCAGACTAGAGCCTACAGTGAGGGTTGTGCCTGGAACCACAGTTGCTTCTGACCTGCTGGAATGAGGTCAGGGCATCACATAGAGTTAAGTGGACCCAAGCAAGACAGGGTCTTAAGGCCTGGGTTTCTGTGGAGTATGTTGTCTGGGGTGCCAAAGGTGGAGTAAGAAAGAAATAATGACTGCAAACTCTAGGCCTCAGAACTCTCAGGTATGGAACCCCAGGACTTCTACCACACTCCAGGAGCTACCCAAGAGCTCCCTAGTATAAGACAAAGACGACACTGGGCTAATTAAAGCCCTGGTAACTAAGAAGAACTTGCCCTTGTTCTCATGTAGCTTACTTTGAGTCAGTCAATGTGCAGATCTCCTTTCTGGCCACACCTCTGTGAACCCCTATATCTTCTGGGGCCAAAAAGAACAAATGAATGCCCATGAGCCTGTCCTATTGACTTTGATGCCTATGCTGTGTTTGGGTACAACCTCTGCCTGATGGCTACTGACAGGGCCAATCAGAAGCGCCTCCTTGTAGGTTCATTGGTCTCTGGTGTCAGTACCAGTCTTTCTGCCATAGTTGACTTGTTTCCATATTGGGGCACTTAAGTAGGGACAACTGTGGCACTGGGCTGGGGACCAGGAAGAACTCACAAGTGGTGGGGGTGTCCTAGACATGAGTCTTGCCCAGGGTGTAAACCCAAACTTGTCTATTTCCTGAGTGGTCTGTGAAGATGCCCATGTGGACGCTGTGTCCTGCTGCTGTCCCTCTCTGGTCTCACACTACCGCTGCATGGCCTCCTGTCACTGAACTGTGGCCGGTCCCAGTTTGTAGTTTCATTAAATCGGCCCTTTCACTCCCCTGCCCTGGGCCTCTCCTGTCTTGCCTGGTTTCTTTCTTTTCTGAGGGACAGGGTGGGACTACATACAGGTAGTCTACTGGCAGGCAAGAGATTGGGCCGAGGAAACAACACATGTTTAAGAGCCCAATTACACCAAACCAGAATTATATATAGACTCGCCCTAGGGGCACCCAGCTGCTCTGGGCCAGGGAGGTTTTGGTTTCAGCATTGGTTTCCACCATTTACATGATTAGGTGTCTAGACTGCAGAGCCTGAGAAATGGAGCCCTGTTCTAGCTTAGTGACCTTCTAACCTGAAGGTGTTGCTCTCTGGTCCTTAAACAAGACAGCACTACTGGACTGAGACCTCATAGACTGAAGATAAACACCGAAGTCTGGCATTCAGGCTCTGAACCAGGTTGGCCTTGGGAAAACGAACCATCTCAACTGTGAAGGTGGTGATCTCACCTTTCAAGAGTTTTCCTGCTGTTTTGGCATTTTTTTTTTCCCACACGAGACTTTTACAGGAATAGATTCCTACTAATAAAAATATTTAACTTCAAAAAAAATTAAAGAAATATCCAGGATTAAAAATCAGTGAAAAGAGTTGGTTTTTAGTTCACTTCTGGTTTACTTTTAATTAATTTTGTTCTAGTTTTGGTTCAGTGGGATTTTCTATGAAATTTTGTTAATGACTATGGAAATGTAGAAGCTAAAGTTAACTGGATATACAGACTGTCATCACTGTCTTTGTGATGTACTAAAGTACTTCCCATAAATTAACAGTTTATTCTTGTTTGTATTCAATTCAAATGCTTAGTCTCTGGAAATGTTTATAAATTAAGCAAGTGGCCATGGGTTTGTATAGATAGCTATTCATCTGCTCAACCAAAGTTCAGGTCAACTCCAGATTTAAGGAAAAATCACATCATTATTGTCTAGAGTCTTGGTCATTAACTGTGTGACTTTGTGGCATGTTGGCTTGCCTCTTCTGGAGGCCTTGCCTTCTTGTGCTGTGGGGGGAGTGAGGGGTGGGTTGCGTGGAGGCTAGGTGAATGGGAGAAGGGAGGAGGGCGATCTTTGGTGTGTAAAATGAGTGAAAATTTTTCTTAATAAAGAAAAAATAGAAATAGTAATACAAAATATGGAATTTTAAAAGTATCAGAAAAACTAAAGGATATCAATTAAAATAGTTTAAATTGCTACCATTTTTTTCTCTATTTATTTTGAATTACATGGTCATTTACTTTTGCAGTTGGGTGTTTGAGAAGGCTAGTATGGCTACACTGTAGCAGCCTGGGGAGAAATGGTATACAGACACAGCTGAGTCATAGGCTCCTCCCATCAGTCTGGAAGCCCTGGCAAGGCTCTTCCCTCTATTCTCAGTCTGTGTGGTGCAGCTGCTGGAGTGTTCTGATGGCAGGCAAAGGATAAGACTCACATTTGTAACTTAATTGATACTACTTATATTCACAAACAAGGACAGAAAGTCCTTGAGCCCGCTGGCTTACCCAGCCCTCAGGTGGGGAGACAAAGGGAGGTGCTGAGGGCTTAGTGAGTTCTGGATGTCCTGTCTACATTCCTGGTAGGTTCTTGGAAGCTCAGAACTTGCTCTAGAGTAGGAGTTAATATGCAGGTTCTGTTTACAAACATAAGACATGGATTCAGGGAGCTCATTTCTCATCAAGGGATCAATGTCCAGAAGAGATGTTGTGTTCTAGTGGATGTATTGATCTTATCATAAAGCAAATGAGATACCCATAAACTCTGAGGATAGGACACTCAGATCTTCTTGAAGTTTTTAAGCTATGAAATTGATGACACAGTACAATAATTTAGAAAAATATCTAATAATTTTTTTCCTTAGAAAAATCACTGGTGAGTAAGAGAAGTGGAGTCTTTCCTGATGAGATACTTTGGACATCATTTGAGAAATTTTTACTTGCATTTATCTCAGATAAAAAATGACTCTCTCCTCTGTGTGTAATGTTGATTCTCATACATCCGGACTCTCCTTATTTTCTGCAGAAACAGAATCAAGATTAAATGTCATAGTTTGTCCTCTTGCTGTATTTTCAAACATTGAGAGTGATTGCCTACAATGTGGGCAAGTAAGTAGTAATGATTCTTAATGACTGAATCACGCTCCTGTTTTCCCCAGCATTCCCTGATGAGACGTAGTTTTGCCAATAAGTCTTTGCACAGGAGTCTCTGGCTTTTTGTTTTGAAGCAAAAATAAAATAGAAGTTATGGGTCTGAGTATTGAATATGCCTTCCTCAACATGCTCTCAAAGACACATAAAACTAATGGCTATCCACGAAGGTGTTATAGAGTAAAATCTAATTAAAGACTATTAGGAATACTTGTCGTTTGTTTTCCTGTTTTCTTTCTCTGTTCTATATTGTCATGGGATGCTGGTGTAATCTGTGGAGTTATTATTTTCCTTCTTTTGGTCCCAGGATCTAACAACATCATTAAGAAGAGAAGCAAAAGACAGGCAACATCTATTTATACGTGTGGAGACTGCTGGTCTTGGTGTTGATGAAGCTGTGGGACAAACAGAGCTCTCCTACATTCTTGTTAGGAACACGAAATGAAACAATCAATGTGGAGAAAGGTCTGACTGTTTTTGTAAAACCAAGATAGATGAATAATTTGTCACTTGACCCAGCAGTTTTACTTCTAGATCCTGACATAAGAGAATGAAATGACTATAGCCAATGTTTATTGCAGTTTTATCTATAACAACTCTGAACTGGAAACAAGCTGTGTGATTATCAATAAGATAAAGTACAATATCTTCTTGCAGTGGACTAGTACAGCACCAAACAAACAACATACATACACACACACACACACAAAAAAAAAACCAAAAAAAATATTGATTCATACAAGCATTTGAATTAATGTCAGTATTTTATGCTGAATGAGATAAGCCTTACAACAAAGATTCAGTATAATTCTATTCACACTACATTCTAAAATGGGAAAAATGGATTTGTGGATAGAAACATGAAGCCAGGGATGAGAGAGTCTCTTATCGCTGTACTCTGAAGGCTGTTGAGGTATGAGAATTATAAAATTTGAGGCCAGCCTGGGCAACATCACGAGATCTTGTGTCAAAAGTGAAAAATAAGAGGCTAACTTTTCTTTGTCGGTGCACAAATGGTGTCTTCCAGCCTGCTGGTGACCCGAAGGCAAGGGAGCCTGCTCAGATGTGTGGGTTCAACAGAGCAGGGAGCCTCCTACTGTGCAGGTAAAGAGGCTTGCCTTTGGGTGACTGTCCAGTTTTTGGTATACCTGTTCTGGTTGTAGGCGTAGTGTCCCTGTCTTCGGCTTGGTTGTCTCAGGTCAGGGCATCCCTGACACAGTCAGTAAGCAACATCCGTCTGGTAAAGGATGGAGGCACCTCTTCCACGTTTCCTGGATCTTAGGGTGGCTTCCTCTTCTTGGACAAGATGACTAGGGTGTCATGGTGGTTGTAGGTTCTTCTAGGCCCCAGGCCTAACACTCTTACTTCTTATCTCAACAACAGAGACTTGTTAGCCATGTGGCATTATAATGACCAGATCTAGAGTTTGCAGAAGCTATATATTAAATAACTTACATTACCCTGGGGAACATAGTACCAGGAAGGGAGAAGGTTCTCCTGGGCCCGAACATAGAAAATAGTCAAGGTAATAGTGCTCTTTCATCTTGCACCAGATGCCAAAAATACCTAAACACCTTCTACCACCACTTGATTTATGAATTCATCTGCCATGCCAGATGCCAGATGACTTTTCTCAGTTGATAGATGAAACAACCAGAAAACAGGTGAAAGCCTCGGCTTTAGGAGCGCCACTATTGTGCTGTAGCCTGAGCTGTGAACCTGCAGGTCCTTTGTTCCTGTCTGCCTACTGTTAGGGAACTTTCTGAAGCTCTGTGTGCTCATCTGTATTTGTCAGAGCAGAGAACAGAGAATTTTGTGCTCGTGGTTAGTTGCCTTTCAGATTCTAGGTGGAAAGTTGAGGAGATCCAGCATTTCACCCAACTCTCTTGTCCTGAGCTATCTAGAAAGTTGATTATAACTGTCAGCTATTCTTCGACAACCCTGGGAAGGTGTTACATTAACTTCGCTACATATATTTTGTTTTGGGGGCGATGGTAGTGTTATATATCTTGAAGCAGGGTGATGTGTTATAAGGGATTATCATTTGTCAAACTCATTGGCATACAGTTAAGATTTTTGCACTTCCCATCATGTAGGATTTATTGCCCCAAAATATAAACCAATGTTAAACTCTAATATTGGCCAGGTTGAGGTTTCTTAAGGGTGAGCCATGCCAATGCCAGCAATTTAAGATTTGTTTTTAAAAGTTTTAATTATGTGTGTGCCTGTGACTCTGTGAGTGGGTATGTGCATGTGAGTGCAGGTAGCCGTGGAGACCCCTTGGATTTCCTGGACACTGGTGTAGCAGGTAGTTGTGAAATGCCTGACGTGGGTACTAGGACCAAATTCAGGCCCTCTGTAAAAACAGTGTGTGCTATGAACCACTGATCCATCTCTCCAGGCCCAATTTAGAAATATTAAAAAGTGAGATGGGTGATAGGTTGTTACAGGAATGTATAAATTAGTAGAAGTGAGATGAAAAGCAAATAGAGAAGAATGTATGCTGAAGCATGTGGGTGGTTTACTCGTGGGTTATTTTTTATTATTATTGTTAGTGGTGTGTGTGTGTGTGTGTGTGTGTGTGTGTGTGTGTGTGTGTGCACATTCCTGTGTGAGGGTGTGGGCTCTCACATGCCATCATGTGTGTATGGAGGTTAGAGGACAATGCCAGACATCCCCCTTTTGGAGGCATGGTTTCTGTTGTTTGCCCCTGGGCTGCACACTCCAGGTTTTCTGTCCCTCAAGCTCCTGAGGACTTCCCTGTCCCTCCTTTCATCATAGAGCACTGAGATTTCAGATGCTACCCCTCCTGGCTTTCCATGAACTCTAGGGATCTGAATTCAGGCCTTCACGCTTGTGTGGTAAGAGCATTGCCCATTAAGCAATCTCTCTAGCCTCAAAGTATTCCTGAATATCAAATTCTACTATTTAACTTTTTCCTCTCCTACTAAATCTACTGGAAATCCCATTAAATTTATTTAACCCTTTTCTTTCTTTCTTTCTTTCTTTCTTTTTTTTAAAAATTATTTACTTATTATGTATACAGCATCTATGTTTGCAGGCCAGAAGAGGGCACCAGATCTCATTACAGATGGTTGTGAGCCACCATGTGGTTGCTGGGAATTGAACTCAGGACCTCTGGAAGAACACTCAGTGCTCTTAACCTCTGAGCCATCTCTCCAGCCCATATTTAACCCTTTTCAACACTGTATATCAACTTGATCTTTTCCTCCTCTGAATTATATTCCAAAACAGAACAGATACCATAAAGGTTGACACTTTCTTACTCCATTTCAGAGTACTGTAGGTAGTGTTTATCTTCTTGACTGAAAAAATAAACTTTGTGAAGGCAAATCCCAATAGCATTGCTTTAAAATCTCTTTCCACAAACTCCCTCTTCTTCATTCACAACCCTTAAGGAGTGCTTACTTCAGGACCATGCCTGTCAGTGCAGTTCTTTGGCTCCTCCGTCATGCTCAATGGAGTCTGTACTTTGTAATTCAAGGATGGCCTGGCCTGGAGTGCTATATTGGTCTGTTTCCTGGATGGATTCCAGTTTCCATTTCATAATCCTGAATGTTCACTGTTTATAGCTCAATAGTATGCATGGAGAAGGGAGGCCATGAGACATTAATAGAGCAGAGCCAAATGAAATTTCTCCGGCAAAGTAAACTTTTTGAGGTGCATTTGGCAAGTTCATGGAATGGCTCTTCCCTTGACATTCTTCAGAGACACCATGGCAGTGTAGAAAGCTGGTGAGATAAAGCGACGTCTATACTTGCAGCACACAGACACATTTACCCAGAGACAGTAGACATGTTATTACAAAATCATCCTGGGGTGATTTACATTAGGACTACCTTTTTGGCTAGTGACACACTGATCTTGCTTTTCCTCAGTGATTGACTACTCTGTGGAGACAGAACTGGGTCAACATAAGCTGCTCGTTCCAAGAGCAATCACTAGGATTTATGAGCAGGAGTAATTAATGTACAAGGAGATAATTAAAATCCAAGAGCTAGATTGTGAAACTCAAAAGACAAGAATGGATGAACTGTCCTAGAATATGTTTTCTGCCTTTTCCATATTCGACTTATGTTAATGATAATAGGTAGAGTTCTTATTTAAACATATTTGTTTATCATAATAACTGCTCATGTAGCTCAGACTGCAGCCAAATACACTATGTAGCTGAGGATGACCTTGATTTTCTGACCCTCCTGTCTCCTTTTCTCCAGTCCTAGGGTTTCAGGTGTGCACTGCCACATTTGGTTTATATGGTGCTGGGGGTTAAGCCCAGGGTTTCCTGTGTGGTAGGCAAGAACTTTACTCACAGAACTAAACCTCTGACCTCAGCTATTATTTTTTTAAGCACATTTTTTTTTTAACAAGTCTAAAACATAAAATGTAACTTTTTTTGCTGTCATTTTAGGAAATAAAATTCTAACCTAAACCCTTTGTATTTCCAGCACCAGAGAGTACACTCATTATTCCTCACATCAGGAGGGTTTCTGCGGAGTCTGACTTTGTCTGTGAACTTTGTCAGCTCAGCTCATGTGGATAAAAGGTCCCTCTTCCCCATCGGCACCCAGAGTGACTCATCAGTCTGCAAGGTAAAATGTATTTGTCTTTTATTTCATTTTTGGATTCCACAGCTCCACATCTGCCACCTTTGAAATGATTATATCAGGTTCCCCCAAATCTATCAGACTTGGCAAAGAAATCCCTTCATTAAAATTATTAATTTTTTGTTACAGCAAAAACCATACAAAATTTACCACCTTAACCATTTTTAATTGTGTGGTTCAGCACTGCTAAGTATTGTTATAATTTTGTGGAACGAATATCTACAGTTTTCTGATCTTGTTGAACAGAAATGGGATATATAATATGTATGACGTATAATTGACTTAGTTCTGTGAGGTATTTAAAACAGTGAAACTCACAAAACAGAAAGGAGAATAGTGGTTGCTAGGGGCTGAAGTAGATGGGACGTTATTGTTTAATGAGTGTCAAGTGTATGTATTGCAAAATCTGAAGAAGTTTCCCAGCACTGACTATAGAAGAGGTGTCTTTTCTCTATGCATGCTTTGTTACCTTGGCTGAGAATCAGATGCCCACAGCTGATCACTTGATTTCAGGATCTCTGTTCTATTCCACTGGCCTGTGCTGCAGTGCTGGACTGTTTTACTTCCTCCATGTCTGCAGTGTGTTTTGAAACTGCGTGTTTAGAGCTACTAACATTTGTTACTTCAGGATTGCATTGGCTATTTGGAAATATTTTGGACAGCTACATGAATTTAGTTTTTTTTTTTTTTTTTTTTCTGTGAAGAATGCCATTGGGGTTTTCATAGAAAATTCATTGACTTGGCAGATTGATTTTGGTAACATCACCATTTTCACAAAGTTTATTCTGCTGAACCATGAACATTGCATAGCTTTCCATTTCCTAGTACCTTCCATTATTAAGCGTATTAAAGTTTTCACTGTGGAGTCCTTTCACATCCTCTGTCAGGCTCATCCCTAGGTTCATTTGTTCATCCTGCCTTCTTTACTTTCTTTATTTCCTTCCTTCCTTCTTTTCTTCCTTCCTTCCTTTCCTTCATTCATCCACCCATCCACCCATCCACCCATCCACCCATCCACCCATCCACCCATCCACCCACCCGTCCATCCGTCCATCCGTCCATCCGTCCATCCGTCCATCCGTCTATCCGTCTATCTATCTATCTATCTATCTATCTATCTATCTATCTATCTATCTATCTATAACTGTTGTGAAAAGCTTTCTTGTTCTGCCATTTTTTCTCAGCACGTTCACTATTGGTATAAAGTTACTGATGTTTGTGTGTTGATTTTGTATCTTACTACTTTTCCAAAGCATTTATGAGATCTTAGAGTCTTCTGGTAGAGCACTTAGGGACTAATAAGTATGGGGTCTTATTGTTGACACATGGGGATAATTCTATTTCTTACTTTTTATTTGCATCATTTTTATTTATCTCATCTTGTTGCTTTAACAAAGACTTCCAAAGCTATGCTGAATAGGAGCAGAGCAGGGTAGACAGCTTTGATTGATTTTTCCCTATATTATGATATTGACTGTAGTTTTGTTGTATGCAGGCTTCATAAAGCTGAGCTGTGTTCTTTGTATTCCTAGTTCCTTTGGCCTTTTAGCATGAAAGGATGTTTAACTTGGTCAGAGGCCTTTCCTGCATCCATTGTGATGAGCAGCCAGCTTCCGTCTCTAGTGCGATGGTTAATGTTAAATTTTAATTTCATGAATTTAGAATTACCTGGGGGTGTGCCTCTGGGCATGCTATAGGGGGTGTACTGACCTGTACCATGCACAGTACATTCTCCTGGCTAGGGTCCTAGCTGTGTAAACAGAGAAAGGGAACGGAGCAGCATGCATTTATCAGTTTCTGTTTCCTGATTGTAGTTGTGGTGTGCCCAGCTGCTCTATTCTCTTTTCTCTTATTCTGCCAAGCTCCTGAGAGATAGCTACTCATTTTTGTTCTTTTCCTTTTAGAGGCTTGCTGGTTTACTGACTGTGTAATGCTTGACTCTTTTTTTATTTTTATTTTATTATTATTATTACTATATTTGTGTTTTAATTTTACACATCAGCCATCTGTTCCCCTGTCCTCCCCACTCCTGCCCCCACCCCCACCTTCCCCCATCCCCTCCCCTCTATTCCCATCTCCTCCAGGGCCAAGACTCCCCTGAGGATTCATTTAAACCTGGTGGATTCAGTACAGGCAGGTCCAGTCCCCTCCTCCCAGGCTGAGCAAAGTGTCCCTGTGTAAGCCCAAGGTTCCAAACAGTCAGCTCATGCACTAAGGACAGGTCCCAGTCCCACAGCCTGGATGCCTCCCAAACAGTTCAAGCTATTCAATTGTCTCACTTATCCAGAGGGCCTGATCCAGCTGGGGGCTCCACAGCCTTTGGTTCATAATTTGTGTGCTTCCATTCATTTGGCTATTTGTCCCTGTGCTTTTTCCAATCTTGGGCTCAACAATTCACGCTCTTACAGTTCCTCCTCTTTCTCGACAATTGGATACCTGGAGCTCCACCTGGGGCCTGGCTGAGAATCTCTGCATCCACTTCCATCAGTTATTGGATGAGAGTTCCAGCTTGACTGGTAGGATGTTTGGCCATCTGATCACCAGACTAGGTCAGATCAGGCTTTCTCTCGACCATTGCCAGCAGTTTACAGAGGATGTATCATTGTGGATTTCAGGGTACCTCTCCAGCACTCTGCCTATTCCTGTTCTCATGTGGTCTTCATTTATCATGGTCTGTTATTCCTTGTTCTCCCTTTCTGTTCTTGATCCAGCTGGGATCTCCTGCTCCCCTAAGCTTTCTTTCCCTCAAATCTTGCCCTTCATTACTCCCACTGTCGTCCAGGTTGTTCATGTAGATCTCATCCATTTCTCTGTCACTGGGTGATCCCTGTGTCTTTCCTAGGGTCCTGTTTTCTAGGTAGCCTCCCTGGAGTTGTGTAGCAGTCTAGCCATCTTTGTTTTACATCTAGTATCCTCCTATGAAGGAGTACATACCATGATTGTCCTTCTGAGTCTGGGTTACCTCACTCAGGATGATTTTTTTCTAGGTCCATCCATTTGCCTACAAACCTCATGATGTCATTGTTTTTCTCTGCTGAGTAGTACTCCGTTGTGTATATGTACCATATTTTCTTTATCCATTCTTCAGTTGAAGGGCATCTAGGTTGTTTCCAGGTTCTGGCTATTACAAACAATGCAGATATGAACATAGTTGTGCAAATGCCCTTGTGGTATGATTGAGCATTCCTTGGATATATGCCCAAGAGTGCTACAGCTGGGGCTTGGGGGAGATGGATTCCCAATTTTCTAAGGAAGCACCATATTGATTTCCAAAGTGGCTGTACAAGCTTGCATTCCCACCAGCAATGGAGGAGAGTTCCCCTTGCTCCACATCCTCTCCAGCATAAGCTGTCTTCTGTGTTTTTGATCTTAGCCACTCTGACAGGTGTAAGGTGGTATCTCAGAGTCGTTTTGATTTGCATTTCCTGGATAATTAGGGATGTTGAGCAATTCCTTAAAATCTTTCAGCCATTTGAACTTCCTCTGTTGAGAAGTCTCTGTTTAGTTCTATAGCCCATTTCTTAATTGGACTGTTGGGCATTTTGGTGTCTAATTTCTTGAGTTCTTTATATATTCTGGATATCAGCCCTCTGTCAGATGTGGGGTTGGTGAAGACCTTTTCCCATTCTGTAGGCTGTCACTTTGTCTTGTTGACCGCGTCCTTTGCTCTACAAAAGCTTCTCAGTTTCAACTGGTCCCATTGATTGATTGTTTCTCTCAGTGTCTGTGCTACTGGTGTTATATTTAGAAAGTGATCTCCAGTGCCAATGCATTCAAGAGTACTTCCTACATTCTCTTCTATCAGGTTCAGAGTAACTGGATTTATGTTAAGGTCTTTGATCCACTTGGACTTAAGTTTTGTGCTCGGTGACAGATATGGATCTATTTGCAGCCTTCTACACATTGACATCCAGTTATGCCAGCACCATTTGTTGAAGATGCTTTCTTTTTTCCATTGTACATTTTTGGCTTCTTTGTCAAAAATTATATGTTCATAGGTGTGCAGGTTAATATCAGGGTCTTCAGTTCAATTCCATTGGTCCACATGTCGGTTTTTATGCCAGTACCAAGCTGTTTTTATTATGGTAGCTCTATAGTAGACCTTGAGGTCGGGGATTGTGATGCCTCTAGAGGTTGTTTTATTGTACAGGATTCTTTTGGCTATCCTGGGTTTTTTGTTTTTCCATATGAAGTTGAGTATTATTCTTTCCAGATCTGTGAAGAATTGTGTTGGTAATTTGATGGGAATTGCGTTGAATCTGTAGATTGCTTTTGGTAAGATTGCCATTTTTACTATGTTAATCCTGCCTATCCATGAGCATGGGAGGTCTTTCCATTTTCTGACATCTTCTTCAATTTCTTTTTTCAGGGACTTAAAGTTCTTGTCATATAGGTCCTTCACATGCTTAGTTAGAGTTACCCCAAGGTATTTTATATCATTTGTGGCTATTGTAAAGGGTGATGTATCTCTGATTTCCTTCTCAGCCTGTTGGTCTACTGTATATAGGAGGGCTACTGATTTTTTTGAGTTGATCTTGTATTGTGCTATGTTGCTGAAGGTTTTTATTAGCTGTATCAGTTCCTTGGTTGAATTTTGGGGATCACCCATGTATACTATCATGTCATCTGCAAATAGGGAAAGCTTGACCTCTTCCTTTCCAATTTGTATCCCCTTAATCTATTTATGTTGTCTTATAGCTCTGGCTAGAATTTCAAATACTATATTGAATAAGTATTGGGAGAGGGGACAGCCTTGCCTTGTTCCTGATTTTAGTGGTATTGCTGTGAGTTTCTCTCCATTTAATTTGATGTTGGCTGTTGGCTGTTGGCTTGCTGTAGATTGCCTTTATTATGTTTAGGTATATTCCCTGTATTTCTGATCACTCCAAGACCTTTATCATGAAGGGGTGATGGATTTTGTCAAATGCCTTTTCTGCATCTAGGAGATTATCATGTGGTTTTTTTCTTAGAGTTTGTTTATATGGTGTATTACATTGATGGACTTGTGTATGTTGAACCACCCTTGCATCCCTGGGTTGAAGCCTACTTGATCATGGTGGATAACTGTTTTGATGTGTTCTTGGAGTCTGTTTGCCAGTATTTTACTGAGTATTTTTGCATCATTGTTCATGAGGGAGATCGGTCTGTAGTTCTCTTTCTTTGTTGCATCTTTGTTTGGTTTAGGAATCAGGGTAATTGTAGCCTCATAGAAGGAGTTTGATAATATTCCTTCTGCTTCTATTGTGTGGAACAATTTAAAGAGTATTGGTATTAAGTCTTCTTTGAAGATCTGGTAGAATTCTGCAGTGAAACCATCTGGTCCTGGGCTTTTTTTGGTTGGGAGACTTTTAATGACTGATTCTATTTCCTTAGGGGTTATTGGACTATTTAAATGGTTTATCTTTAAATGGTATATATTGGAAGCACACACTCATCCCTGGGTTCCTCCTCTTTCTATTTCCTCATCCCTCCTCCTTCTCTTGTTTTACTGTCATTTCCATCATGATTGTTGTTGTCTCTGTGGAGTAACTACTTTTTTATGTAAATATAATTTTTTTTTTTGTTTTTTGTTTTTGTTGTTTTTTTGAGATAGGGTTTCTCTGTAGCTTTGGAGCCTGACTGGGACTAGCTCTGTAGACCAGGCTGGCCTCGAACTCACAGAGATCCACCTGCCTCTGCCTCCCAAGTGCTGGGATTACAGGTGTGCGCCACCACTGCTCGGCTTAAATATAATTTTATTCTTTTTTTTTTCTTTCCAGAACTGAGGACTGAACCCAGGGCCTTGTGCTTGCTAGGCAAGTGCTCTACCACTGAGCTAAATCCCCAACCCCTATAATTTTATTCCTGAAATTAAACATAATCACATTACCTTTTGCTCCCTAAAGCATCTCCCATGTACTACTACCCCTTTGCTCTCTCTCAAATTCACATGCATACAAATAACATTATATGGACTGAGCAGGTTGTTTTTATATATTTAGTTATATATATTTGTTTCTATTTATATATTTATATAAAATATTTAATATATGATTATATAATATATTTCACATTAATATTTATTGTGATACATAAATAATATATATGTATATAAATTATTTTATATATACATGTATCACAACAAATAAAGGAAATACTATTTTTTAAGTGTCTTGTGCAATCCTGGGTTAGTGGTCACAGATAGCTTTAATGTTTATACAGAAAAGTCCTTGTTTCTCTTTCTGCTGAAACAACACCATGCTGAAAGTAATATTACTGATTAACTTTTTTCTCAGAGCATGCTCTTCCTGCTTTCAGGATTTCTGGTGAGAGGACTGATGTTCATGCGATAGGTGTGCCTCTGCAAATGACTTAAAAATTCTCTCTCGGCTGGAATGTTCTTCTGTGTTTTGTGCTCTTGGTGTTGAAACTATGATGTGGAGAGGTTGTTTGTTAGTGGAGCCTGCTTAAGGCTCTAAATGCCTCTTTACTTTGATGTCTGTGTCCCTTCCTGGATTTGTTACTGTTTTTTTTTTTTTAAATCTCACTGAGTTGGCTTTCTCTGTCTTTAGTCTGTGTCAAAGTTACCTTGTTTGTGACCCACTTGTGAGCTGAGTCTCTTAATTGTGTCCCAGAGGTCTTGAATGTTGTGTTTAGGATTGTTTGTTTTTTCTTTTCTGCTTTCTGACTGTTGCTCAGCCCTGTCTTCCACCCCCCATATTCTTCCCTTGTCTGGTTTGTCCACTAGGGGCCCTTCCTACTACTGAGTTTTATTGCGTTGTTGAGCTTCTTGGTCCAAATTCAATGTTTGTCTTTAGCGTCTGTCTTTTTGTTGAGCTTTGCATGAAAAAAATGCTGAATTTCTCACTCGAGGTTGAATTTCCCATCTAGGTTTGAATCGATAGCTTCTTTTGTTTGTTTGTTGAATTCCTTCTTGAGGACATGGAACACAGATCATTTTAAAAGCTAGCCTTTTAACAATTCACAATCTAAAGGTTGAAGAGTTGCAATCTCTTTGAGGTCACGTTGTCTTGCTTTTTTATTTCTTAGGTCTCTATCCTGTCGTGTGTGTGTGTGTGTGTGTGTGTGTGTGTGTGTGTGTGTGTGTGTGTGTGTGTTTGGACTGACATCATTTCCATGTCCTATGATAACGTCTTCTTAGTTAGCAATTGTTTTTAAAGTTTAATTCCCTGTGCCACTGAGAGAGGAGAAAACAAACTGCTCTAAGAGGAGCAGCAGAATTCAAATAAATGTTTACTTCATATTGAAGTTGTGTATGTCATTTCTGATTCCAGTTGTAAATTTCTTTTCTACCTCCCTCCTTTCTACCTTCTCTCCTTCCTACCCTCCCTCCCTCCCTTCCTCCCTTCCTCTCTCCCTCCCTCCTTCCTACTCCCTCCCTCCTTCCTACTCCCCCTCCCTCCTTCCTACCCTCCCTCCCTCCTTCCTACCCTCCCTTCCTCTCTCCCTCCCTCTGTCCTTCCTTCTCTCTGAAATTGGCCATGCACTATGCTATCTACACCTTTAGTGACTGAGTGGAAATCAGATTGTGACACTCTGTAATGGCATTTTCTGTGGTGGATAAGTGCCTGCGAGAGAGACTACATTAGTAACAAACAAACAAACAAACAAAACAACTCGACAATGTGAATGTGGTCTGTCCCACTGAGATGATGGAAACTAATGGAAACAATAGGTTGCCAGGCACCTCAGGACAACCATTAAGAAAATGAGGGGGTTTGTCAAGAGGAGGAGTGACAAATGAATGCTCCCAGGGCCCAGGTAGGCCTGGAAAAAGAAAGAAAAGGGGTGACTGAATCAAAAGCCAAGCAAAGTGGTGGCGTCCCAGTGGACTTGTTGGCACAGAGTGCCTCGAATCTTTGGAGGAAGCCAGCTCTTACCTCTGACTCACTGTCCATAGAGGTTAAAAAAGACTTGTCCATACTGTATTTATAGATCATCTGTCTTTCAAAGGGAAGTCAAAATCTTAAAAATACACTGATAATTTCAACAGTACTAATATATAAGATTAGTAAGAAGAATTTATGACAGAAGACAGTCTGTTGTCCAGTGGTTTGCAATATCTCCCTTGAATTCTAAAGTTCTTTGATTTCCAGATTTTTTTTTTTCTTTTTGGTTTTTCAAGACAGGGTTTCTCTGTATAGCTTTGAACCTTTCCTGGAACTCACTCTGTAGCCCAGGCTGGCCTCGAACTCACAGAGATCCTCCTGCCTCTGCCTCCCAAGTTCTGGGATTAAAGGTGTGTGCCACACTGCCCGGCATGATTTCCAGATTTTAAGGATAGATTAAAAGTATTGTCAATCATCAGAGGCTGTAGGTGAGTTACACATCTTGGGCCACTCTGTAGTAGAATATTTTAAGATGTGTTACTTTTGTTTATGTTGCATTTGTTTAACTCTGTGAAACTGTTTCACTGTGCTTGTGTAAAAGAACTGGACAAAAGCAAAGCAAGAGAAAGGATAGGCGGGGCTGGAAGGCAGAGAGTATAAACAGAAGGAGAAATCTGGGAGGAGGGATCTATGGGTAGGAGACAGAGAAGGAGGAGGTCTTCAGGAGCCAGTCACCCAGCTACATAGCAAGCCACGGAGTAAGAGTAAGATTTATGGAAGTAAGAGAATGGGAAAAGCCCAGAGGCAAAAGGTAGACAGGATAATTTAAGATAAGGAAAGCTGGCTAGAAACTAAACCATGCTAAGGCCAGGCATTCATAAGTAAGAAAAAGCCTCTGTGTATTTATTTGGTTGCTGGGTGGCAGGCCTCCCCCAAAGGAGTAAAAATCCCCAACAACATCAGTCAAAATTATAGGTTGCTCTCTTATTTCATCAGACTGGATCAAAGTAACTCAAGATACATAGACACTGTTTCTCTAAGCACTATATTCATCTTAGTTGTACTAAGAAAGATTTGTGTGACAACTCATATCACATTTGAAAATGATACATGGTTTGTTGTATTCTAAACCTCCATCTTTTATTTGATTCATAAGATCTGTATTGAATTTCAGTAAACACGAAGAGATAAATATATCAGTTTTTGTCTCATTCAATTTCATGAACTGAACAAGAGATGAGATTTCTCTCTTTGGTCCCTGCTTTGTTGCTCCTGCATAATCTTTGGGAACGTTGGAGGGCGTCTTATCTCTTCCATTAGACACCTCTATCTCCTCTGTGCATATGTGTATGTGTTGTCTGTATGTATGGTATATGCATGTGTGTGCAGATGTGTGTACCTGAGTGTGCACACAGAAGCCAGAGGAGGACATTGGGTACCTTGCTCTATCTTTCTTTGCCTTATTCTCTTAAGACTGGGTCTCTGAATCTAACTCTCACCATTAAAAAAAATTTTTTTTTGGTCTAGTCTGGCTAGCAATAATCTCTAGTGATCTTCCAGTCTCCTGTTCCCACCTCTAAGAGCTGAGGTTATAGGCTCATGTGGCCATGCCTGGCTTTACATGGGTGCAGGAAATCTGAACTCTGATCTTGGTGCTTGCTCAGCAAGGATTTTTATCCACTGAGCCATGTGCCTAGCATGAGAACTCTGTCTTTCTAATAAGATTGTTGGAGTGCACTCCCTTCTCTGCATCCTTCTTGCCTCCTTCTCATACAAGCAGAATGCTTTACACATTTAGGCTAGATCAAGGCTCAGAGTGTGGCCATCACATCACCGTGATGGAGTGCAGGATGGGGGTATAATCTAAATCCATGAGTTTCAAATTTTACAGTGAGCCAGAATCACTCAAAAGGGGTGTGTGTGTGTGTGTGTGTGTGTGTGTGTGTGTGCGCGCACGCGCGCTCGAGCTCACACGTGTGCATGTGTAAGTCAAAGGGAAACTTGAGTCTCATTCTTCAGATTCCACCCACCTTACATTTTTTAGACAAAGTCTCTCAATGACACCTGGGTCTCATTGCTTAAGCCAAACAGCCTAATCAGTAATGCTCCAGGAATCTGTCTCTGGCTCCACAGTTTGGGGGTTAAACATGTGTGCCATCTTGCCTGGTATTTTTGTACAGATTCTGGGAGTAGAACTCAGGTTATTATGCTAGCATGCCAAGCACCCTTTTGACTGAGCTATCTACTCATCCCAGTAATCTTTTAAAATTATTTTTGCTTAGTAATTTACTTTTTAGTATTTGAGAATTTCATAGGCAAATATAGTGGGTTTTGATGGAATGCTCCTCTACTCCTTCCCCTCCAAGTCCTCTCTTATTCCTCTCTCACTTTCTTTCCCCCATTTCCTGTGTTCTTTTTGTTTTTAAGCCTAGTAACTCCATTATTACTGCCAGTATATACATGAATATAGGGTCATCTAACAGAGCATGCGTGATCTCTCAGGGTTTGCATCCCCAAAGAAAACCGACTCCCCCATTTCCAGAAGGGATCAGTTGCCAGTAGTTACTCAGAGAGGAGTCAGACTTTGAGACCTTCCCATCCTTGCTGGGATTTTGTCTGGCTTGAGTTTACCCCAGCCGCTTTGATTTCCTGTGTGAAATAGCCCTGTCATGCCCAGGAAAACACTGTTTTGCTGTAATCATCCGCTGCCTCTGGTCTCATGATCTTTTTGCTTCCTTTTCTTTGATGATCTCTTGGGAGTCTTGGGAGGTGGGGGAGGGTAATACAGATACCTCACTTAGGATTGAGCTCTCTGTGGTCTTGTTATTCTCTTCACGTTGACTGCCTGTGTGTCTCTTTATTAATTACCATCTGTTGCAAAAAGACGCTTTTCTGATGAGGGATTAGAGATGCACTGTCTATGGGTATAAAGGTTGGAACTTAGAGTTTAACATTGTGTCCACTTAGCTCACTAGTAGTAAGTAGGTTTTCCCCTATGGCCTATGACCTGCTCAATGATCAGTGCTCAGCCTAGTTGACAGTACCTGGCAGAAGTAGGCCTCAAATCTAATCAAGAGGTGGTTGGTGACTCCCATAACATTGTGTTACTATTGCACCCGCGGTCATATATTGTCAGGGCAGTTTTCATTGTGCTGCACAGGTTCCAGAGCTGAGCAAGAGCTTTTCTAATAGCTTGCATAGCACCATCCCACACTCTGAAAGCTAGATGGTAGAGATGAAACTGCCAGGCCAGAATCAACTCAAGTATGTGTTATCTTTAGCAATAGGGTCTTATCATCACTGCACACTGCCTTTTCTACCCTGCCTTCCTCACCCTCACCATACTTACCTCTTCTTGCTCCATTGTCTCATTTCTTCCTTATACTACCTGCATTCTATCCTTCCTTTGAAAGTTTCTGTCATGGTCCCTGTTTTTCTGACTTATCTGGGTACTCCAGATTAAGCACATGTGTCTGAAGGTTCACATAATGAGGGAGAACATACAGAACCTCGTTGGTAATTTCATACATGAATATAATGTTTTTAGATCATATCCATCCCCTCTTTCCCACTCCATTTCCTCCTGGACCTCTCACATTAACCTCCCAATTCCATTTCTTGCTTTTTCACCTCACCCTCGTCTTTATCATCTTCTTCTTTCCCACTTTCAGTGATTGTTATTAACAAGCGTATAGATTATGCAGCTGCCATTCCTTGGTTTCACATTTCTTTTATATCAATATGTGTACATGTGTAACTACTTAGTTTTTTCTAGCATTGCTCCTTCCAAAAAGCTCTGAATTCCATTTTGAGCCAGGTGTTGGGTATTGACTATAGTAAATGATTGCTGAAGACGTTAATTCAATAAGAGTCAGTTTTCAGCCTCTGAAATACCACCAGGCCAGGATTATAGAGCAGTCTTCTTGCTTTTACACAGCTTCTACACCTTTTAAGTGAGATTAAATTTCATATGTTCCTATTTTTGTCACCAAGGAAGATCAAACTGACCTAACATAGAAGGCAAAGCCCTGCTTCAAATTACTTTTGACATCAAAAAGCATCTTCATCTCAATAACTGTCCCATCTAGCTGGACCTTAGAGAGTATGATTTTGTGTATTCATTTTCCTTGTCAATAATTGTTCTAATTTTACTGTCATCTTGCATGAGAAATTTCAGATCTAAGCCAAGAGGTAGCATCTGTTCTTGGGAATACATGTAGATAATGAGCACTATTTGTATGCTTTGAATAACTTGTTTAGAGAACCTATAATACAGTGTGTGCCATGCCAGCATCCTGAGAGATGTTTTACTGTCTTTGCAGTTCCCATAAGCCAGGGCTCCCAATAGCCACGAGGTGCTCATCAGTGCTCTTGTAGGGAAACAACAGAAATTATACTTTCCCTGATAATTTATGCATTCATTAAATGCACATTTTACAATTATCTGAATAAATATTATTAAAAACGACTTGAGGTCACAATCCCCAATTTCTCACTTGAGCTATATTTGTTACCATGTTACTAATTATAGCCTGCAAGTACTGGGCATCCACTGTTGCCAGTTCTTGAATTAAGAACCTTTTGTTATTGGTTTAATCCCCTTAACCATTATTTCTACTATTTAATAGAAGAGGCAACTGAGCCTCAGCTTGGATCCCATCTGTGTCTGGACCCTCTCCTTCAGAGCCGGAGTGATCCCACTCTCTTAGTCTGCTTTGATTGGATGCTTCCACTAGGGAAACTGGAGGCATCTGTCAATTTGAAGTTGCCTTAAGTCTAATGTTGTGGGATTTTTGCACACCGTGTGAAGATATACCTGTGATTGATTTAATAAAGAGTTGAATGGCCAATAGCTAGGCAAGAGGTATAGGAGGAACTTCTGGGCAGGGAGAGAAGTAGAAGATGACACTAGGTGTGAGAGAGACATGGAATGAGTCAGACACAGAATAGGAAAGAAAGGTAAAAAGCCACCAGGCAAAATGTAGATTAATATAAACAGGATAATTTAAGTTGTAAGAGCTAGTGGGACAAACCTAAGCAAAGCTGAGCTTTCATGATTAATAAGTCTCCATGTTTTTTTTTTTTGGGGGGGGTTGGCAATCCAAAGATAGTCCTATGAGAAAGCTTTTCACAGTCCAACCTTGGTTCCCTTTAGACTCATTTGTGAATTCTTTTATACATGCACTCAGCAAGGATTTGTAGACACTCTTGCCCATGCCAAGTCCTTTGCTAGCCTCTTGAACCCAGAAACAAACACCATGCAATATCTGCCTCTAAGGACTTGCGTGCTTAGATTCAATTAATTTTCCATCTTCCACAGATTTCTCTTTTCATTACCTTATGCTTTGCACCATCAGAAGGTGACAGTGCCCATTTTAGACACCAGGAAATCTTCCACATATGTTTTTGGTTGCATATTCTGATGTCAAGATACTGTAGTGTAGTAAATGCAAGGCATTTATTCTGCCAAGAAGATCTTGCTGGTTAATTTAAGACTAACAGTTTAGGCTTCAGAAGACACATCATATAATAGAGAAAACAGGCATCCCAAGCATCTGCTAATTCCATTGAAGAGATGAAACTGGTTAGAACGAAGCAAGGCTTCCACCTGTAGCAACCTTGCATTACTCAAGGAATGTTGTGAGGAGAATGAGTTGAGTAGTTGTCTGTAACTCCAGCCAGGAACTATTTCTGAGACCTGTGGAGGAGGGACCTGAATTTCACTTACAGTCTCCTGCATTTTGTCAAAATTACTGTGTTTTTTTTAAACTTCTTGCTGAAAGGAATACAAAAGTTGCACATTTGGTCAGAGTGGAAAAATCAATAATAGCTGCAGTGGCATTCAAACCCATTCTTCACATTGAAGTTTCAAGTTTCAGTTGTTATTCTATTAATGACTTCATTTGAAAATCCAACTTTAACAATGTTGTTTTTATTATTTGAAATGAAAATATAATTACATCTTTTCTCCCTCCCTTTTCTTCCCTCCAACCCATTCCATGTAGACCGCCTTGCTCTCTTTCAAATTCCTGACCTCTTTATTATTCAACACACACACACACACACACACACACACACACACACACACACACCAAACTAAATATCTAAGTACAACCTGCTCTTTTTGTACAATGTTACTTGTATGTATGTGTTTTCAATTCTGACCACTTGGAACTGAGAGACTCTTCTCTTGGGAAGACTATTTCCTCCTAAATATTTCTTAGTTTCCTGCAGTTCTTTGTCTAGGATTGGGACCCTTTTGAATTTCCCCTTTCCAGGTTAACATGTCTATTTTTCTTATTTGGGCAATTGTGTTGTTGAGATTTTGTGGGTATAGCTCCCTGATATTTTGAGGAGACACAGTCTCATGGTACTCTTCTTGTTTCTCTGGCTCTCAAAACCTTTCTGTTCCATCTTCCTCAATGTTCTCTGAGCCTTAGGTGCAAGAATTGTGTTGTAGATGTATCAGTGGGTGCTGAGCACCATGGCATCACTTGTTCTCTGCATTTGATCAGTTGTAATTTTCTGTAACAGTTTTTGTTTGCTGCAACAAGAAGGTTTTTGTTTGCTTGTTATGAGAGTTGGGTGCTACACTTATCTCTGAGCGCAAGGATAAATATTTGGGAAGCAGCTAGGAACTTTGCAGAAGTTGTAGGTTCTCTTTCATGACCACACTGTCCTCAGGGAGTTGGCTAGGGTATAATTTGCCTTTTATTGAGTGTCCAATGGGAGAGCTCTTGGTTACTACCAAGGTTTGTATGCCACCATTGTATCCTTAAGGTTATTGGGCCACGCTGCTCATGTTTTAATTCACAAGCATCATATCTGGGTACCTGTGCCATGAATGCTAGTTCTCAGGGAGGAGACTTTGAGGTTGATCTTGCTTGGATCCTGTGAGTCCTTGTGTCTGATATATATATATATATATATATATATATATATATATATGGTATCCTCAGCAATGAGGGCTTATCTTCAACCTCAGGGAGGCAACCAAGGAAAACAGTAATAGCTGATAATGTTTGGGGAGTCTCTTGATAACCCTCGCCAACAACTCTAAAGGAAGCTTCCTTTGCCTTGTGTTACTACTTTTTGTTTGCAAGTCTATGGCTTTTGGGGGGAAGCATTGTCAACTCATGTGAAAAAATTTCACTTAGACTATATATTCATTTGTGCACATAGATTCTACATGGATTCTATGTAATTTTATGTAAACAGATTATACAAACCCTTATAACCTTTTCTAACACCCTCACCGAGAAAAATCCAACTATTAATGATATACATATAATAAAGCCAAACGGAGGCTATTATCAGAGGAGTAAAATGATGTTGCCATGAGATCCTCCAGAAATAAACAAGTGCTTTGCTGTATGAGAGGTTTTGTAGATGGCACCTCTCTGGAGCAGGGAACTGTTGGATGAATTTGCTGGACTACACTCATTTGTGCTTCTTGGATTTTAAGAACATCTTGTTCTATTCTTGCCAAGTGTATGATGTTAGGAAATCCCTGCTCTTGGGGTGTGGTACCTACCCACAGCCCCTTGGGATTCTGACTCATTCAAAGTAGAAATGATAGTAAGACAGAGGAGGAGAAAACAAAAAAGAAGTAAAGACTCAGCATAGTTAGACATCCACGTCATAATACAGTTGCAGTGAACAATAGTTTAGAAAAGGCTGTGGCCATACATGATCAACATTCCCAGCCCTATGTATAAGTAACCATAGTAGCTGAGCCTGAGTCTCCAGAAGGAAGCCTGAAGATGATTTTTCATCATTATCTGCAACACCTAGGCTTAAAAATTCTAATGTAAATGGTTTTTTTAAAAAAATACTTTATTTAGCTCTTCTAGATGTTAAAGTCAAAATAAAGGACATTGCATTTTGAAAATCTTTTAGCTGTCGGTAGCCAATCTGATAAGCCTAAATGAATCCATAGCTTTTTTCATGCTTGTTCAGGAGGGAGAGACTGAAAATATGCCACTTTGTAGAACATGATGGGCTGGTTTAGAATGTTTCTGAGATGAGACACCAAAAGATCTCTCCCACAGGTTCAGTTTGCTGCTTGGAAATATTCCCATGGGACCATCTTGTACTTTTAAACTGACTTCCCATTTTTCCTTACCTTTGTTAAAAAGTAAAACAAAATAAGGAAACAACAAAGAAAAATAGATTCAAATTGATCTCTAGAATCTCCTCCCAGTCATTATTTCTTTAAAACCTGATTATCTACCCTCCACATTTAATATTATTAATAAGTAGTACTAAAGTACCACTACTTACTTACAACAAGACAAAAGTCCCAGCCATCCTTTTTTTTTTTTTTTTGGAGCTGAGGATCGCACCCAGGGCCTTGTAAGCAAGCGCTCTACCACTAAGCTAAATCCCCAACCCTGTTCTTTTAATGATTAGAGTAGTATTACTTTTGGTGGAATACAAGAAAAATCCTAAGTCCCAGAAGTTGATGTCCTTTATACATTAGGAATCCAGTCAAGAAGTTACGATTTTATAGTTAGTATCAAGTGATGTAACGAGATTGCAAGCAGATTTCCTGGGAAGTCCTCCACACGAGTGCTATTTAAAACTCGTTTTTGAAATTTGTCCAATCATTCGAGCTTAAACCATTTCTTTCTCCAAGTGAATTTTGGGAATGTTTTGATCGCTTTCATTCCTATTACTGGAAGATCAGCCCTGTGAACTCAGCGCAGTGTCTGTTGTGTTTTGTGATTTATAGTCTCTCCACCAGGTTATTCTTTACCTAATCCCAGCTCCTCATATGTGTATCCTGTTGTGGGAACATCTAAGGATGAAGGAACGGCACCCTTTAGTGAGACTTTTTTTTTTTCTGACATCTCCATGTATCACCTGGAACGCTTAGTCACCTCTGCTCTGAACTCAAACTTGCTTTGTTGTCCAGAAGTCTTAGCAGCTCCTGTCTTGTGTTTACAGGAGGCTCAACTCTTAGCATGCTCCAACACTGGGCAGATGAACTCCCTGCTAGGCAAGGACAGTACTGTTTTAGAGGGCCACAACTCTTCTTGTTTTTCCACAAGATATCACCAGGGTGCAGGTGCAGAGCGTGGGCTCTTGGATACTAGCTTTGCTATTCCTCATAAACTTTTCCATGTCATGTCATCGTCATCTTCTTCTCTGTGGGTTTTTTTTTTTTTTTTTTTTTTTTTTTTTTTTTTTTGAGACAGGGTTTCTCCATGTAGTCCTGGCTGTTCTAGAACTCACTCTGTAGACCAGGCTGGCCTTGAACACAGGTATCTGCCTGCCTCTGCCTCCCGAGTGCTGGGATTAAAGGCGTGCACCTCCACCATCCAACTCTTTCTCAAGTTTTCAAACTTCTTTTCTTAATTTCTGATGTAGCGCCCTGTAATCATCAGACTTTGAATAGTGTTTAGGACTCACCATCATTGATGTTGATTGCCTCTGGAACAATGCGACATGACAAGAGGAAGTGTAGGACTGTTGGTTGCAACTTGTCAATTTGCTACCAACATATGACATGTGTGGACTCCACCCGGCACAGCCCCCACTTTATCTCATGTACTCGCTCTTTGTTAATGACTTGGGCAAGAAATGCAGATGAGAACCAACCACAGCTATGATTATTTCTGACTCTCAGTCAATCCTGGGAGTAAGCTTCCTTGGGCTTAGTGACTTGGCTTGGGTGGGACGACTTTGCTAGGAGTGCAGTAGCTGAAGGAATGGAAGGGCTCAGAACCGAGAGTGGCTGTAGATGTGATAATCTCACCATGCAGCTACCAAATGGGGTTCCAAGGTATATGTGAAAGACTTAAACAGCTGGAGGAAAGGAGAGGGATCTTTCTGTTGGGAGGAGAAGCAAGATGAGGCGTTCACAGAAGACAGGCTCTATGAAGGGTCTGCACAGGAAAGCAGGCAGACACGAAAGCAGGGGGAGGGCAAGGGGCTTCCTAAATGGTCCCAAATACTACTCAACTCTTGTAAAATATACTTTATCATATTCTGAACTAAGTATCCTATTATCAATACATGTCACATATATCTTACACAGTTTTCACTGATCCAAGTACAGTGGCCTAGGCCCCACTTGTAGCCCTAGTGAATAATAATTTGGCTTGGGATCATTTTGTCATTTTTTTGCTTTTATATTTTTTTTTATTTTCTGATGCTCATAGGAACACTAGGATAATTTTTTTGGCTTTTTGGACTTTGACTAATATGAGATAATAAATCACCAGCCTGAAAATATGGTGAAATCTTTGTGCTGAACAGTATTTAGGGTTCTGGAAACCAGTTTGCTAGTGACATGTTCTCCATCATTTTAGGACCATGTGCTACAGAGAGCCATCAATCATTACAAAGGAAACACACCAGCGATTCCATTGATACTCACTCCTCGGTGAGTCTGAATATAGAACAGGAATGCACGGTATGAAGTTTGGACAATGGATATTTGTTTCTAAGATGACCGCTATCCAAATTGAAGGAGTGTGCTAACTTCTTTCCACTCTTGGACACTTTCACTTTGAAATGAGAATGAAAAGAGAGGTAGCCATGGTGTGGGTTTATGAGTGGATAAAGAGATGGAGCCAGGTCTCACATTCTGTGCATAAAAATACTTATTCTGTGTCTGGGGCTCATTGTCAGGCGTTTTTAAATCTGCATAACTGGGGAATTCTTCTACTAGTTTTTAAAAACTGAGTTTATTTTGAGGAATTGATTTAAGGCCAATTTACATAAAGATGAAAAAGAATACAAATAAGATTCAATGTCTTGACAATTCAAAATCATGTCACTGCTTTATGATGCACTGTCCTCTGCAAGGCTTTGGGGTAGCAAATTAGCAGAAAACTCAGTGCAGTCCTATGCACAGTATAAGAATCATATGGCTCCAGCACTGGGCTCTAGCCCTTTCAATGTCTATCTCAGAAGGTTTAATGAAGCTCAGAAACATATATCAAAAAACAAATTCATCTTGCTTGGTTTGGAAACAGGTGCTGTACTATCTGTCACTGGACAGACACACAGGCACAAAACATTTGTCTGCCTTGGAGTCTGCTTATGCATATGAGTACAAGTTAGGCCATATAAATAAGCATGACCTAATTGATACTGGTGATTAGGCCCTGGTGATGACTGAGGCAAGCCAGAAAGTACATGTGAAAGGCTTAACTCTGTCTCATTTTTTTTTAAGGATTTATTTATTTATTATGTATACAGTGTTCTGTGTGCATGTACACCCACAGACCAGAAGAGGGCACCAGAAGAGGGCAGCAGATCTCATTACAGATGGTTGTGAGCCAGCATGTGATTGCTGGGAATTGAACTCAGGACCTCTGGAAGAACAAAGCAGTGCTCTTAACCTCTGAGCCATCTCTCCAGCCCCCAACTCTGTCTCATTTTAAATTCAACGTCTTGTGGGAAATACGACTCCAACATTGCCAAATGCCCTGATTTTTTGACAAACACCAGAAAGCTAGAATTTTATCTTTATAAATGTATCTGACATGGATGTGTTGATATATAATTAAAAAATACAATGTGAATATAAGACAGGAATGCTGGCTTTAGTCACTGGCCTGACTATTTGATGCATCTAGTGTGATGAAGAGAAGGGACAAGGGAACTGGGATGGTACAGGGCATGTTTCAACGCTGTTTAGGAAAGACTTTCTAGAGTATTTAAACTTCTTTTATAAACCAAGTCAGGAGCAGAACACAGTAAAACCATTTGTCATAGAAATACAAATAACTGTGATGCAAAGACAGGATGATATTTGTCTAGGTTGAAAAGTTCTGCTATGCTCATTTCCTTAGAGATCTTTGGAGGGCTCATTTTCATCTCTGGGGGGTCACCTGTTGCCAATAATTTCTTTAGTATATGGTGAGTAGGCGGTTGAGAAGAACACGAAGACTTGGACCTTGTAGGCAAGATCAAGGGTAGAGCACATCAACAACACAGTCTTTCTAGATTTCCTCAGCATCCACAATAGGCAGCTTAACAATTTAAGTGGAGGAAATTCAATGACAGGCACCAAGAGAACCGGAGCAGATGCGACTTTTGGAGCCAGAGTTCAGCTCAACATTGGGCAGTTTTTAAGTAGTAAGCTGCATTGGAGAACAGAGAACTTAGATGTGTCTTGAGAAGTCAGAATTCTCACCCAAAATATCATTTTGTCTCTTCTTGGTTCATGATAGCTGAAGCTTTTCCCAACACCTATCTTATCTCCTTGCTCTCCTGTGCTGATACTGGCTAATAAAGCCAGTGTAGCCAAAGGCTGACCCAGCCCAACTAAGATCTCCTTCTTTGAGCCTAGGGCTTTGGAATAGCCGTTGAAGGGGACTGTATGCTGCCCTTCAGAGTTTACCTTTTACAGCTGGAGGCAGGTCCAATGACTCCACTACAGCTGAGGTTGGATGGCTTGTGGAAATAGGCTACCCAGTGAAATATGACAGTCAGTCCCAAACCTCACTAATTATCACTCACAGTTTCAGTAAGAGAGATGCATTAGTGAGGACATATAATGCTGCAACTATAATCAATCCTGAGTCTTGGGGAGCTTAACCCTCAACACTATGTTTCTCTCTGACACTATATGAGCTATGAGGTTATGTGGGATATGTGCACATCTGGCTCAGTGTGGTTACCTGGAGAGTAGGGATGATTTTGGCTCTTTTTTTGTGTGTGCTTTGAAGATCGATATTTCAGGGAAAGGATGAGGCACAGCCACTCGCTGGCTTTTAAGCCTCTAACTAAACTGATTTTGGTTAGTAGCTCATATTTCCTATTTCAGTGGTTACAACAAATCACATGTCCATGCTAACTCCTAGAGAGGCAGCAAAGTACAAATCCTATCACAGGTTTATGGAGGACAGAAACAGAAGACATGTGGATGGCCACCACAGCCATCAAGACACTGGTTCATATTTCCCCTAAATCATTCTAATATCCTATATTTAGAAATCTTCAATGTGTTTAATTCATCTCTAGAGGATCCTCCAAGCTGAGGCTTGGGTTGCTCTTTTGGTAAGGCATTAAAAGGATAGAGTATGGATGGTTTGATACCCATCCAATAAACCAGTCACAGAAGCCATTAGGACACCTCTCATGTACTCACGCTGGTCCCTCCCTTGCTAATCAGCTGCAGATAGGTAGCCTTAAACTTCCCATCCCCTCATCTCCATCTACTGAGTGTTAGAATTGCAGGTGCCACCACCATATCTGGTTTATGCAGAGCTGAGGATTGAACCCAGGCTTTTGTGCACACCAGGCAAGCATGCTACCAACCCAGCTCTCCAAAGGAAATCAAGTGCAAAGTAATGGTATTTTTATTTATATTAACAACAGCAAAATACTTTTATAATTTCACATACCATTGCTTTTAAAAGCACATATATTACAAATAAAGGAACTCCACAAACTTTAAAGGTTAGTATTTATCAACACTTTTTTACACATACACAAATATTTTAATATAACATTATCTGAAATGTTACTCATATAATTTTAGTACTTTCATAAGTATTAACTAAAAACATTCTTTGAAATTTGATAAAAACCATATATTTTACAATTTTCTATTTACATCTGAAATATGCTTAAATGTTAAAAAAACATTCACTTTGACCTTTAAAATACGTGTACTAGGACCTGGAATTGAACACATTATACCCAAGAGCAAACTCAGTTTGCTTTTAAGCTGCACATTCATTGGAATTTCAGGACAAATGTTCAGTGTGGTTTGATCAATACCACTCAAAGGAAACAAAGGAATCATAGGAAATGTGCAAATTCAGAGGCTGGCAAAATTCTCAAGCTAGCGAGGTAAACAAAAATATTAACACTGTAAAAACTTCAAATAAATTAAATCTATCTTTTTCTTCCCCGAGATTAGCTGCAAAACTTCAGAGTTCTCTGAGAGGTACATCTGATGCTCCAGGGTTCCTCTCAAACTTCAGCACTAGGTGAGATGGAGACTGTAGGTATGGCTGGGGTCACCTTGCTAGTTACATGTGTGTAGGGTCGCTCCACTCCGTGCTTTGCTGGGTCGTCCCTGCCCGTAATCTTAAAACAAGACATGCATACAAAATGACTAGAGATCAATTTTCATATCCTCAAACATAGAATTAAAACCTGAATAGTGACTCATTCCCAATGGGGTGTTCGTAAGTTTGGAAAATATCCTAGTCAAAGTACTTCTGAAGGATATTTTCTTCGAAGCCCATATGCTGGTTGCCATGGGGATGTTGAAAGTAGCTTTACTATATTCTTTGACTATCAGACATGATTTTATAAATGTTTAAGTGGCTACAAATGTACGTGAGTAATCCTAGTATCTAATTCTAGTTTAAAAATTTATAATTTATTGCTAACATCTATCCTAAAGGGGAAAACATCGAAAAACTAACTTAAATGTTTGGACTAATGGTAGAACAATAAAATCAATTTGATATATCTGAAAATATTACCAATATGTCCAAGTGATACTTTGTCAGCTCTATCAAAATGACCATATGCAAACAGTAACCGCAGACCTACAGAAACTGTAGGTGTATCTCTGAAGTTTATCTTTGTACAAAAGAGATTTGATGAGTATTTTAAATTCCTAGTTAGGACTTCCTCACTAACCTCACACACTATCATGCTGTGCTAATTTATATGTGTGTGATATTAGCTTCACCTCTCATCCAAGAGCTTTTTCCCACAGAGGACTCAGCAGCTGAGGGTCACGTGTTTGCAGTACCTCCTCCTTCGGGCCAGTGTTATGAGATCCTGCATATATAATTTGGCTCTTTATGTGTTTCAAGTGTATCTGAGTCTCTAACAGCAAGATGCTCTCACATCTCACTTTCTTGGCTTCACAACAGAATGGCTCTGGTCCCATCTCTCTGTTTTAAGTTGGATACTCATGACCACAGCTGACTCCACTCTGCTGCCATTTCCACTCAGTTGAAACACACTCCAAAAGAGCATCTTAAATTTATTCTTCATTTGCATGCTTGTGTGAATTCCATTGGCCCCAGCCAAAGAAAGTTCTTTACGGTTTTTGGTTTTTTGGCTGTTTATGAAACAGTGTGAAGTTCTGGCTGCCTATTAAAGAAATGGTTGCCTGTCACTACCAATTCAAATTACTTGTTTTGCACATCTCCATTTTACACACCAGCATGTCTCTATCTTGGTTCTGTTTCCTATCTTTCTTTTTTAAAAAGTGCGTGGGTGCACGTATGTGCATGGGTGCACACATGCCATAGTATGTATGTGGACGCCAGAAGGCAGCCTGTGGGAGTAAGTTCGCTTTTTCTACCATATGGGACCCAGTGGTTGAACTCAGGTCATCACACATGGGGGCAAGAGATGTCACCAAATAGGCCATCTCACTGGCCTCTACAGGTATTTATTTTCTTTTTGAGAAAGGATCTCATGTATCCCAGACTGGTCTCAAGCTTGCTATGTAGCTGATGATGATCTCAAACTACTCCTGTCCTCCTGTCCTGTGTGGAGACCACAGGCATGTGTTATATGCACGGCCCTATTTCCTCTTATATTGAGGGTTTTCCCCTAATAACATGTTTTTTCTTTTTTTTTCTTTTTTAGTATTCTTTAAGCTAATACTCTTCTTGGCCCTATGGGAGAACATATGGCATAATTAATTTTGTGTTTCTATTTCTATGTCATTTGATTCTAATTGTTTTGGATTTTCAAAGCCCAGCTGGTAAGTTCTCTCACAGCTTAATTACCTGTTTCTGGAGCATGCGCATTCACATTGAGATGAAGGAAGATATTCCCTCATATAGTTACCTATGTGACCAGGCCCCATGATAAGCCCAGGACCAGCAGAAAATTCACATTTCTTTTCAACAGATTTATTTCTTTTACTGAATAATGAGACCAGTGAAAACCATTAGGTTTTTCTCTTTGATCAGTTTCCAGGAAGCAGAGAGCCAAATTTTTCATATATATATATATATATCCTCTGCACCACCCGGTCTTTGTATTTTTGTTTTATATTTTGGAGTATCACAAAAATCCTTCAGTTCTATATATTTAAACACAAAGGAGCTCAAATATATTTAGCAGGCAAAGGAGCATGGGTTTTTATTTTTCACAGCTAAGCTGTTAGCATGACGTGTTTTAGAGAGGCAATGAAGACTTAGAGACGCTGAGCCACAGAAGCTGATGGGAGCAAAGGACCAGTGAGGAAGAGGTGCATGGACAGAAGGCTACAGGGCAGGACAGGCATATGGAGAGAAGAACATACCACTTTTGCTCACAGTACTGAGGGAAATGCTAGACACAGAGGAGCAGAAGCTGTAGAGACACGGACCTCGACAGAGCTGGCAGGAAAAAAAGAGAGAAACATTTTTGCCAGACATCTCAAGGCCAAGCGTGATTTACAGTCAGAGAAAAGTATGGCTTCACCGTGGTTCCCAGCTTTTACATGTATTCTCTTCATTTTAATCCCAGATTTAATGATGTCTCTTGTGTGTGCTCAAGGCATCTCCAGAGTATTTAGTTACCCCCACCCCTCAGAAATCTCAAACTGACATGATCTTTGTTGGGAATCCTATCTATGGAGGTTCATTCTTTCCATCCTAAGTCAACCTACCATTTCCTCCTCCTTGAGCTGCTGTGGAGAGCTAAAAGGGTGGGTAGAAGAGGCCAGGAATGAAGGGATATATGCTACATGCAATTAAAAGAACACTTCCAGTCTCTGCCGAGCTCTGTGGTGATGGCACTAGATTATTAGGGGAAGGAAAAGGAACTGATGTGATATCAGCAGTCTCACATGACTGGAAAGGCTACGGGTGGTGAGGTACCTGAGTAGAGTGTGAGGGTTGATGGATGATGCAAAGCAGGCTAGGGAAGATCACTTGACTTTCAACTGAGTGCCTTTAGCTACTTCAAAACACTAACATTATTAATTGGTCACAATTCATGCAAGCCATACAGAATATGGTGAATACATAACCAGGATGATGAATGACTTGATTATGGAGTGGAGTTTGATATATATCATATACTATATTGTTAAATTACCATATTATAGATATATTTAATTTCTTTTCCCCTAATTGTAGACTTCTGTAGGAGGCCACGCTTCTGCCCAGTAAGTCTTAAGGTAAAAGGCCCATGAGAAATCCTGAGGTTCTCTCTGAGCCTGGTGCAGAAACCCCTACTGGCAAAATGTGAAATGCCATCCCATATCCTAGGTATTGTGAGCGGTAAGGGAATGATGGAGTGGCAGCAGGTCAGGGTGGGCACTCATACCTTGTCTTTCTCAGTGTCTAACTAGCCCTGTGTAGTCTAGAGTCAACAGACTGTCCAGCTTGGGTAAACACCTCGAAACATTGTGGAAAACATTTCAGTTCTCATATTCTTTTTCTGTAGGTGTGTCTGTGCTTTGAGCCAAGAGCCGTTGTACATGGGGGAGATAACAACTCAACATCATAATGCTGATGTAAAGAATAGTGACGTTTGCAGTAAAGAGAGAGTCTTCAGTCCCTCAAGCAATGGCCAGGGACTGTGGGTCACACCAAGGGATGCTCACCTGCTCGTTCATGATGGTGGACAGCTCACTGAGCATGTCCTTATAATGGGACCTCAGTTCTTCCTGATACTCCAGCTGGTCCTCCTTGATGAGACGCTCATTCACATCAAGAGCCTGCCCACATGCATCTGCAAATTGCCTTTAATGAGAGTATGAAGCAAATTAAAAGCAAGTCACAGGAAGAGGTACTGAGGTCAGTGACCTTGGGTCCAAGGCCCAGCTGTGGATGGATTGCCACCTTGAAGAGGGTTAACTGAGCAGCTTTCCGAGGTGGTGCATGTCTTTTTGTATGTGGTAGCTGGAAGACCATTTGAATAAAGAGAATCTTACCTGAAGATTTCCTTCAGTAGCTTTACTTGGTTGTCAGGGTGTCTCTTTGCATTAGTCTCCTCAAGAAAAGCTCGGGCATAAGCCATTGGGCCAGCATTGACCTATGGAGAGAGGAGACTTGGTTAAGGCTGGTTCCGCTCCTTCATGGTGCCTTCTCCATGGTAAGGGGAGGTCCAGTTCTCGGACCAATCACACGACACCCTGGCACTCCCCCACTACATGGTGATCCACCACTTTCTGTCCTTGCTGTACCTGCTGTTTTTTAAGGGTCAGAAGCCACCAATAGGTACACTGAAGTCTAGCCTTTTCTACTCCTCTTTCCAAATTCAGTCATGTGTCATCCTATAATGTGGCAACTTCCTCTGAATGGAAACATCCCCACCCCCAAAGGAAGAGGGCAGCTAGCTCACAAGAGTCAGGAAATAAAGCCTTGTAAGTTCCAGAAAAACCTCACAAGATGCCTAGCCCCAAGGTTACACCTGAGCCCAAAGAATTGCAAGGAAGAAAGACTCTTCAGCTTGTGCAGCTGCCTGCAAGATGATCAGAGTTCCAGGGACACAGCTTCTGTGAGCTGTCAGCCATATTGGGGGCATTCAGTGATGCAGCTGCATCTGAGTATCCATGCTTCTCTAAGGAACTCCTCACCCCGACTCCAGTAGGTAATCCAAAGAAACGATGGACTTTGCTGGAATCACCGCTAGCTTTGTCCTTGGTTCCCTGTCTGGGATGTTTGGACACGCCTTCCCAGGAAAAGGCATACAACACAGCCATTCTTGCCTTTTGTCGCCTTCACATACTGCTTGAGTGCCCTTTCTATTACAACTTTGAAATTGGGATTCCCTCATCATAAACACATTCACTGAAGTTAAACTTAGTGTTTGTGACATCCAGTGTTCAATGTGCCCATTGGTTTTCTTTTCGTTTAGCACTAAAATGAACACATAATTGTTACAAAAAGACATTCCACAGAGGTAGTGGTGTGTGCACTCCTCTGGCAATCTGTCTTTCTCTGTGCTCCACTTGAAAGCCTTGCTAAGATCTGGGCCCAGGAAGTTGCTGAATGAATGCACAACCAAGCTGTTTGCTTTTTAATTTTTATTTTATTTTATTTTATTTTTTGTGGTTCTGGAAGCTGAATCCAGGACTTTGCATCACACACACACACACACACACACACACACACACACACACACACACACATTCTACCACTGAGATACAACCCTAGCCCTACGATACCAGCTTCTATTCCCACTCAGGCACTTATGCTAGTGAAGGAGCTCATTTCTCTTAGTGCATATAACATGTTAGTGTGGCTATGGTGTTTGGGAAGTGTGATGGTTAGCTTATTTTTCAACCTGACACAGCCTAAAATCATCTGGGAAAAGAGTCTCAATGAGGGATTGCTTTTATTGGGTTGGCCTGTGGGCATATCTGTTAGGGATTGTCTTCCATAAGTAAATTGACATGGGAAAGACTCAGCCTATAGTGGGCAGCTAGATTTTCTAGGCAGGGGTTCCCGACATGTGTGAGGGTGGAGAAATCAGGCTGAGCAAGTGTGCAAGTGTGGATTCACTTCTCTGCTTTTGACTGGAGATGTGAGTGACTAGCTGTTTGATGCATCGGCCTTGAGTTTTCACAGTGGTGGACTATCACTGGAATTGTAAGCTGGAATAACCCCTTTCACCCCAAAGTTTGTTTTTGTTGGGGTCTTTTACCACAGCAGCAGAAATGAAACTATGACAGGATGGGAGCTAATGTTGCATCTGAGTCAGGTGGGCATTGCAGCGCAGTGGGCACAGTCATTGATGCTACATTCCCCTTTGGTTCCCCAGGCCTGTCCTCCACTCAGCTTTGTGCCCAGGCCTGCTGACCTCTCGTGACTTCATGCTTACTGTATATGTATCTATTTTAGTCTTTTTGAATCAGCCAGTGGGGACCCAGACAAGAGAGACAGGCAAGACATGAGCATTTCAGGATCGGCATCAATGATTTTTTTTCCCTTTTGTTACAGATCAAACACAGCAGGGGAAGGCATTGCTACTGGTCTAGTTTTATTTAAGACTTTAAATGTCTGTCTGTCTGTCTGTCTCTCTCTCTCTCTCAAGACAGGGTTTCTCTGTGTAGCTTTGCGCCTTTCCGGTAACTCACTTTGTAGCCCAGGCTGGCCTTGAACTCACAGAGATCCGCCTGGCTCTGCCTCCCAAGTGCTGGGATTAAAGGCGTGCGCCGCCGCCGCCGCCGCCGCCGCCGCCGCCGCCGCCACCACCTGGCATCTTTCTCTTTAAATATTTTTGAAAAATTATTTTTTGACATATTTATTTACTGTGTGTGTGTGTGTGTGTGTGTGTGTGTGTTAGCATAAGGGCCATGATGCTCATATGGAGGTCAGAGGACAACTTGTGGGAGTCAGTTATCTTCAACTCTGTAGGGTACAGAGATCGAACTCAGGTCTTCAGGCTTGACAGCAAGTGCCTTTACCCATTGAGCCATGTTTCAGCCCCTCCTTTCCTCCCTCTCCTCCCCTAATGCATGTTTGAATGTGTGTCTCTGTGCACTGGCAAAGGCCAGAGGAGACCATCGGGTATCCCACTCTCTCATTCTCTGCCTCATTCCCTTGAGAAGGGTCTCTCACTACACCTAGATCTAGGCTGATAACCAGCAAGCTCCAGTAAGCCCCCCTCTCCATCTCCATCTTCCAGGCCTGAGCTCTGGGGTTACAGGTGTGCATGCAACCACACCAAGATTTTTTTTTTTTTTGATTCTGGATATTTGAATGCAGGTACTCAAGTTTGCTCAACAAACGCAAATGCCCTTACTTCCTGAGTCCTCCTCCCAGCCCTGAGACATTAATACTTTGCTCATTATAGGCTTTTCACATTAATTTTGACTTTTAAAAATAGTTACTAAGATACTATTTTATGTTCATTACTGATTAGACTCTGTGTCTATGATGAGAGCCTTACCTCATCCCCCACCCCACAGTGTGGGACAGGTTGGAATCCAATCCAAGCATCCTCCTCAGAGAACTCCAGGAGAGGTGATGCCTGACCCTTACCGGCTCCCTCACTTGCTTTGTTCCCAGCAGCCCTCCTGTGCTAGCATGTTTAGTTTTAGGGTGTGTTTATGTTCACCCAAGCACTTAACCAAGCACTTGGTTTTCCTCAGCTGTTCCCACATGTCTGTAAACTTCATTTCATTTTTCCCCATCACCCACTGTTATTCTGTATGCTTAGTGTCATAGCTCTCATAGCCCATAAGCACTAATACACATATTTTGAACTACTAAACATTCTTTTAAAAAATATTTAGAATGAATCACTTTCTTCATAACAGTTATGTATGGAGTGCAATATTTATGAATTAGTTAATTCATTTGTTAACGGATATGGGAGAGTTAGGGGGAAGAAATTTTCTTTAAGCCAAACAGTTATTTCTATTGATGTTTTAAATTTTTTTGATGCTTTCAAACATTTATATAATGAATTTTAGTCATTTTTGCATGACCCACCCCGTCTCATTCATCTTCCTCTCCCACTAGAGTTTTCTTCTTGAGGCTTCCCCCTGCTTCTTTTATTATTATTATTATTATTTTAAAGATTTATTTATTTATTTATTTATTTATTTATTTATTTATTTATTTATTTATTATGTATACAGTGTTCTGTCTGCATGTATCCCTGCAGGCAAGAAGAGGGCACCAGATCTCATTACAGATGGTTGTGAGCCATCATGTGGTTGCTGGGAATTGAACTCAGGACCTCTGGAAGAGCAGCCAGTGCCCTTAACTGCTGAGCCATCTCTCCAGCCCTATTATTATTATTATTATTATTATTATTATTATTATTATTAATTAAATTTATTCATTTATTTTTACATCCTACCAAAGTTTCCCTCCCTTCCCCCCTCCAATTTCTTTCCCCAATCCTTCCTCCTCTGTTACTGTTCACAAAGGGGCAGGCCTCCCATGGGTGTCAACAAAACATGGCATATCAAGTTGAGGTAGGGCTAAGCTCCTCGGCCCTTGTAATAAGGCTGGGCTAGGCAACCCAGTATGAGGAATAAGTTCCAATGGCTGAGAGACACTTAAAGAATTGTTTAACATCCTTAGCCATCAGGGAAATGCAAATCAAAACGACTCTGAGATTCCATCTTACACCAGTCAGAATGGCTAAGATCAATAATACTAATGACAGCTTATGCTGGAGAGGATGCAGAGCAAAGGGAACACTCCTCCATTGCTGGTGGGAGTGCAAACTTGTACAGCCACTTTGGAAATCAGTATGGAGGTTTCTCAGAAAACTGGGAATAAATCTATCTCAAGACCCAGCTATATCACTCTTGGGCATATACTCAGAGGATGCCCAAGCATACCACAAGGACACATGCTCAACTATGTTCATAGCAGCCTTATTCATAATAGCCAGAACCTGAAAACTTAGATGCCCTTCAACCAAATAATGGATAAAGAATATGTGGTGCATTTACACAATGGGGTATTACTCCTGCTTCTTTTTAAAAATTTTATTCTTTGAGAATTTTATGCTTCAGTACACTATACAATCATCATGGCCACCTCCTATCCTTCTTGAGTCTCCCTTGTACCCTCTGGAATTAATGACCTCTTCTATATTATTATTGTTTTGTACACACTCACCCCCACATAAACAACCTGCTGCACCCAATTAGTGTTGCCTACATGCACATGGGTTTGGGGCTGGCCACTTAGGATTGGGAGACCTAACACAAGCTCATGACTGCCTTTAGCTCTCATCTAGAAATGGGGCTTTGTAAACCTTTTCTCTCTCCATGTAGGCATTAGTCTAGTTTCAAAGATGCAGAGAAGAAAAGCCTTAGCTGGTCACTGTAATCAACTGACAGAATCCAGAATCATCCAGGAGATAAATTTTTGGGCATGTCTGTGAGGGATTTTCAAGATTAGCTGAATTGGAATGGGAAGACTCACCCTAAATGTGGGTAGCATTATTCCATTGCTGTATAGAAATGATTTCAACATTGGCATTCTTCTTTGTATTTTTATGGACTGTGGGCACATTGTGGCCAGCCACTTCCTGTTCCTGCCACCAAACCTTCCTTACCTTGATTGACTGTACTCACAGGCTGTGACCCAGAACAGCCCTTCTATCCCTTAAGTTGTTTAACCTTAGGTAATTGGGGGTATTTGTTCACATCAACAAAGAAAGTAACTAATGCAGACAGTACCACAAATAGCCAGAATGTTTCTTATATACTTTAAAAAGAAAGATTCCTAGAGCACTTTATAGCAAGTTTCTCTGGACGTGTGAGTCTTAGCTCTGGGCAATGCTTACTGACCTTCACGCTGACACTGCCTTGCAGTTTGAGCTGCAGTCTGATCATGTCCACCTCATCTGTCGTGCACAGCTGATTAAGCTCGGAGACCTTCCTGGACATCTCATCAATTGCCACTTCAATGGGATTCAGTTCTGTACTCGATTGGCTGATGACCTGGATCCTCTTCTTCACGTAGGGGAACAAGTGGCTGGCTGCACAAAAGCCACACAAAGATTTAAAGGGTCAACGAAAAGTCCCAGGTTCCTGTGAGAGTCTCCAGGGTTTCATCTTGTCTCCAGCTCCTTCTCCTGGTGTCCATTCCTACTTCACAAGCTCACACCAACCTTCTTGGGGCCGGGATAAGACTGCCACAGCAGCCAAACCCAAGGATTATGGCATGTGCTGAAACTAGTCACTGGAATAAAATCCACAGGACCTCCAGTAACTACTCACTGGAATAAAATCCATAGGACCTCCAGTAACGACTTCTCACTATAGAGAACAGCATATAGGAGCTTTGCTCCTCATGTGGTTTCACCCCAATCCTCTGGCTCAGCTTCCTGAAGGTGAATGCTTTTCAAAAAGAGTTTGGAAGTCAGTGTGATTCTTAGTGGTTCAATTCAAAACTGGGGTCTCTCAAGATAGTTGGGTGTCTTCCTCCAGAGGAAAATCACTCATTTCCCTTTGGGGGCTTAGCATCCTAGACCTATCTATGCCCCTGCATTTAAAAAAATTAATTTACTTTTTATGCTGTCTTCCCTGGAATGTCTTCTTTCACTTTGGTCTTTGTTCTACCCCACCGTGAGCACCATGAGGGCATGGTTGTATTTTATTTACTTGAATTGATTGCCAGGACCCTGGGGAGATCCATCATCTAGTAAGCTCACAGTGTCTGTTAACAAATGAAAGGTGATTTGTTCACAGGGTAGATGCGGAGAGCATAGAATAAGGTATTGCAGATCAAAGCCATCCTTCATTCTAGAGAAGAGCTGGAATCCTATAGTGGGAAGAATTTTGCCCTAAAGCCTATGATGCCAATAGCTGCTAACGCAGAAGCAGGTAAAGGTGGATACAGGGAGAAGAGGGAAGAGTTTAGTGTTCGAGTCTTTACCATGGCATGACACCGTGACACTTGTGAATATCTCACCTCCAGGGACAGGATGGCAAACTAACTCTATTGACAGTGTCTGCCCAAGCCTTTTTTTTTTTTTTTTTTTTTTTTTTTTTCATTTTATTGTCATTTTGAGGTGGAATCTGGCTATGTAGCCCAGGTTTGCTTTGAACTTAGGCTCCTTCCCACTACTGGAATTAGACTTGCTCACCATCCCAGCTGGCTATGGGGCTTCCTCTTAGCAGAACATAGAGGGCAAGTCTCCTGTTCCTCCAAACAGTTCTAAGTCAACACATTTCAGGAACTTATCTGCAGGACTAAAGTAACCTCCTATGTATGTACTTATGTGCAAGTGCACCTGTGCATGTGCACATGTGTGTACTTCATTCACACATGATCAGTATTGCTCTTCAGAAGTCCATTACCTTGTTTCTGAGACAGGGCCTTTTATGAGATGAAGATATGGGGTTCCCTGATTAGGCTAAGCTGGTTGGTCAGAAAGTGTTAGGGATCCACCTGTCTCTGCCTGCCCAGTGCTGGGATTATCAATACATGCCTGCATACCTGGCTTTTTTGGTGGGCTCTAGGACAGAATTTACGTCTTCATGCTTGTACAGCAAGCATTTTACTATCTGCACTGTCTCCTTAGCCCCTGCAGTAACAATTGACATATGCTAATCCAGCCCCAAAGAAGACAGTCTTGGCCTGAGGTGGGGAAGGTCTGCACCCTACACTTACTGGTCAAGACAGTCCTCCGCTTGCACTGCTCGGCCACTCCACCGTGCTTCTTGCCTGACAGAGTGAAGGGTGTCTCAAAGACAAAGCGATTGATGTTGTGATGCATTTCAAAGTCTGTCTTCCGGTCTTCTATCTCCTTTTCTTCAAAGAAGGGCGTGACATAGGTCACCTGAATATAGGCATATTTGGGGTCCAGATCCTTGGGGTTTACCTGTGTCAACACAGTAAGAGTATATATAGCGAGAGCAGTGAGCTGCAGGGGATTTAGGAGTTCCCTCGCTGCCTCCTGGTGGATAAAAGGCTCTTGTGCTCTTTAGGCCACAGAAGATGTTAGACCACAGAAGACTGGGTAGCTGGCAGTGGGTAAGAAGCCTGGCTCTGGAGCTAACACACCATGCTGGAGCCAGATTGCCTTGTGGATCTTTTCAACACTGATTCCTGGCTAGGGCATTAATTAAATTTTTATTCGGTGTCCCTTCTGTAATGAGTCACTCTTATGCAGAGTAAATGTTTCTTGGAAGCAGAAACACCTCTGTTTGTTCCTCTGTGGTATAGCCGTGTACTTACACTGGTACTGTTGGCTTTGTACTGTTAATGCAGAGAAAGGTTCCTTGTCTCTTTTAGCAGACTACCCAATCGCCTGTTAAATGACTGCAAACTTTTGTATTTTATGCGTCTTTGTGTGTGTGTGTGTGTGTGTGTGTGTGTGTATGTCTGTGTCTGTGCGCACGCATGTGTGTGTGCATGTTTTCATAGGCTCTAGTGCATTTGTGGGGGCCTGGGAATCATCCTCTTTAGCTCTTCCACCTTATCCATTGATGCACAGTCTCTCAGTAAAACCCAGAGCTCACCTATGATAGGGTTAGTCTTATGTTGCAGTTTGCTTCAGGGAATCCTAGGCCTCTGCCCTCAGAGGCAGGTGGACCACCATGCCCAGCTGCCATTTACATGGGTTTCTGAGAATGTGAACGCAGGTTCTCATGTTTGGGTGATACTTGCTTGAATTAGCTGTAACTGCTGAGCCCTTTCTCCAGCCCCAAGTGTTTGTATTTGCCATATCTCAAATCCTTATCAGCAATAACCCATTCTACCCAACTTCTTTGCCAACTCTGCTTTGGTTCTTAGTCTTAATAATAGGAAGGAAATGGGCTGGACAGCTCAAGGAAATCTGAGGAGACTCCTCTGGTTCCCCTTTGAGCATGGGAAGGATGATTTTCAGCCTGTTTCCTGAGACATATTGAATTTTTAGACCTCTTTCTAATTTTCCCTATCTTTTTATCCATCCACTTTCTACTCAGTTCTAGAAATTTCAGGAATCTTTTAATTATGTTTTATAGTGCCATTATTATTTACATTGCCGGGTAGGCATACTTGTAATCATTTTACACATTCAAATGGAGGTTTAGAATGGATCATTAATAATTACCAGTGAATATATGGTAGTAGAGTAGAATGAAGACCCAGGCTGTTCTGATATGACATTTACCTTTTTTTTCATCCCTGTCTTTACTTTTTTTGTGTGTGTATGGACCACTACTATAATAGTTCCACCTGCTTTTACAGTGAAGTCAACTATATCTTTCAAGCTAAGAATGTTGGATATATTTTTAATAACTTGTGTCTAGACCCATAAATTTTGTGCCAAACTCCTCCAAATATCAGCTTTGTAAAAGAAGACAGGGGAAGGTGGCTCTGTTTTGTGGCTTAGTAGAGCTCTACATGCCATTGGCTGCAAACCAATTTTTCCTCTTGGTCATACTCTTACCCAACCTGCCTTCCAAAGACCTGCCATCCTAAACACAAACGGTCCTTCCTATCAACATGGGTTGGGCTCCTCAGAATGCTCCTGACTTTCAGTAGCACATCCTACCCTGCAATTGGCTGCTCAACTATCACCTCCTCTGGGTAGCACTGCCCAAGCAAACTGAGCTGCCTATAGCCCCGTGCCCTGGGCTTTTCCTGCACTGCGTGGTAACCTTTCTTATGGTTCTCTAATGCATTCTATTTAGTCAACAATTAACACAAGTTTTTCCATGCATATGAACTGAGAGGTCTAAAAGAAGTGATTCTGTGTCCCAGCTCCCTGCTCTGGGTATGGCAAGCAAGTTGACACTTGCTAGAGGTTGGTTCAAGAATGGTGATGCAGGGAAAGGTTGGGAGTAGTTTAATGAGAAGGTGTGTTGCTTCCTGGAGTCAGGAAGAGGTTCTTTGGATTTTCTCAACTTAATATCATGTGATAGCAAGTCTGATTCTATTAGAAAGGACAGCTCTCCCAGAATGGTGTAGCTTGCAAAGGCCTCCTGGACTGGCTAAGCAAATATGTGCTACTTGTTTTCCTTCAGCTCTGCTTCTGAGCTTAGCCACTTCAATATTTAGCTGCTATCCAAATGCAAATGGATTATGGGAAAAGTAGAAGGCTTGATAAATTAAAGTTACTCAAGTAAAATCTTGTAACAGTGGTGGAGAGATGGTCCAGTGGTTAAGAGTGCTTACTGCTCTTGCAGATGACCTGGATTTGGTCAAGTCAAAAAAAGGGTCAAGTCAAGTCACACTGTATGAACACTGTTTCCCTACCTTATTGGAGTCCTGGATTATCTTCACATTGTCTGGTCCAAATTTGTCTGCATAGAGCTTGAGAAGTCTTTGGGAAATCTCTGAGAGACCTGTCAGCTTAGGCTCTTTGTAGATATACTCTTTACCTTCCTCCTCCTCAAAGAATCCCTAGGGGAGACACACAGCGAGCCACCTGCTTTATTAGAGAACTCTAGTGACAAATTCCAACAAAACAAAAAGCCATTTACTAAAAAAATGGTCCTGTTCTTCAGTTGTCTGAAGCCATTAGTTAGCAGCCTATGGAGTTTAAACCAGAAAAGGAGAAAGCAAAGGAAATAGAATACTGTGTCATAAACAGATAACAACATAAATATTCCCCTGAGAGGCAAAGGAATGTCAGCCAATGCATATCCTACACATATCTTCTCTACTTGTAGAACTCAGGAAGTACTTGCTTGCATATAAATTGGAGGAAGAATGCCCTCTTGTGGTAGTCTTAAGTAGAACACAAAATTTTGAGTATTTGGCAATTTTTAGAACATTCATTGCCATTTTAAGTTAAGTCTTCCATAAGTCTTTAAAAATAGCACAGGTGACACCATATGACATGCAAGGGTATCTAAATGTGTTACCACACATTCCCACATCATCTGGTTGAAGACCTGCAACACTGTATTGTTATTGTGACAGAAATTACACATGGTATGCTCCAATTACAGCTATTTAAAAATATCCACATTAATATGTCTTCAAAGACTTTAAGGTACAAGCTAGCCATATGTAACTTAATCACTCAGTTATTAAATTCTTGAAAAGCTGGACTTTGCAGGACTAAAAATAACACCCATGCCATCATTTTTATTCCATAAGATCCCAGTGGGTTTCAGCCTTTATAAATCTGTCTGGTTTGAAGGAAAAATAAGATCCTATTATCTGTAGATAACTAAGTGAGAAATTCCTTATAATTCATTCTCTTTGAAGAGACAGGAACATGTCTCCTCCTGACCCTGTGGAATAGATGTGGGTTCAGAATATTAGATGAGCTCAGAGTGAAGAACCTGCGTTATCTGTTTCTTCTGATGGCAGAGTTTACCTATGAAGAAATGGACTTTGAAGTCTGTAAAACTACTGAGTCCAAAACCAAACCAAAACAACAAAACAAAAGCAACAACAAAAACAAATTGTTTTTGAGGGGTTGGGGAGATGGCTCAGTGGTTTAACATTTAGCAGCAAGTATGAAGCCTGGAACTTCAATCCTTAGAACCTAGGGCTTCAGACTGCCTTCCTGTAATCTAGCCCCAGAAGATGGGGAGGAGGGTCCTTCAAGTAAGCTGGTTAAGGAGACTAGCCATATAAGTGATCTCGGGCATTGACTGACAGGCTCTGCCTCATTGAATAACGTGGAAGAGTGATTCGGGATGATTCTCTCTCCAGCCTCCACATGCATGAGCACCAATGTGCACACAGACCCCCAACACATGTGTGCCCATACACATGCAAACATATACCTATGCATGACAAATACACACATATGCATGGCATTCACACAAATGGAAGAAAGAAAATTATTTTTGACTACAATATTCATTACTTGTGAAAAATTATGGACAAATGTCCTAATGCTGTATTTTTCATGGATGGTATGAGGTTACTTAAGAATAATGATTCAACTCACAACTGCTTGGTGTTGAATATTTGCATAGTCTTTGTTCTTGGGCAAATGTGACCATCAACAGCTCATTATGCAACACACAGGGCTATAGGTTTCAGAAGCCAATGCCCAGGATCCATTTCCCAGCTCTGTCCTGTCAAGCAGCCACTGCCTATTTGCTTGCCCATCTTCCTAATTGACACTGGCTTTTCAGGGCATGCGACAATGCATCCCCAGCTTTTGGCACATTGTCTGGCCTTAGGAAGAGGGTCACTGTATTTGCCTGATGAATAAGTAGATGGATGAAATTGTTCTTAGAAGACATATGTCTCACAAAGGTATAAGTACACCTGGCAAAGATCCCCTTGCGCTTTATTAAAAGGCTAATATTGAATAATTCTTGGATGAACATGCAAACCCAAGTAGCTGATTTTGAATTCCTGTGTAACCTTGAATGGCTAGAAGGTGGCCTATGATGTGGAGAGCATAGAAAGCTGAAAATTGGTTCCTGACCATTCCCCTAGACCCTGCAGGGGTGAAAGAGGTCTGATTCTTGTCCTGTGGGACACCTGCCTGCTCTGCTTCTTCCACTCTGACTGTGGGCTTTAACCCAGTTTAAGGTCAGGAGTCAGCAGCGAAAACTGACAGAGTGACACATCAGAGGGGTAAACCCGGGGAAGCTAAACACCGGGACTCCCGAAGGGGCTCTGCCAAAGCAACATTTACAATTTCAATTGTGACAGGAAAAATAAATGTCTCCAAGTTCAGGAAAAGACTCCATCCCCATTGCTCCCCTCCACCCCCATGGCATAGAAACTAGTGTGGAGAGACATGTTTGCTGTGACTTTTCCTCCTGACAAATTTCTGAATCCCAGGTCAGCAGGGAGTGAACAGACACAGACCTTTGTTGTGGTCATTGTGACTTGTGACCTCAGCTGTAACCCATGATTTTCTTTCATGCCTACTACTTGGTCTGTAGGATGGAGAGCATGCATTCAGCCATTGTGTTAGGAACTCCTAAGTGCAGTGTCTGGTCCACAAAGGACCATTTGTGAGTATTAGCTAGGATAATGATAATGATGATGACAACCAGGGAAGACTTCACGGTCATCAAACAGGTTGAGTTCTGACTTGCATGTAAAGCTTACTGCAGTTTCATTGCTTAAGAATACAATCCCCAGGATCTCTTCCATCAGAGCTGTGCATTTTCCTTATTACAACATGTCTACTTGATGATCATCACTATATTTGGGCAATTGATTGGTGAGAAACAAATAATCCTTAGAACTTTTTTCCTCTTGAAGTTTTCTTTTTGTGTATGGTGCTATATGTGTGATGAGTAATCATGTGTATGAGTGTGTGTGTATGTGTGTGTGTGTGTGGGGGGTCTAACATGGCCCACATTTGTTGTAGAATATTATTTTAAGGTGTGTTACTTTTGTTTATGTTGCATTTGTTTGATTCCGTGAAGCTGTGTTACTGTGCCTGTCTAAAACACCTGATGGTCTAATAAAGAACTTAACGGCCAATAGCAAGGCAGGAGAAAGGGTAGGTAGGGATGGCAGGCAGAGAAAATACATAGGAGAAATCTGGGAGAGGAAGGAACCAGGGAAGGAGGAGGACTTTAGGGGCCAGCCACCCAGCTACACAGCCAGACACAAAGTAGAAATAATGAAAGGTATACAGAGTAAGAAAAAGATAAAAGCTCAAAGGTAAAAGGTAGATGGACTAATTTAAGTTAAGAAAAGCTGGCAAGAAACAAGCCAAGCTAAGGCCAGGGATTTATAATTAAGAATAAGCCTCCATGTTTGATTTATTTGGGAGCTGGGTGGCGGGACCCCAAGAGAAAAAACAACTAACAACACACATTAGGTGTCTTTCCTGAATCACTTTTCACCTTTAGTTTTTGAGACAGGGTTTCTATGGAACCTGAAGGTTATAGATTTGGCTAGGCTAGGCTGTTTGATCAGTGAGCTTCAGATACCCTTCTGTCTCTATTCTCAAGGCCAGGGTTGCAGGTATCTGTTGCCAAGCCACATGTTTTTCATGTGGGTTCTGGGGATTTGAACCTGTGTCCTTGTGCTTGCTTAGCAAGCACTTTGGCACTTAGCCATCTTCCTAACCCCAGATGTCCCCCTCCCCTTGTGCGTGTGTGCCTGCTTGCACACATGCATGCAGTTTGATGGGGTGTATCACTACTGATAATTTTGAGACAGAAGTAAGAAGAAAGAGGGGTAGCAGAATTAATATGTTATCTGTCAGGATTTAAGAAAGGCACTTTTTGAGCCAGACCTATGGCAGTTGTGAAAATATTTGGAAGGGATGCTTACCTTTTGACAAGGAAATCATTAAAGGGGGCAGAGGCCACCGAGCTGCCAGGCATGATCTGAGGGAAAGCTTCACTCCCAGACATGCCCACACAGTCAGTGATTTAGGAGTGGGCTGTGTGTGATGCAAACCTGTAACATGAATTGCTAAATGGTCTTATTAATAAAAACAAACCTGGAGCCAGATATTGGGGTGAAAGCTGAAAGATCAGAGAAGCAGAACAAGACACAGCCAACCTCCCTTCGCCGATCCTGTTCCCATGAATCCTTAGATTGAAAGCCTCTGAGTCCTCACCCTGAGGGTCTCAGTTGAACTGCTTAGTTCCTGTCTCCTCAGGCCTTATATACCTTTCTCCACCCAGCCACATCTCTTCCTAGGATTAAAGGTGTGTGTGCTTTCCAAGCAAAGGCATGAGGTCTTAAGTGCTGGGATTAAAGGCATGTGCCAACACTGCCTGATTCTGTTCTCAGTGTGGTGTTGAACTCACAGAGATCCAGACGGATCTCTGCCCCCCCCCCCCCAAGTGATAAGATTAAAGGTGTGTACCACCACTGTCTGGCCTATATGTCTAATCTAGTGGCTGGCTCTGTTCTCTGATTCCTAGATAAGTTTATTAGGGTACATAATATATCACCACACAAACCAAAGGGCAGCTTCCCACTTTGCTCTGGTGTCCAGATTGTGAATTGGCTGCATTTCCAGGCAGTGGGAAATATAGTCTGCTCACGGCTACAGCAGGTTTAATTTTTATCCAAAGTTATTCCATAATGCAGTATGTGCCTTAATGTGTTGTCATTCTGGAGCAGCACATTCTAGTTAGGCAAGTAATTTGGATCAGTCAACACATGTAGACTGTGGAACCTCAAGGCACTAAACATGGATATAAATCCACTTCAATGGACTGACAAAAATCCACTTCAATGGATTGACAAATAAAATTATTGATTCTGTTCTAGATTTCTTTTTACAAGTTCTTCAGAATATTGAAATGTCCTTGGATCTACCTGGGATGTCAAATATAACTGCCCCTGCTGTAATGTTATAATGGTCCAAAGTTCACAAATAAAATAATTCAGTCCAAGAAGAATCAGTGCAGAAAATGTTAGCAGTAGGCTAAAAGCTTTGAGAAGAGAAAACACAAGAATGCAGAAAAATTGTTCCTAGTAAATAGGAGTTCATTATGTTTAGTCTCTCTCTCTTTTTGGTGTGTGTGTGTGTGTGTGTGTGTGTGTGTGAGAGAGAGAGAGAGAGAGAGAGAGAGAGAGAGAGAGAGAGAGAGAGAGAGAGAGCCAAGATCAGTGACTTTCATATAGGCATGGAGCTGGAAGAGTATATCACATCCCAAATGGAGATGTTATTTTATTTTCAAACTGCACACATACTTTCTCCACTCCCTCCAAGTTTTTTTTCCATCAGATTATGAAATGTATCTACACTGAAGAAGACATGACCAAGATTCATGCAATCTATATCTGTTGATGCACCAAATATACCCCACCCTCCATATTTTTCAGCCAATTCCAGGAATATCTGATAAATGAAGCTATGCAATGAGTACTTGTTGGCTTGCTTTCTTACTGAAGGCTAGGGCCTAAGGGTTTCATTGATTACAGGCAGTGTTTGATTGCTACTGCTGTTTCCTTACTCTGGCAATGGATCCTTGAGGAAACTTGGAGAGATGCTTTCTGCAGGCTGTTATTTCCATAGCCAATGATGCCAGCTGCTGTGTGAGAAATTCCATGCTATTCACCACTTGCATTTTTAAAAAAGTCCCTGCTGTGAAGAAAGAGTTTTCAACTTGTTTACTAACGTCTGCCACATTGCAGACTTGGTTAATATTAAATACCCTAGCCAGTACCATAAAATGAGAACACTAGTCCACACAGTACACTAATGTACTCAAAGGACTTTGTAGAGGCAAAGAACCTTTCATGTTATATTCACGTTATTATTATTATTATTATTATTATTATTATTATTTAGCACGATTGCATGATGCATCAGTGTGTATGTTAAAAGGTGTGTTTCAGAAGAATGTAGAACACCATCTTGAATAAGAAGTTGCTTTTTTGAGTACAGGGATTATACTAATCATGCACTGGAGAGTTCATCTCTGAGCTCTGGAACCTTCATTCTGCACAGGTTCAGGAGGATGTGCAAGCCCACTTTGGTTTACTTATTATCATCAAGGTGAAGGGATGGGAGCTGTCTACTCCTGTTGAATACCGCAGTTCACACTTAATATTTGGTGCCCTGGTGTGTGCATTTGAGTATCATTTGCATAATGGTCATTAGAGCTCTAATTTGCTACTTGTCAGGATGAATTCCATAGGTTCTCCTTGTCCAAAGGCAGTTGATGGTGGAACTTACAGAGGGTCATGCTTAGGTAATATTATCAGGTCTGCACATACTAAAAAATATATTTTCTTCTGAGCTCTGATTGGATTTGTGTTTCTTAACCAAAGGCAATTGATAGTCCTGTCACTGTTACAAAAGAGTCAGGTATATCATCAGCATATTTTTAAGAAATCTGAAAAAAGAAAAATGTTAGGTCATTTGAAAGCAACATCCCCCAATGGCCTCCTCAGTCTATTTAGTATGTGATTTCCCAAGCCTTCTTCTAGTAGGTAAGTTAAGGATGGACTTATGAGCTTAAGTTTGTAAATGAAGGTATAAAATACCCACAGGGGATGGGGGTAGGAAGGAATGTAAAGAATTACAAAAAAGTATGCATTGTTCATAGGAGAAGAGCTGAACTGTGATAGAATGTGGGTATTGAAATAATTTTACTCTCTACTTTAATGGACAATAATTATATCAAACCACATAAAGATATCATTTCTGTAGGTTAAAATAATGCTAAAGATAGGCAATTTCAAAGACAGTTCTTTTTCTGAGAGTTTTTGATACTGGTAGGTAATTTCTGGTCTGATTATGTTCTGGATCTTTCTATACCTCTTTCAGCATTTCTGTTGGGTGAAGTTTTTTTTTTTTTTGCCTTAATTCTCTGTTTCAAATTGTTACTATCATCTCTACAGGATAAGATTCTGCCAACAGAGAGCCCTATTTCTCAAAGGGATTCCTTGCAAAGGACTCTGGGAAGGACTGTAGTCTCTGGTCCTGTAAACAGCCACTATTCCAACTTCTCACCACCTTCAGCTCCATAAGGCAATGATTCTCAACCTGTGAGTTGTGACCTATTTGGGATTGCATATCAGATACCCTACATACCAGGTATTTATGTTACTATTCATGACAGTAGCAAAGTTACAGTTATGAAATAGCAATGAAAATAATGTTATGGTTGGGGGGTCACCATAACATGAGGAACTGTATTAAAGGGTCACAGAACTAGGAAGGTTGAGAGCCACTGCCATAAGATTCGATTCATGATAGCTCAAATAAGCAGGTGATCGCCAGTATTAAATCTATTCTGAATCTATTTAAAAAGTGTGATATCTGTATCTACCTTGTATGTGTGAAGCTTCTAGATTACACCCTCTACTTTTGTGGACGAAGGTAGCATGCATGAAAAAAAAGGATACACTTATTTTTTTGTAATTCAGGTAACTGGAATAAATAGAATTTAGTTCAAGAAATGCAAGATGGCTCCAAAAAGAATCAAAGCAGCCATCTTCATACCCAATGTTGATCTGTACACAAATGTTAAGGTTCAGTAAAATTGTGAGGAGGGAAGTGTGAGGATTATTAGTGATGCAAAGGGACACGGAGAGAATGAACTTACCACAGCCTGGAACAATCAAGACCAAAGGAAGAAAAGAGCAAACATCTGCATTAAAAACCAGTAGGAAAGCAGCAAAGCCTGTTCCACCTGTTCAGTAGCTCGGACCTCACACACTGGTTTGCACAGTCAGGGCATTAATGAAAGCTTGTTACTCTTTCATTGGCAAGAAGATTTGCCATTATAGCCTGGTTAGCAAAACACCCCTCACATGCCATTGTTTCGCTGCTCAGTTAGCCTGTGTTTTCCCTCGTTATCCCACCCCTCCGTCCCCTTCTTGGGGAGTTTTCTGTTATTTTTCTTGCCAATGTCACACAGTGTATATTTCTTCCCACATACCATTTCTTCTTGTGTGAAGGTCCTTTCATGCCTCTCTTCCTCAGCAGATACTCACTGTGTCTAGCTCAGATTCTTTTTACCCCCCTTTCCCATGTCTATAATTAGCTTTTCTCTATAGACTCTTCTCAAATCACTATATTTCTCTGTCTCTACAGTTGTGATGCTGTTGGGCACTGAGAGGAATCCAGGTTCGATGAGGCTGATTGCTGAGGTAAACTACTCATGGGACCTTTTCAGGTAGACAGATTCAGAAGTTAGTTTTAAAGATACCTTTTGTGATCAGAGGAAAGTCTGTTCTTCTAAAGACTTAAGTGAGAAATTACCTATACGGAAAAAAGTGGACCAGATTCCATCTGTAGCCTTAATAGACTCTGAGGAGAAGCTGTGAGCAACCGTGCCTCACATGAGGGAGACAAAAGAAGTGAGAGGTCTGAGAGCCACTGTGAGTATCAAATAGGCTGGCGTATCTGTCTACACAAGCCAAAAAGACTTCTGCTGAGCTAGAAGAATGCCACAGCCTTTCTGAAAAGAAACCATGGTGTTCCCTGGTGTATACCTTTAAAGCATCACTACTGATAGATAGTCATAATTGGTAACACGTCCCTTCAGGCCAATGCAATTGCTAGCTAATATCTTTAACCCTGTTCATTGCTAATGTAGTACATTGAGAAAGGTAACTTTAAAATCACGCTGTGACACAGGAAACAATACACCCTTGTGATGGTCTGCTTTGAAACGGTGATTTGAAAACAAGAGATACAACTCACATGATTGCAAAGTCAGTGGTTGGAAATGGTGGGCAATTTAGGGTGCTGTTTCTTAAAACATGTCTGATTTGATGTTACTTGTTATCATGTAAGCCTGTTAGATATGTTAGGGTAAAATTCAAAGCAAAGAAGATGAAAAAGAAGTCTCTTCTAATTCCAAAAGCTAAGAACGACTTTTTAAAAAAAAAAACAAAACAAAAAACCAAAAACCAAAAACAAACAAACAAAAAAACTGAACGTGTATAAATTTCATAGATTCCTCTGCATATTTGTGATTAATACATTCATACGAGCGAACTGATAAGCAGTCACATTCATAGAAACACTCGCATAAGTTCAGACACATCCCTCCCCTCGTCCACTGGTTATGTAGTCAGGTGTCTTACAAAGAATGGAAGACAGCAAGAAGTGGTCAGGCCGTGTGACTCCTGGAGCACTTACCTGCCCGTAAAATGCCACTCTGTAGTAGCGACCGAACAAACGCTTCTCGGAATTCACCACCTCCGCCACTTTCAGATAGGACCGGTGAATATCATAGTAGAGATCGGACAATTTCTGAAACCGTAAACCGGAGGGCTTTGTGAGGACAATGCTGACATACAAAGAAAACATTGCTATGTCTGAATAACGTAAGTCATCTGCCACCTCAAAGTGAGAAAGTTTCACCGCTCTCTAGGGGAACAGAACACGTACTTTGAAGTCTCGTTGCTTTTCAAAGACAGCGATGATGGGCTTATTGACATCAGCGATGAGTTCATATCGTTCAGACTTCCAAAGGAACTCCACACACATGTATAGCTGCTCCACCAGGATATTCTGCAATTTTCCCCGAGAAAATGAGGTTTCTATGTGATTAAAGAATTCCTGGAATTTAGCCTTAAGTGATTTCTGGATTCCTGATCTTCATTGTTGAGATTACAGCCCACCATGGGATTGCTGTACCATCTTGGATTCCCTGTCTCTCTCTCATTATCACGGACTTAACCATGCAATGGATGTACCGAGTTCAGACCTTTTTAGTTCTTTCCATGGCTATTGTCACTGATGCTTAATTCCCACCCCTCCTCCTTCACTCTCAGCCGCGGAGCAGTTTTCTAGCAAACAGGTGTCTCTCCCCAATGACTGCTCTTCAGTGATACTTCTTTTTAAAACATAAATCTGCTCCCAAGATCTCCACTCCCATAAACCTTTGTGCAAGTCTTGTTTATACAACATGATCTGATTTCTCCAGACTAACATTCAAGATGGTTCACAATTGCCTTTTCACATTCTGTCCTTGTTTTTCTCTCTGCCTCCAGCTTTCTACCTCACTCCATTCTTGGAATGCTTCTGTCCTCTACACTATTGCTCGTGCTGCTGATGCACCTGTACGAACACTCCTTTCTTACACGATACCTTGGTGTCCTATCTAACATTAAGATTCATTATATAAATATAGAGAGCTTTACTGATGCCTATTCACCTTCATTACAGTTACTTTCATGTAAAAAAACTGTCATCCTTTAATTACAAAAAATAGAATGTGCCTCAATTCATAGTATTTGGACATGTATTTTGAACTGACTACTTTTCACCCTGAAGGCAATCTGTTTTTATTTCCAACATTCTAAAGTCTTCAAAAGCAGGGAATGAGTCTGATTTATATTTTTTTTCTTGCTCTCAATACAATGTCTTTCAGAGTGGTGCTATATTAATTAATACATCCGACTGTGTGAAATTTTAAATTATTAATCTCTAAAGTAAGCATGTGTGATTTGAATATTTCTGACAGTATCTTTTAATAAAAGGCTCTTACGCATCATTTGCAATCATGACTATAAACTCCAATTGTATTTACTATAGTCACATGCAGTATACACCATGCTAATGGAGAATTGTTTGCAAAAGTTCATAAAAACACATCTCCCAAATTTGTTCTGTTTCTTCCACACCCATATTAATACTAAGACCTTAAAAATTAGCTTATGGATTTTTTGTTTCTTGGTGAAGGAAACTCTGTTGTAGTCACCAGAACTTTTGCCATGTGATTTCTACTAGAAAACTGCTTTTTCCTAAGGACTAACCAGCTAACATATCCGAAGGCTTCCCCACGGAAATCGTGAACCCTTTTGCTGAGCCAAAGTTGTAAATAAATAAACGTGTGTGAGAAATAGCTGTGAGGGGCTAGAGAGATGGCTCAGGGTAAGAGCACTGGCTGTTCTTCCTGAGTTCAATTCCCAGCACCCACATGGTGGCTCACAACCATCTGTAATGAGATCTGGTGCCCTCTTCTGGTCTGCAGGTAAACATGCAGGCAGAACACTGTATACATAACAAATAAATAAATCTTTAAAACAAAAACAAAAACAACAAGAACAAAAAGAAATAGCTGTGACAAGCTCATACAAAAAAATTTAGTAGCCCTTACTACATTTTCCCAGAGAGTAGAGACTCTGTATCTTACAGAAGAGCTGACTATATGCATCTGAGTAAGGGAAATAAATCAGGCTCAGTGTAATTTCAAGGAAGATTATGCTTTATGAGTAGAATTGATATTTACTAATCTTGGTCTTCTTTGAACCTCAACATCACATTGTTTAACAAAGTCACAATGGGGAGCAACTTCATCTGACTTCTTGAATGCACACAAAAAAAATCACAATTCAGTGCATTTTTAAACTTAATTAACATTAGATTAATTGAATCCAACCTCATTGTACGGAGTATCTTGCATTCCAGAATCCTCTTTCATTGCTCCTTCTTCTTTAATGTTTGGGGTGATGCTCAGAAAAGCTGGCCATCCCATAGAGAACATGCCTTAGGGGAATCAAGAACAATGAAATATCATTTTAGGCAGTTCATATTAGGTTAAGAGCATGGCTTGCTTCATGAAGTTAGTATTGGCGGTATCATAACACACACAATGCGTGGAATAGTTAGATAGATCATGGTTTCTGGAGTTGCCCGTGTTCACTGATATCTTATAAGTGAACACATTGCAAGAAAGGGATCATTTACTTCTCCAACTCTGAAACCTCAAAGCACAAAAGCATATTAAGCACTCAAATATATCAGTGGGATTCAGCAGACTGATTTATATTGATAGATATCAATACATGCTAATGAGGCATGTATTACCATTTCAGTGTTCACTCATAAGTATATTCCCTTTTCAATAGGCATAGCATATTATAGCCAGCATTACCTTCAAGATGACAGGGGGTGTTTAAAGTGATTGAATATTGAAGAACCCCAGAACTAACTGGGACATAAACTGACACTTGAGTTTTATCAGTTGTTTTCAGTTTGGTTTTAGATACAAGGTGAAAGTCTTTATGTTGCTCTCCAGGAGCTAAAAATGATAAATAGCTGAGCAGGAAGGACATGCTAAATAAAGTGATGTCTGACGACTTGCTTATAAAAGTTATTATGAATGGTATATGACAGTAAGAGGGTTTTAAGGTGCATTGCTCTTGTGTTGTAGACCTGATCTCTGATCTAAGGTCCCCCAATCAAGAGACCTCACTATGTCACAGTTCATTTAGGAGATTTGGTTTTAATGCATTATTTGGAAGTTTTACTGTGATTTTTAAAAAACATATACAAGTTTAAATGAATAAGAAATGAATTGTGCTTCTGAAATATTGCAAAATAAAGTCCATTTCCATTAAAGTCCATTTTGAATCTAACTCTACACTGAGTTTTCAACAGTGATTTACAAGCTAAAATAATGTTATCAAGTAGAGTTAAGCTCAGAAATTTTGTATTTGAATGAACCTTTAAAGAGATTGTAGATGAAAATGTACTAATGATACAGCCACATTTTTACACAGAGAAACCATAGCTGTTACAAAACTTTGAAGGTGGACTATTTTCAGTGAAAGTAAACAAGTATCATTAATCATATGTTATAAAATGTCCGAGTAAATTATTATTATTATTGTCACTATTATTATTATTAATTTTGCAGTGCTGGAAGTCAAACACCAAGCCATATACTTTCTAGGCAAATACTCTATCACTGAGATACACAGTCTTTAAGAAGTGAAATAGAACATGCCTATCATAAAGGTATATGCATCTATGTGAATATATATATCTACATTCTTACTTTGAATAAACTATTACACCCACAAACTAGACTTTCCTTGCAAGTTTACATACTTGGTCAATTTCAAACTAAAATTCTAATGGTGAGCCAGCATGCAGACAGGTATGACCATAATTCATAATCCTGAAGACTGGATAATATTCTATTTGCTGAGAACTGAGAAGCAAGCTAAAATTCTTAGGGGATTTCTGGGAAGGGATTTCTGAGTGGTCAGTGCTTGAGATTTTGATATGGTAAGCTCTATTGATCTGAAATGGTTTTTGCTTCTAACAACACATTTGCAGAGGTTTCACTGAAGCAAGATTTAGGCTGTAAAGTTGATTTCCTTAGCATCAGAGGCAAATGAACACAGTTAGATCAACTCACTTCCTCCACCTGGAGTTGTTAGTAATGGGTTGTTACCACAGGGATGGGTGTCTTCTGGAAGCAGGGGTGGTGTGCAAATCTTTTCCATTTTCCAGTAACCTATGGTAGTGCAAGATGAGGTTAAGGCATGGCTGCATGTTCTGGTTAACACAAGCTCATGGAACCACAGATGGTTAATTAATGAGACATCATCATCATTTGGAAACAAGAAGCTGGCCATCCGGTTAGCCTCACTGTACATAACATGAATATGCCAGTGAAATCATAGAATTAAAAATATTGAAGTACGGCATAATGAGGAATGTTTATAAAAGTGAAAGTTATTTAACAAAATATAAATTTAATAATTTATGTAAAGTTCAGTCTCAGGATGCAGATTCCCAGGTTCTTAACCCCTTTACAAGGCCCTCTTACCCTTGCGTTTCAGGTATTCTGCGATGAGAGCAGCTATATGGATGTAACACATAGCAGCCTACAATAAAAACAGAAAACAGATTCCAAGGATGGACTTAACTCTCCAAGAAACTAGTGGTTTCCCAAGGGGAGTCAGTGTGCCCTCTCAGAATATGTCATGTAGACTAACCCTTTGTTATGAAAAAAGTGAAAATATTAATCAACTGGACTTTTTCAAAGTTCATCACCCAAATAAAATGCATATCTGAGGACATTTTTGTTTGTTATTCTTGATGTAGATTTGACATTGGATGAATTTGCTATCATAAGCATTTTTCCACAAAATAACCTCCCCTCCTTTATTAATGTCTAATCATAACATTACTATTTTTAAAGCTACATACCTTTTTTCTTAAATCTATATGGACTATAGTATCTGAAGAAAAACAAAATAAAAAACACCAGCCTTCTGAATTTTACTGCCTTTAATGCAGGTTTCTCTTTAATTTCTCTTTAATTTAGAATTAACCCATCAGTTAGCACTTGATTACATTATGTAAGCTAACGTAACCAGCAGATTCTCCTCAAACTGGTCATAAGGGTGATATTTTATTTTTCTTACTGATGCTTTGATCATTGCTGGATATATTAATTCTTGACTTGATGAAGGTCCTGGGGCTTCAGAACTCTTTTGAGGTTTCATGAAGTAATCTTGCCATTCTCAGAGAAATTAATGGGAACTGGAAATCTTCACCAAACTGGTGGAGCCAGGTTTCTACTTTCTGTTCTAGAGGCCCTTATTACCAAATAGGCTCCAGGCTTTAGGCTTATCCTAGATAAACTTAGTATCAATTTCTACAGTTCTGGGAAAAGGCAGAACTTCCCTAGTGGTGACCCAGAAGCCCCTGGATGCTATGAATCGCTGTGTATAAATCCATTCAGCATTAGCATATAAATCCAACTGGCATAGGAAAGTCAAGTATTGATTTACCATCCTCACACAGTGGGCTCTCTTCTGGATGGCTGGTTCAGATGAACTTTGATGAACTTACCATAGCAACAACTATCCCTGCTCCACCCCAATTTCAGGGAACAGGTTTGCAAACACCAAATATTAATGATGATATAATTATTAATTTTGGAGTACTTTTAACAACATTCTCTTTAGCTTCAGGTTTTAGACATCTATCTACTCCTGCACTGCATTTCAAACAGTTGATGTTGCCCCCTCTATATCTGGCCACAATCTGATGTCCTCTACTTAGAACCAGGTGTCATTGAGCCCTACATGCAGGTTACTGAACTTGATATATAAATGTATGTTATATACATTGGTGGAAAATATGGCACTTTTTATACTTCATGCTGTACATAAAAAGCCAATTATTTGGATGAGGAGGGCAATGTTGATGAAGAATGAGTGAGCCTTTGCTTATCACCTCAGACAGGTCTCCATTTCTTGCATGAATCTTGGCCATGCTTTCCAGCCAGGTCCTCCGCAGCTCAGGGGTACTTGCATAAGAGTTGGCGAGGCTGTATTGGAGGTCCACCAGCATCTCAGGGTCCTTCTCATGCTCTTTCATCTGGGCTGTGGCCATCAAAACAGTCCTTATACGTTTAGTTAGGTCTTTCACCTCTGCTGGGAAATTGCTGTTCTTTGGAAAAGAGAGAGCCTGGGTCATTATCTGTTTAGCATTCAATTATTAACTTCAACCTACACTCTTAAAAAAAAATTACTTTATTAGTTTATATGTATGGGTGTTTCACTTGCATGCATGTTTGTGTATCACAAGTTTGCCTGGTACCTTCAGAGGCCAGAAGAAGGTGATGGATCTCTTGGACCTGGAGTTATGGACAGTTGTGAGCTGCCATGTTGGTTCTGAGAATTGAATTCAGGTCCTCTGGAAGAGCAGTCAATGCTCTGAAACATTGAGCCATGTCTCAGGCCCTTCAATGTATACTCTTAATTATGCCTTGACATCACAAGTTCTCATGTTTTATGTATTGTTTATATATGTATGCATTCTATACATTGCAGTTGTGACTATATTCAAACATTTGGCAATAAGAATTACAGTGAACTCTACTATCTGTTATCTCAGCTTTCTAGTAATAACTTCCTGAGTGCCCTTGAGATTCTGTCCTCTCTGAGTCTAGTCCATGTCACTTGAACACGTTTTAACTTCATTCTCATTGACGGCATTTGGCAATGGACTGGTCAATCATATTCTGGACGGACACACACACACACACACACACACACACACACACACACACACGTAAATCAAAGATGTTCCTTTTCTTGGCTTGAGTTGGCAGTGTTTGAAGAGGTGCTTCTCCATTCCTAATACAAGTGTCCTTACACTTCCAGAGGGAAATCCACAGAGATAGCTTAAGTTAGGCAAATGAAGAAAAGCTGATGCAATACATAGACGAAATAAGCAACAGAGGGAGAGCCTTTCAAAGCACTCTCTTGACCTCTAGATCAAGCCATGACGGAAGCGGTTTCTACCTACAGCCTTCCAAAAAGGCTAAAAGAAAAAAAAAAAGAGGAAAAGATGAATTTGCTTATGATGATTATGAGTAAATAATGATGTGTCTGGTACACTTTGTTATATAACAATTGAGCCTGCATCTTAGAAATTCCCCCTAAAACATCATGTCCTGAAAGTGTGAGAACTAATGATTATCAACTTAAATAAGCCAACAATATGAGCGACCAAAGTCTTGAAGACTTTGCCCCCTGCTCCCCAAAAAAAGAGGTTGCAATCCACAGGTTGGGAAACACTGTTCTAAAGCAAAAGGAGAATTTACATTTTGTGTTTTGTGGATGCCTGTGGGAAGATGAGGGCATTCTTGTGTGGGTGCACATCTGCATGTGGAGGTCAGAGGTTACCTTTGAATGCTTCTAAAGACAGAATCCATAAACACCCCATGATTTTGATGCCAAAGAAAAACTCCACCTTAGTTTATTTCTGATTCTTTAGAAGCAAAGGCACAGGAAACATCTCTTACTTTCATCTGTTTATCTCCATTGGCAAAATTGTTGGTAATTGCAAGGGAATGCTGAAACCGAGATCCTCCAATCCCTGCATCGGCTATTAACTGGCTCACTGCCTTGATGAGCTGAAGATAAAAGAAAGAAGGATCCCTCTAGATCAGTGGTTCTCAACCTTCCTAATGCTACCACCCTTTAATACAGTTCCTCAGGTGGTGGGGACCCCCAACCATACAATTGTCACTGCTACTTCATAAATGCAATTTTGCTACTGCTACGAATCAAAATGTAAATATCTGATTTGCAGGATATCTGATATGCAACCCTTGTGAACAGATTGTTTGCCCCCCCCCAAAAGAGGGTACAATCCACATGTTGGGAAACACTGTTCTAAAGCAAAAGGAGAATTTACATTTTGTGTTTTGTGGATGCCTGTGGGAAGATGAGGGCATGCTTGTGTGGGTGCACATCTGTGTGTGGAGGTCAGAGGTCACTTTTGAATGCTGATCCTCAGGTGTTATCCATTTTGTTTTTTGAGACCAGCTCTCTCATGGATCTGGAGCTCAGTAAGTAGTCTAGACTAGTTAACTACTGGGGTCTTCCTGTCTCTGTCCCCTCAGTGGTGAGATTACAAGCATGTGCCACTGCACCTGGCTTTTTATCATGGGTTTTAGGGATTGAACTCAGGTCCCCAGGCTTACTAGGCATACAATCCACAGACAGAGCCATCTCCCTAGCCTAGAAACAGTACTTTTAAGGGGACAGACTAGGTTAGATAAATATGTTATTAATTTCTGCTAGAAGGTTCAATGAATGACATCTTTAAGTATACAGTCTTCAGAAGGCCACATGATCTAGGGACCTCATTATAATTGTAAATACCCAAGGAGAGATTCAAGAATCTTGTAATCTTGGGATGACTTGAAGAAAAACATGGTTGTCTTTAGAATTTGGTGAGATTTGGCCTCTTAGATTGACCCTGACTGTCAAGAGTTGTTTTATTCCATGAGATTATAGTGCATGGGCAGAAGAAACAAAATGGCAAGCGGAGATGTGACCTGAAGTCTGTTGATTTCTCCCCAGCTCTGCTTTCATTTAAACCAAGACCAAGGGTATTGGGGGAACCTTCCAGGTGGAGTCTGGAAACTCAGACAGTTGACTGGCTGCCTGGGAACAGGATGCTTTGATCATCACTGAAACACATCAGCCATTGTAGCAACAGCACTCATGAAAACTAGCAGGACTCACTTGTAGGTGAGACCGGACAATAGACTTCTGCTTGTTAAATTCAAAGTTCTTCCTCATGAAGAAGTACAGAAGTGCTGAGGCCTCCATCTGAGTTGACCGTGACCTGTGGTTACAGCATTTAAGGACTTCATAGCAGAATGATCCACAGAGGTCAGCAGGCCCTTGAAAAAATGCTGAAGGAAACTAGAGAGACAGAAGAATGAGGGAGTAAGCCATGTTCTTTCTTGTTTCAAACTTGGAGACTAAAATACTATTTAAAAATAAGCTTTCTCCATTTGCAGGAGAGGATGGAATGCTTTTATTATTGTAACCCAAGTTCAGTAAGCTCTTCTCTTGCATTAATTATCCTCTTGTATTAATATTCCATGTGTAATAACTGACAACAACCCAAAATACATGAGATCTTTGAAATGTTCCATTATTCACTTGCCACTGTTATAAAAGATGCTGTTTATAGTCATCTTCACTTTTCAAAGAAGGCTGCTGTAGCTACCTTGGTATGGAAACTTTAACTTGATGATGGTGTTTTTTTTGTTTTTTGTTTTATGTTTTTTAACCAAATTTTCCATGTTAAAAACTCCGAGCAACCACATAACTGGTAACCAGACAGAACCAACACCTTCTGGAGACAGCAAATGACTAGTATCTAGTGAAACCAAAATAGCACAAAACAAGCCATTTCCCCTGCACACCAAGAGAAACAAAGATTATTAAGTGCTTCTTGTCATCCTTAGCTGAGATTTCACTGGGACCTGGAGTATTCTTACCTTGCACACAAACAGTCTCAAAGAAGCAAACACATGTTTCAGGGCTGTGGCGGACTGGTTGACTTGGAAAAACAGCATGTAAGTATCAAAGACCCTTTTCATGAGTGAGTTTTGACAGTCAGATTGTTGGAGCTGTCTCTGAAATCCAGAATAGATGTGGTTTAGGATAAGTGGAGGAATAATTGCTTTCCTTCAGAAACATTTACTATGAACCTACCACGTGTTGAGCTTAATCCTGAGTGCTAGAAGAAAATGCTGAGTAAGAAGACATGATTCTCATATACTCACAAAGAAGTTTACACAGCAGTGTCAAAACCAAACCAAATCAAACCCAGATAAGGCAATAACTAGAGCAAGAAGATGTGGTAGAAAGAGGTTGGGGTGGATTACTTTGCTTAAGAGGGTTAGCAAAGATCCCTCCAGATGCTGAACAGAACTGAAGGAATGTGCCTCAGAGAGACCTGGGAGCATTGTCATGGAGTAAGAGCCTTGGGTTGAAAAGAAGCTTGTGGTTTAAAGCTGAGAAAGAACAGAGTGGCTGGTGTATGACTAGTGGGTTGGGTCCTAGGGGAGAAGATGAGGTGGCAGATAGGCATTGGGAAAGCCTTTCAGCTGGGGGATAGTCAATGCACATGTCCATTGAAGTATAAAGAAAATAGAGTTGTGTTTTTCTCCCACCACGCTGGCATTTCACATGAAAGCAAGGTTTTCTTGGTGCAATACTGCTAGAGGGAGAGAGCTTTCATTTAACAAATCCAACCATTCCTAGTGCAGTCCTTAAAGAAGGTTCATTTGGTTGAGCTGAAAATATTTTAATAGCATTGGTAAGATATAATTGGTATGAGAAACTATGCATTCAAAAGGTACAATTGCATAAATTTGACTTCAGAATATACCCATGAAAACATTGCCAAAGCTAAGAAAACAAAATATCCACCATTTTCTAATGTTTTAATATACATTTTTGGAATCTGTATTTCTTTCTTATCTCCACAACTCCAGTCCTTCACTGACATGTTGTTCCTGTTTGATGACATCAACAGCAGAGTAGTCTTCTCTGATTTGGGTTCTGAAGCTTCAT